>NC_052359.1:44842421-44867246 GCF_009727055.1 Benincasa hispida
GAGAGAAAGATCCTCCTTGAAATTGTCATTGAATATTTTTCTAACTTCTTTCTACATTCTTGAAAATCTAATCTGACATAAGCAAGCACAGTATGACAAGCACTACGTTGATATGTGCTACTCTCCAAAATGTAGCTCATACAACTTAAATGCAACAATAATGTGCTTTTGCAAGTTTATAATAATCTTTAGATTATAGAAGATTATACAAGCACTATGTAGTTTTATCTTATGTTTAGTTAGTGAATTTTATAATAGAAATATAGAAATGAGGATATTCAATGAAAAACAAATATATAAATTAATATCATATCTCAATGTTTTCACATGTGTTTGATAACAAATTCAGAAATAAAGATGATTTAAACAATTATTGACAAAAAATATTTTATATTATACTTATAGTATTGTATTAATTAGAAGTTTCACTTCCTAAATTTTAGATTTGTGTTATTATTGAGTTTCATGAAACATTAAAATATCTAATTACTAAAACTTTTTAAAAGAGCTCAAAACATACATAAAACTCTTAATATCATGTGGAATAGATATAAGACATAATTTTGGCTTGCCAAAGTAGGGAAACTAATTGTGTGGTTTAACTATGTTCTTCAAACCAAGTTTCCAATGATTTGATTATTAACATAATTTAAGAACTATCATCATGACTATAATAATCAGGTAAAACTAAGTTATAAAAAAAAGTGGTATTATTAAATAGTGTTTTGTTGGGATTGAAAATACTTCGTTTAGTTAATTAGATAGAATTCAAGACTATACAGTTAGATAATTATATTAGCTACCATTAATTTTGTAATTTGACAAAATTTGGTAATTCTTGGTTCTTATTCCTTTAGTTAATCTTGGCTTCATAAGCTTTTCATCGATTACTATCAAGAAGTTTGTGGACATAATTTTGACTTATTTTTACAACAAAACATTTTAAAATTTAAAATTTAAAATTTAAAATGCATTTAATAATGATGTAATATTATATTTAAACATTTTAGCATAGATGGAACAACATGTAATAGCATTTTATAGAGTAGTGATACAATCAAATTAATAACATATTAGTGTATTATTATAATTGTGACTATACAACATTTCTCTGTCATTTTTTAAAACTGGTTAATAATATCTTAATTAGAAATACAAATGGTTAAGATAAAATTAAATAAAATTTTATTGTTATCAGAATATTTATTGTTATCATAAGAAAAAAGAATGGTTAAGATAAAATTAAATAAATTTGTAATTAGAAATAAAAATTTATTTCAAAGTTTAAATAAAAATTATACAAATGTCTTTCTTTGCTCATCAATTATTGCAACAACAAACTTTTTCATCAGAAACGCCAGGTATTTGGGAATACAAAAGCCACCACCTCGTTCATGTTCAATGCATGCAGTACTACATGACACATCTCCGTCAATCTTAGAACATGGTATCATAAAAGTCCAGAAACCATCCCCTTTTACTGTCACGTGACCAAGAATTAACATATTAATAATGTTTTTTTAAATTTAGAAAAATGAAAAAAGAAAATACATTATAAAATGAAAAAATTTCAGCGATAATAAAAATGTCAAACTATTTATAGATATAGCAAAAAAAACATTGATAGACACTAATAGAGTTCTATTAGCATCTATCAGTCTTCTATCTATTACATTAGATTAAAATTGTTATTTTATGTAAATAGTTTAATTTATTTTTCTATTTTGAAAACCCTTATAAAATTATAATAGTTGAGAGATAGAATAATACCTGATGAACAAAGCAGACAAGTATGATCATGCAACCAATAGATAGGGTAAAAAAATAATGAGTTTCTATATACACTTGGTTTGAATGTGTATGGGTGTGGGAAATTATTAATTGAGAGGGGTGAATTTTCTAAATCCAAGATATAGTAATTTATAGTTGTATTTGTAAAACTTTAAATTGAAAGAGTGTAAAATATACCCTAAAATAGCCAAAGTAATGTATCAATTAAGATTCTAAAAATAACTCCTAATTATAGAAATTATTTTTCAAATAGTAAAATGACAGTATAAACACGGTTATACTAGAACTTTAAAAGAATACATTGTGCTTGTTTAGATCCATATAAACTCGGTTAGACTAGAACTTTAAAGAATCAGACCATCTGTAGCAAGTCACAACACTTGTAACTATTCTACAAAGCGGGGCTGCATCCGTACATTACCAGGATAAGATTCTCTCCTATATCCATATACTACAGACAATTTTGGTTATCACTTAAGATATGATCCACCTATATGTCACCACATACGTGCTTAAGTTACAACGATAACCAGTGATCTTAGTTTATTGGTTAGTGGTAAAGCAATTAAAACATCCAATGTTTTATAGACAAAAGTGAAGAAAATATCATATATTATTACATCACAAGCGTTTGTTCAATACTGTGTTTACAAACTACAGGACCAAATGAGAGTTTAAGGCATCATCCCCAATATCCATGAGGTCCCCTTGGTAGCTTAAATATATTTTAGTTGAGAATTAGTATAATAGAGGAATTTAATTATATATGATATAATTAAATTATTTCAATTATATGTGATATAATTATCATAATGTATTTGATACATTATAGTTTAATAGAGAAAATAAATATTTGAATGAGATTCAAATATAATTTCTATGAATGTGATTCATAGTTGTTAAATTTAATATAAATATGATTTATATTAAATGCAATATAATATAGAAAAGAATCTATAATTTATATTACATGTGATACAATATTAAAATTATAGGTTATATGTTATATTTGATATAACATATAATTTAACATAAATATAATATGGTAAGTTAGTTATCATATTTTTTTATATTAAACTATTATTATTTGAATAATATGGAAGGGAGTTACAACTCCCTCCCCCATCTTTTCTCTCCACTCACTTTAGTGGGTGGTTATGTTTTTTATGACAAGAAGAAATAAAAGAAAAATTGTTTTTCTTCTTCTTTCACGTTTTTTTTTTTGCAAGAGTATTGAACGATTGAGTTTTACATAAGAGTTTTGTTTATTTTGAGTGTTTGTGAGAAAGCTCTCAATCTTCTTCCTCTATACATTAACCTTTCCCTCTAAAACAAAAATAGTCAGAGCCCACCACTCATGGATTCTCACCCCAAGAATGCCGAGGTCTCCATTGTTGTTGTGCCTAGATTTTTGTTCGAGGTTATTTTGAAGAAGGTCATAAAAAAGGTTCTTGTCCGTTCGAGGGAGGATTCGTGAAGAAAAAGGTTCTTCAAAGGTGATATTTCTTGAACTCTTTTCTTGTAATAGCATGCTATAACAACCGAATCCTTACATATTATGGTCCGACTGCTACGACATGCATACTTAGACTTTTCTATTATGAGATGAGTTTTGGTAAAAATCTCAAAAGAACATATCTAAGATTTTATTAATTAGGTAGAAAACTATATAAAAATTTTATTTTACAAAACACCAGGATCCATAAAACACTAGTGTAGTGATACAAAAATGTATATGCCTATAATAGTGAGTTTGATGGTTGGCCATTTGAGCGACATCCAGTTCTGCCACCTATGCTATGTCCTTACCTACAAAGTCTATAAAAATAGAATGAGTATATAATATACCCAGTAAGCAGTTCTCACATAGGATAGTGACCAAATGCACAATCACATGCAACATGTCCTGAAAACATATGATTGGGACCGAAAACATATAATAACATGTGGTGGTCGGTTATGCTTCTAACGTAAATTTCTCCGCCCTGATAGGAAGATGAGCATTTAGGCAGAAACTAACCCATCTGATGATTAGTAGGTCATTCAGTCAGTAGGGCCAGTGTCGCATCCAACATCAACCATTAACATAACGTAAGATTGGACTAGAGGGGTACAACCATATATACCCTGTTAGTCCCTAGCATAATCTTGACATAGAATTGGGTCTAGACGGGTGCAATCATACATGTCCTACTAGCCCTAGAAGCATAACCCTTATCTAATTAAAATTTAATCTTATTTCATCGTTGTGAACAAACATAAAGTATGGGGTCCCTTGTCGATAAACGTATTTTAAACATGTAATGCAACATAACACTAACATAATTATACAACATATTAAAGGTACACTACAATGAAATACTTAAAGAGAGAGTGAGATAAACTACTTACCTTGACTGCGATCCTAGTTATTCCTTATTATTCCTTATGGTTTAATCAGTAAAACTTTCCCTCTTAAACCAGAAGGAAATTTGGGCAGCACTTCCCTCGCGTTTCCTCCTTCTAACTAATAGAATTACTTCACCCTTTTCACACAATTTTTACTACTGAGTTTTGTTTGAGAATGAGTTTAACTTCCAGCCCAAAGCCTCCTATTTATAGCCGTTTCTAGCTCTTCTCAGTGTCACAACTCATCCTACAAATGGCTTCTTTAAAATTACTTAGGCTTAAGAATTTCTCTTAAAAAGAAACCTAAATTTGGCTAACGTTTGCCCTTACGTCTTTAACATTTGTTTGTATTCAGTTTTAGGGTTCTCCATGTATAATCTATAAGATCGTGGCCAAATTCAAAACATAATTCACGCTTCTGTCTAAATCTTGCTCTTTTTGTTCTCAGAATCTCGCTCTCTCAAGCTTTCTCGCTGGTTTGTCTCTCGTGGCTCTCGCTCTCGCTCTCACCGGTTTTACTCTCGTGGCTCTTGCTCTCTCCCATTTTCTCGCTGAGAATCTCGCTCTCTCCACTCTCGCTCTCGCTCTCGCTGGTTTTACTCTCGTGGCTCTCGCTCTCTCCCACTTTCTCGCTGAGAATCTCACTCTCTCCACTCTTGCTCTGGCTGGTTTTACTCTCGTGGTTCTCGCTCTCTCCCGCTTTCTCGCTGAGAATCTTGCTCTCTTCATTCTCGCTCTTTCTCTCGCTGGTTTTAATCTTGTGGCTCTCTCTGTCCCACTTTCTCGCTGAGAATCTCGCTACCTCCACTCTCGCTCTCTCCAATTTTCTCTCCACTCTAGCTCTCTCCAATCTTGCCAGTGTGGCTCTCTCCTTCTTTCTCTCCATCTTTTCTCTCCAACTTTGCTCTCTCTCAATTGTCTCTCCAATATTTCTCTCCACTATTTCTCTCTAATCTTGCTTTCTCCAAGTTTCTCTCCACCAATCTCGCTAGTTTTACCGCTTGTGACACGTGGATTCCACTTTCTTATAATTAATTCACCTCCAATTCTTTCAATGAGCAGTGCCCAAACAAAAAGAAATTTACGTTAGAAGCATAACCGACCACCACATGTTATTATATGTTTTTGGTTCCAATCATATGTTTTCAGGACATGTTTCATGTGATTGTGTATTTGATCACTACCCTATGTGAGAACTACTTACTGGGTATATTATATACTCATCCTATTTTTACAGACTTTGTAGGTAAGGAAACTGCATGGGTGGTAGAATTGGACGTCGCTCAAATGGCCAACCATCAAACTCATTATTATGGGCATATGCATTTTTGTATCACTACGCTAATGTTTTATGGATCCTGGTGTTTTGTAAAATAAACTTTTTATATAGTTTTCTACCTAATTAATAAAATCTTAGATATATTCTTTTAAGATTTTTGCCAAAACTCATCTCATGATAGAAAAGTCTAAGTATGCATGTCGTAGCGATCGGACCATAGTATGTAAGGATCCGGTTGTTACAGTAAGGGCTTGAATACAGAACCTCCCTATGTCACCAGCTCTGATACCATTTTAAATCAACAATTGATCCAAAAGCTTAAACTAGTGGGTGAAGGTAAATTTAATTGTCATCCAACACGTGTAAATGATAAGATTAAAAAGTAATGTGTCACATAAGTTATTTTTTAACGTGTGGAATGGTAAAATATGTTGTTATTATGAACTCTAGGTGGCTTTTGATGGTCTAACCATATATCTTTTCAATAGATGCAGTTGTTGCTACTTACTCTGTGAGAGTTTCTGAACCTAACTTAAATGGTCAAATAGAATGCAAAAAATCAGCAGAAATAAATCGAAAGCAGTAGAGAACACCAAGATATATAGTGGTTCGACCAGTTTGGTCTACATCTACTTTGAGAACCAGCTTGAATTAATTTATTAATGAGCAATAAAGGAATTTTACAAATTACAAATAATCAACGAAATCACCAATCTGTAATTTTTGTATCCACTGATACCAAAAGATCTACACACAAAATCGCCTCTGAAAACTGAGAACAACCCATTGCAAAATAGCTCAAAACAGTGTGCTATTGCCTCTGACCGGCGAATCACATGCTACTCAGATCGGCTAACATCCCAGACTAGACCGCGACAGTCTGAACCGCCGCCCACGCCGTGAACTTCCAAGACAAAACCGCTTGACAGAAACCTCCCACGCTGCCCGTTGATCTGCAAGCACCACGCTCACCGATCAATCGTGATCTACTTCCACCGGCAGCCTCCGATTAGTGTCCTAGGCCTGTCTCTTATACACATCTAGATGTGTATAAGAGACAGCTCATAATCCCTGTTAAAACACAATGATATACTGGCACTACCTTTCAAATATCGAAGCACCCATTTAACTACCTGTCTCTTATACACATCTAGATGTGTATAAGAGACAGACCCAATACCACTTAAAAACCTTGTTATTTTATACAAATCTCCCTCATAACAAGAGTATTTAATTGCCAAGCTGATTCTATAATCTTCCTATCATCCAGATTTAATATTCAACCCATCTAATAGGTATTTGAACCTATGGGCTGGAAGAACCTTGGTTAACATATCTGACAAATTCTCAACTGTATGAACCTTGACCAATTCAACATCTTTCTGGACCACAACTTCTCTGATAAAGTGAAATTTGACATTGATATGCTTAGATCGTTCATGATGAGATGGATTCTTTGCAAGACGAATAACACTCTGGCTATCACAACAGACGATAGGAATGAACTCTTACGACAACAACTCACCAACTATCCTTTTCAACCATACTGCCTCTTTCACAACTTCATCCACTGAAATATACTTTGACTCAGTAGTAGACAAGGCAACAACTAACTGAAGAACAACTTTCCAACTGACCACATTACCAAACAAACGAAAAATGTGACCTGATAGAGACCTTCTTTTGTCAAGGTCTGTAGCATAATCTACATCTGTGAAGCCTTCCAACAATGCTGATTTATCATAATCCCTGTTAAAACACAATGATATACTGGCACTACCTTTCAAATATCGAAGCACCCATTTAACTACATTCCAATGCTCATTCCCAGGATTTGACATAAACCTACTTATCATACTCATAGCATATCCTAAGTCAGGCATAGTACAAATCATCAAATACATAATACTTCCAACAGCATTACAATAGGCAATATTAGCCATCTCTAATCTTTCTTGTTCAGTAACAGGACACTGAGATGAAGAAAGCCTAAAATGAGATGCTAAGGGTGTTGAAACTACCTTACAACCAGACATATTATATTTCTCAAGCAGTTTATGCACATAACTCTCCTGCGAAATGGTTAGCAAACCTTTCTCCCTATCTCTTTTCACATCCATGCCTAGGATCCTTTTTAGTTCACCTTAATCTTTCATCTCAAATTCACTACTCAATCGTTTCTTGAGATCACAGATTTTAGAATAATCCTTAAACACCAAAATCAAATCATCTACATACAAAAGTAGATAAGTATATGTATCTTTCTGAGATAGTTTCCAGTACATGCAGGCATCATATGAGCTCCTGTAAAACCCCTGCTTCAGAATAAAGGTGTCAAACCTAATATACCATTGTCTTGGCGATTGCTTCAGTCCATAGATGGACCTATGAAGACGACAAACCATGTCTTCTTTTCCTTTCACCTCATAGCCCTTAGGTTGAGCCGTGTAGATCACTTCCTCCAATTCACCATGAAGGAAAGCTGTGGTGACGTCCATTTGTTCAACAAACATATCAAAGTGAACAGCAATAGATAAAATTAATCGAATGGACGAATCCTCACCATCGGAGAGAAAATCTCATGAAAGTCAACTCTTTTCTTTTGAGTGTAGCCCTTGTCTACCAGTCTAGCCTTATACCTAGGCTTGCTGTCACCTCCTATACCTGGCTTGATTTTATAAATCCACTTTGACTGAATGAGTTTCTGATTAGGAGGCTTTGGAACCAATGACCATGTCTGATTCTTCTGCAACGAGAACAACTTTACTTCCATAACATCCTTCCACTTTTCCTTCGAATTAGATACAATAGCCTCTTCAAAAGTAAGAGGCTCTGCTTTAATACTGTCAGCTGCACAAGTAAGAGCATAAGCAACTAAATTAGCATAACCATACCTCGTAGGAGATTACCTCACTTGTTGAGGCCTATCACGTTTAAGCTGATAGTTTTGTAGGTCACTGCCACTTGAGCTTTCTTTACCAAAAGCTCCCTCATCAATCAAAGTTCTTTGCAGTTGAGGCTGTTTACCATCACAACTGGATGACTGATCACTAGAATCACCTGAACTAACTGATGGTTGTGCTTTAGAATCAATTCTAACCTCTGCCTCAACCTGATCAACTGTCTGCTGTTTCTGCTGCTCTTTGACACGAAATGGCATCTCTGTTTCATTAAAGGTCACATCTCTGCTGATAATGCATTTATTTCTGCCCTCTTCCAAGCACCAAAGTTTATATCCTTTAACATCCTGAGGATAGCCAATAAACATACATTTCAGTGCCCTCTTGTTTAGCTTCCCTTCCTTAACATGAGCATAAGCTGAACATCCAAACACTCTGAGATGATCCAAGCTTGGAGCTTTTCTTGTCCATATCTCCTGAGGAGTCTTTAGGCCTAAAGCGGAAGACGAACTTCTATTAATAAGATAACAAGCTGTTTTGGCAGCTTCCCTCCAAAATTTCAAGGGTAATAAAGCATTTGTCAAGAGATATCTTGTACGCTCCATAATTGTTTTGTTGAACCTCTTAGCTAAACCATTCTGCTGTGGAGTGTACGTAATAGTGAAATACCTCGTAATTCCCTCAGATTTGTAAAATTTATCAAATTTATGATTCACAAATTTTAAACCATTATCTGTCCTCAGATATTTTACCTTTCTGCCTGTCTGGTTCTCAACCTGCTTTTTCCATTCAAGAAATTTTCCAAAAGCTTCATCATTCTGTTTTAGTGGATACATCCACACCTTTCTTGAAAAATCATCAATGATTGACATAAAGTATCTCGAACCTCCCATAGAAGGTACCTTTGTAGGACCCCACAAATCTGAATGAATATAATCTAAAATTCCTTTAATAGAATGCTTCCCTTTCTCAAACTTCACTCTAGTAGACTTTCCTATTATGCAATGTTCACAAAATGGGAGTTCAATGTCTTTAACTCCTCCAAGCAAACCTTGTTATGAAAGAGCTTGCAGACCTCTTTCAATCACATGAGCCAATCTGTTATGTCATAACATAGATTTATCTGTTTCTTTTCCAGATGCAATAGCAGCACTACCTGAAACTACAGTACCTTCCAACACATAAAGATCATTCCTCAAGGTCCCCTTCAGCTTAACCAAAGAACCCTTGATAACCTTAAGAACTCCATTCTCAGATTTATAAGAATAACCTGCTCTATCTAATTCACCCAGAGAAATTAGATTTCGTTTTAGTTCTGGAACATACCTTACATTTGTAAGAATTCTGATCATACCATCACGTGTTGCAATTAGAACTGACCCAATTCCTTTTACATCACAAGCACCATTATCACCAAGCAGAACTGATCCCCCATCATTTTCCTGAAAGTCAATCAAGAAATCTGTATTAGGAGTCATGTGAAACGTGCACCCTGAATCCATGATCCAAGCATTCTGAATGTCCCTGCTGGATACCATCAAAACCTCTCCTGAATCATACCCATCAGTAATATTTGCTGCACTAGAATCCCCCGTATGCTTACTACTTGATGCTTCCTTGCTCTTATTCAAAGGACAATTCTTTCTAAAGTGTCCTTTATGACATAGGAAACACTTTTTGCTTTTCCCCTTTGATTTCGACCTGTATCTCGATTCTTTTCCTTTTTCGTTCTTTTTCTCATTTCTACCTCTGGCCATGAGTAACTCTCCATCCTTGCGTTCCTTTTTAATCTCGAGATTTCTTGTTCTCAAGGTATCCAACACTATATCCATGGACAATGAATCTCGTCCATATTTAATACCTATCTTAACTTCTCGATACGATTTTGGCAAAGAATTCAGAAGAATAACTGCTTGATTTTCATCCGAAATCTTCTCACCGATGTTATTGAGATCAACTATAATCTTCTAAAATTCATCTAGGTTCTCTTCTAAGCCTTTACTTGAGTCCATCTTATATCCAAAGAATTTCTCCTTTAGATATAATTTATTTGGCAAGGACTTAGTCAAATAAAGACTTTCCAGTTTCTTCCACAACTCTGCTGTAGTAGTAGCCTCATCTACTAGCCTAAGCACTCCATCTGATAAATACAGAATTATTGTCGAATAGGCCATCTCATCCATATCCTTTTTTTCAGCTTCTGTAATTGTTGGTGGAAGGTTATCTTCGTCTAAGATTTTGGCTACCTTTTGTTGTACCATAATAGCTCTAATCTTTTTTCTCCATAACCCGAAATCACCTTTCCCATCAAATTTAACAACTTCGAACTGTGTAGACATCGAAGCCATCTGTCAAAATTCGAACAAAAATCCTGAACAAAGAATATGTCAGCACACACTAGCACACAACCTCTTTGGATCAACTGGAGCTCTGATACCACTTGTGAGAGTTTTTGAACCTAACTTAGATGGCTAAATAGAACGCAAACAATCAGCAGAAATAAATTGAAAGAAGAAAAGAACACCAAGATATATAGTGGTTCGACCAGTTTGGTCTATATCCACTTTGAGAACCAACTTGAATTAATTTATTAATAAGTAATAAAGGAATTTTACAAATTACAGATAATCAATGAAATCACCAATCTGTAATTTTTGTATCACTGATACCGAGAGATCTACACACAAATTCGCCTCTGAAAACTAAGAACAACTCGCTGCAAAACAGCTCAAAACAGTGTGCTATCACCTCTGACCGGCGAATCACGTGCAGGTCCGCGCGTATCTCTCACTACTGCCAGAAGTAACCTCCACGGCGAAACCGAACTGCCTGCTACTCAGATCAGCTAACCTCCCAGACCGAACCGCGACAGCTTGAACCGCTGCCCAAGCCGTGAACTTCCAAGACCGAACCGCCTGACGGAAACCTCCCACGCTGTCTGCTGATCTGCAAGCACCACCCTCACCGATCGATCGTGGTCTACTTCACCGGCGGCCTCCGATTAGTGTCCCAGGCGACTCTCTCGTTTTGGTCTTGCGTTAGTCCAACTCTCCTTGGGCGGCTGCAACTGTTTCTTCAGCAAAGGGAGACCCACGAAAAAGGTCCTAATTTTGAAGAAGAAGAAAAAATTACAAGTTTACCACTACTCAATAATTACGATAATGCCATTGGGCCTTTCATTTTTCAAAAAACCTAATAAAACCCACCTAAAAACCTTGTTATTTTCTACCTACCCTTTTGATACCGATGGAAAATGTGTTACTAATGTATTAATTAGTGATTACGAATTCTTTGATAAGCTTCCACAAATATTGTACAAGACAACTAATCAACTATTGATGAATTTTGAAGATTCATATTATGATCCTCTCTTAGTTTAAGTTTGGTGTTGCTATCAAATTGGAGGAAGGAGATTAAAAGAACTTCATTTGGGTATATGTTAAATTTGGAGATAGATGTTTTTCATATGGGAAAAAATTAAATTTACCATATTGAAAATTATCATATTGTTCAAAGCAAGTTTTGACCATATTAATAAAGATGTAATTACTTTTGATGTATTAGACTTCACTTTTATATATGTATTAGTACTTGATTTTTGTAGTGGTGAATGGTTGATCATTTCATAAAACAATATATTTTGACAATACACATCCATACTTAGGGAGAAAATTTTTAATACCAGGACTTTATTCACATCATAAATTTATTTTTTTTAAATTCTAGTTAATTACACATAATAGACACCACCTTACTTTTAAAAATAGGCTAAAATGAGATACAATAAATGAAGTATGAAAAAATTTCCAAACTCCTAAAGTATAGAAAATTTTCTTGAAACTAGGAGAATCCATTCTTAAGAATCTAATCTAATTAAAACATTATTGTCGGTGTGACAAGCACCACATGAATGTGTTGCTCTCCAAAACGTAGCTGATCCACAAAAATGTCATAACTAAAGAAAATATACATAATCAAGCAATAAATGATAAATATTTTTATAGTAGAAATTTGATAATAGAAATTTAGAAATGGATAATCTATTAAAAACATAATATATGAGTATATCATATTTTGAGTTTTTTGATATATATTTGATAACAAATGTAAAATTTGGATAATTTTAATAATTATTTACAAAAATGTGTTGATATTATATTTATGGTTTAATTATTACCTATCTAATTCTTAAACTTTTGAATTTATGTCTATTGTTAGTTCATGAACTTTAAATGTCTAGCCGATTTTGAAACTTTGAATTTTGTATCAAATATAGATATTACCTTAAAAAAATTATTCAATATGTACTTAAACTCTTAATATTAATTAAATCCAATAGTTCCTTTTGATATTTTAAAATTATCTGCCTACTAAAAATAAAATTGAAAATTTGGAGTTTCTTTAGACACAAACTTACTTTTATATTTAATAGATCAAGTAATTTTTAAAAATTTTCTAAAAATTTAAGAAATATATTATAAACACAAATTTGAAAGTTGATAGAATATCGTTGTAGAAGCTTTCTTCCCTTTCTGTTCGAAGTAATCTTCGAAACCACTCATAGATTTATCCATCCCCCCAAGATCTCCACCATACTTCTCCACCTTGAAGAACTTGGAAACATCAAAAAATTCATCTTCCTCTATAATCAAAGTGATAGAGAAGTGAAACTAAAATGGATATAGAGGAAATTGTGAAACTCAAATGGTTATAGAGGAAATTTTAACTAACCTGAAACATCTCCAACTCTCTAATGAAGAAGACAGATCCATAATCATACTTTACCCTGAAATAAGTCACGAAGTTAATGGCTAACTCAACCACAGCCTAATCGAAAAATTGCAATCACAAAGAATTGTAGCTGGAAATGCCCGAAAAAAATCCCTTTAATGACACATGGAAAATAAAGAATGGAATAAGTATCCAGACAATTGGGGAAAACCTCTTTATTTTAAAATTTGGGAGATCTCTTGATAAAGAATGAATTTTTTGATTTGGCCCGTGGCGTTTTTTATGATCATCTTTTAATTTTAGAAGAACTAGGAGCCGATAAACAAATTATTGATCTCAAATTCGATAAAGTGGGTCTTTTGAGACGACTCATGTGTCCCCCACTTGGTTTCCAGAAAAAAATAATGGCAAGAAAGATTTGTAATCACATAGAAAAAATTTTAGACATTGAGTGTGATGAATATGACTTATGCTAGGGAAACAATGAGAATAAAAATCTTAATGGACGTCAAAAAAAACCCCACAGAAGACTAGTGAAAGTTCAACTTTCAGAATCAACATAAGAAAAATGGGTTGCAATTACATATGAAAGATTACCTGATTTTTATTATTCTTGTGGAATAATTGGACATGTTTCAAAATAATGCAATTTACTATAAGCTTTCCCCTATAGCCTCAATGACTGTTCAACACAATATGGCCCTTGGTTGAGGTTTCAAAGCTCTCCAAAACTTATTAGAAAATTCTCAGATAACCCTGCAGATGACAAAGATTTGATTCTCCACAAAAAATGTCTTCTATACCTCAACCAGACCAGATAACAAATGTTATATTTTTTAAAAAACCGCAGAATCAACAAGGACAAATGCCAATTGACCCCAAAATTCTTGACCTGAACTTACCTCAAAGACCTACAAGTCATCCTGATATAGAACAACATCTGAATATTCTACCTGACTTTATAAGGACAATGGAGTCTGAAAACGAATTCACAAAAAAGAAACTACATTATATATAAAAAAAAAACCTCAATTGAGAAAGACCAAAATAATCAACAACCTTTTAATATTGGAAATACCAATCTATCCCCTCCACCTAAATAATTAAAATATTTGAAAAGAAGAACCAAGCAACAGATGGATCTCGACATAGAAGCCACTACCAAAAACCAAAAAAGGAAATTAATCATAAATGATAACTTTGAAAGAAAAGGAGACAAAAGACAGAAAAAATCAAGATCAGAATAAATTTTGTTTGAAGTTAATATCGCTTTGGCAGAGGCTATAGCAACCCTTCCTTGGATTATGAAAATTATATGTTGGAATGCTAGGGACTGGGCAATCCCCGAGCAGTTAGATCTCTTTATAATCTTGCCTATTCTATCAATCCTGAAATCATGTTTATATTAGAAACAAAGAGTAATCAAGATGTCTGCAATAAAAAAAAAAAAAAAGATCAAATGTCATTTTAGTGGATGCTTAGATGTTAATAGTAATGGTTCAAATAGAGGTTTGTGTATTTTTTTGGAAAGATTCGGTTAATGTAACGATTAAAACATTCTCATCACATCATATAGATTCACATATAACTTGGAAGGATAGAAACTGGCTGTTCTAAGGTATCTATTATTGGGTTATATATCCTAAACCTCGTAGTTTGTATACTTTAAACATATTTCTATTTACAAAAGAGATGTCATTGAGATTATTTCAAGAAAATTGTTATTGAACATATAAATTGCATTTATAGATTCCTAAATCCAATAAACTAATGAACCCATGGCTATAACATAAATATTTAAACTTTATGTAGAGACATAAAGGAGAATCAAGATTGAGTATATAGCCAAAATAGTCTATAAGTATATAGATAGGGTTGGGTATCTTATCCTGAGAACACTAAGGATACGATTCGCTTTGTATATTGATACAAACGATGTGATCCTAATGTTGTTCATGTAGAGACATGCAAGTGGGGGCATCCTATGCAAAAAAATGTTTGCATAATATCAGACCACGAAATAGTCACATTTCTTTATAACGATCGTTTTCTGTTAAAACTGACTATTTCATTTTGACGACCTAAGATAACTCGATCTGAATCCTAAGCTAACTCTGAACTCTTGTTTATTCGAGATTATCCTTTAACCTGCATGGGTGAGAGTGGTTCAACATCGCCGCTCAACTCCCATTTTATGGATAAGACCGGAGAGATAGTTGGGGACATAGTCCTGCATGTGGGAATTCACTCATACCCATTTTTATGGTTAGCAGATAGGTTGTTCCTTAAGTAGTAATTTTTGGTCTTGAATAAAGAGGTCCTGCCCTTTCTATGACTGAGAAGGACTAGATTTATTGGTAGGACCACAGAGGATCAGTGGAGACTTAAGGAGTAAAATGTATTGCATGGGTAAAACGGTAATTTTGACCTAACTATAAATATTTTGAAGGATTGATTTACTAATTATCGTTAAATCAAGTGGACATAAATATATCTACAATGAAGAGAGTGCAACTACTGAGCTATAGTGGAGTGCCTCGATAGTTAACGAATATTGATTAATTCGGTTTTAAAGAGTTTAACAAATTAATCTCAAATTGTTGGAGCTCATGATCTATACATTCATTAGGTCCCTCTACTAGCTCGTAAAAGAATTAAACCTTCGAATAGCGTGTTGAGAGGATTTGAAATGTTTAAATTTGATTTAGGGTTTGGATTCTTATATTCGATATGATAAACATTTAATTAACGAATTAAACGATTTTGGATAGTTGGAGATATTTAAATTTGATTTAGATATTAAAACATATGAATAGTGATTCATTTTTGAATTCGGTGTTTTATTAGTTGTTTAATTAATAATTTATTTATTTATTTAAAATTTGAATTTCTGAAATTCAAAAGTATAAAAATATTTAATTTGATTAAATTAATTTCATTATAAATAGATAAATAAAATAAATTCAAATTTCATTTATGAAATTTTATTAATATAAATGGATGAATTAGTGGGAATTTTTGGATTTTTCACTAATTATACGTAATCAATAAAAATAGTGGAGGATTGAGTGTTAATCCACCACCTCAGCTACTTTGCATGATTCACTTGCTAAAAATCAAGTTGAAACTTAGATTTTTTAGACATGAAAAATCCATTTTTTTGAAGCAAAAACTCTCTGCCATTTTTTCTTCTCCAACTCTCAAACACCATATCTCTCTCAATATTTGGGTTCCACCATCTAATCTAAGACCTGACATTAGTAGAGAAGACTCTTGTATTGGTCTACAATAAAAATTCAAGAAGAAACTCAAGGAGATTTGAAGCAATTTGGAGGAATCTTCAAAGGTATACTCCTGAAAAAACCATGAACATGCTTACTAATTCACTAAAATCAATGTAATTAGAATGGTTAAGATCAAAATCTCTTCCACATGTTGAATGTCAACTCTATCATCTATGGCTACCCTGAATCACATAAAAAAACATCTTACCTGGGAGCTTATTTCTTGATTTAATGATAATGATAAATACCCATGGCTTATAGTGGTGACCTCAGTGAAATTCTTTAGAACAAAGAAAAGTATAGAGGTCTTCTCAAGGCTCCAAATCTCCTTTCCAACTTTACAGAAGCTCTGGATAATTGCCAACTAAATGATATTTGCTACAATGATTCCCCTTACACCTGATATGGGAATAGAAAAAGATTAATAATTAGGGATTTTTTAACTATTGACTTTGATCATATACACCTAATTGAGTTTGAATTAGATCATTTACTCGAAAAAGAAGAAATCTATTGGCATCAAAGATCTAGAGAAAATTGGATTAAGTGGGGTGACAAGAATACGAAATGGTTTCATAAAAAAAGCCTCAATGAGAAGGAAAATAAATGAAATCCATGGAATAATAACTGATAATGGCTCTTGGTCAGAAGATGAAAATATTATCCAAAAAACATTTCTTAACCATTACCAAAACCTTTTCACATCTTTTAACCTAAATCTTGATCAATGGAATATCATCCTACAACATATCCATCCTAAAGTCACCCTAACAGTGAACACAAGCCTCAGTGCTCCATATACAAAAGATGAGGTCGAAAGTGCTACCAGGATAAATTTTCTGCTAGTTTTTTTCCAAACTTATTGGAATCTGGTTGGACAAAATACAATTGAAAGTTACCTTAATATCCTTAATCAAAACAATAATATTAATTATCGGAACTCAACAAACATTGTTCTTATTCCTAAAATTCAGAACCCTGTACTGTTAATGATTACATACTTATTAGTCTTTGTAATGTCATATACAAAATTGTAACAAAGACTATAGCTAATCGTCTTAAATGTATTTGAAATGATGTGATTTTTAAATTTCAAAATGCTTTTGTTCTAGGAAGACACATAATGATAGGCCATGAATGTATTCACTTCATAAAGAACAAAAAAACTGGAAACCAGGGAATTACAACTTTAAAAATCAATTTTAGTAAACCCTATGATAGAGTGTAATGGGTTTTTTTAAAAGCAATTATCATCTACATTGGACTTGATAACAATTTTACTTCACTCATTTATAACTATATCTCTTCTGCTAGGTTCTCTATACTATTAAATGGTGAATCTACAAAATATTTCTCCCCAGACATTCGTCAGGGGATCCTCTCTCACCTTACTTGTATCTTTTATTTACTGAAGGCCTCTCAGCTTTACTTTTATCTAACCACTCTTCTGGTTCTCTGTCAGTTCTAAAAATCAAACCCTCAAGTCCAATCATTTCATTCTCACTATTTGCTGATGACAGCCTAATTTTTTGCAAAGTCTCGGATCAAGAATTAATGACACTAAAGAACACATTTCAGATGTTTGAAGATTCCTCCAGAGTTAAAACTAACTATGATAAATCAGCCCTGCTCTTCTCACCAAATATTTACCAAGATAGAGAGGCCTATCTTAGTTCTATCCTGGGTGTTCAAAATGTTGAAGACCTTGGCCATTATCTTGGTCTCCTTTCAGCCATTTCAAAAAAAAAATGCAAAGATTTCAATTTCATTATGGATAAAGTATGGAAAGCAGTACAAGGTTGGAAGACATCCTTATTTTCTATAGGTGGCAAGGAAATTTGAATAGAAAGCATTGGCCAAGCAAAACCAATTTATGGGATGAGTTTATTCAAACTCCCCAAGAAGTTTCACACATAAATTACAAGAAATTTCTCCCGTTTTTGGTGGGGCACTTAACAGTAAAAGAAAATTCACTGGATTAAATGGGTTGGACCTATATCTTCCTAAAGCATTGGGAGACCTAAACTTTCGTGACCTTGAAGGATTTAATAGAATCTTAATTGCTAAACAAATATAGAGGTTCCTTATTAATCCAAACTTACTTGTCTCAAGACTCCTTAAGAGTATATACTTTAAAGGTTGTTATATTACTAAGGCTACTGTGAGAAGAAGAGCATCTTATCTTTGATCTAGTTTAATGTGGGTTGCTCATTTCTAAAATAAGGAATCTACTACAAAATTGCTAATGGGAAATAAAAAAAAAAAAAAAAAAAAAAAAATTCAGACCTCTGAATTCCCAAAGAATATACCTTAAAGCGAATATGCTTATTTGGTAGCTGACTTTATAAATGAAAATGGAACATGGAATCATGAACTCCTAACTCAAGAAACAACATAAGAAGTTGCCAATATAATCAAAGGAATTCCTATAAATTTAAATCTAAACGACAGAATGATTTGGCACTATGACAAATATGGCTATTATACAGTAAAATTAGGATACAAATGGTTCCAAAGATCTAGATTATGCAAATGCTCGTCTAGTAGTAACAACATGGAAATAGTATGGAAGTATGTGTGGAAGCTCAAAATTCTTTCAAAAATCAAACACTTCATTTGGAGAGTCCTTAAAAATATTATAACAAAACGAACCTATTGAAAAAAAGATTAAACATTTTACCTAATCGTTCGCTTTGTTTAACCCATGAGGAAACTACTGATCATATTTTCTTCATCTCAAGAGCTAAGGAAATTTGGCTTCAAATACTAAAACATCTGCAAATTTTGGATAACTTTAATGGAAGTTTATAGATAGATAGTGTGCTCTGGTTGATAGTTGCTCGCTCGAAAAACAGGAATTAATAGTTTTAACATGTTGGTCTTTATGGAATGATTGCAATTCGCTCATCAACAAAAAAAGAATTCCCCCGCCTGAGTTTAAAAGTAAATGGATCAACAATTACCATAAGGAGATTATGGATGGTATTTTAAATAAAATGACTCATCCTAAAAAATCTATCAGATTAAACTCATCAAACATAAAGCACTGGTTACCTCCTCCTCCTGATGTCATTGCACTAAACACTGATGCAGCTTGGAGTTTTCCCATTTCACCAACTGGTATATCAGCTGTTCTTCGAAATTCATACGGATAAATTATAGCTATGTACGCCTCACATCTCAACATCAACTATGGTTCCCCATTTGCTGGTCCTCGAAGGGAAATTAGTAGCTTCATTGTAAATTTTCCAGATAAAAGTTCAATCTGATTGCCTTCAATTGATCAATCTTCTAAACGGTTCAACATATGCCCTATGTAAAATTAGTTGCTGGATAGAAACAATAAGATCTTTATCAACATCATTCAGCAACGTCTCCTTTCACCATATCAATTGTTGTATATATGTGTCTGGAAGAAAGATTTCCCACCCCATTTTATTAATCTGGCTAAAACTGATGTATCCCCCCATTATAGCCCATGTGGCGTTAATAAAATAACCTAATTTTAAATTAAAAATAAAATAGACCTCATTTGATTATTTTTTATATTGTTTATTTGTGTTATGCATTTGTGGTGACACGTGAGCATCACATCCAAATCTACAATGAAATAAGATAATCTGATGGATGAATAAAGAGTACTCAATCCGATTGCATCTGAGAATTCCGTCCTATCATTATCGTTACCACTATAGTTACCGTCACGACTATCATTATTGTTACTGTTACAGCCGAAAAATTATCAATTTTGTTATCTTTACCGTTATCGTTACCGTTACCGTTTGACCCTCAGAGATAGATGTAGAGGTAACGGTAACTGTAAATTTGACAAAATTCATAATTTTATGTAAATGTGATCAAAATTCATCCAATTACGTTAGCGATTCAAGTTCATAATAATTTCATATAATTATATCAATTTTCATTACGATTTGATAAATGTAACAAGAATTAGAAAGAGATATCAAACACTTTTGAATGTTGAAAAGACCGGACACAACTTTAAATATTCATGATCCAAATACTTGTGGTTTTGTGTTGAATTAAATGAGTAGATATGTCCCTAAATTATGGATCAATTAAAATAAAATATAAAAAAATAATGACCAATAACTTTAGTGTGAAAAATATATAAATGAAGTAATTAAAAAGAAAAAATTGTACATATACGACAAAGAAAATTTTGTGAATAAACATTAATTTGGTGTCCTTATTGGTTGGCATTCAGCAACGAGAGGGAGACTCAAGCAACCGACAGCCTCAATCTCCTAAATTTAATTGCAAATTTGATCTAAATTTAAGAAAAATTAAAATGTAATCCCTCTCATGTGATAAATTTTCATAAATAATCTTTAAATAATAGATACTAATTTTCGATTATAAATTATAACAATTAACGACTTATTTGGATTGACTTAAGAAAAAATATTTTTTAAAAATTTATTTTTATTTTAATAATTTTTATAAAAATTAATTAAAATACATTTAAAAAATTATTTTGAGTAGTTGTCAAATACTCTAACTTATTTTCTAAGTTAAATACTTAAAAATATTTCAAACATATTCTAAATTTTCACTTTTCAGATTATAGAAATTAAATTTATAATTTAATTAAAAATAGTGGGATCAGGAATTTAGGTTGCAATATTTGATGGATACATTTGATAACACATTATAATTTCCCTCTCACCTTCCTCTGACCTATGGTGTGGTGTATCTGTACGAATCTCATTAATTTTGGGCACAATCTTGTTATATATTGATTCTACCATTTTTATTTTATTTATCTATCCATTTATTTATTCAGATATAGATGTCTCTGAACTATCTTCAAGTTGACTATGGTATCGATTTAAATGATGCTTATAAAAAGAACTAACTGTTTAGCCATTATTATACTTTCATTTTAAATACTTAGTATTCCTAATAATCAAATTTAGAAATGGAGTTAATTAGTGTGATGTTGAGTTGTGGTTATCTTCGAGTTTTTTTATATGGATGATCTATTGTGAATGATCCAAATAAAATTTTATCCAATTTTTTAAAAGAATGTTTTTAACATTTTGCTTGCGTCATATTAACATGAAATTATGGAAACAAAACATTGTACATGTGTGTTGGGAGATCTCACTCTTGCTATTTACTCTCACGTACTCTAGTTCATTAGAGTTTATGTTTCTTACTCCGGGCTCTTTTCATTTTCTCTTGCTACTTATTATCATTCTTGTTTCTTGTTTCTTGCTCTCTTTCTTTGTTCATTACTCTCATTCTTTGGCTCTTGTTATTACTTTTTTTTAATAAAAGAAATCAAATAACAAAAGTAGTGCGATTGAAAGTAATTGAAAAATCGATAGGAAGACTCATCACTCGAAATATGGACGATGAGTGGAAAGCACTGACAAGTACTTTAATAACAAAATACTAACAATAAGAAAACAAGTAAAGGCTCACAAGAGTTGGTAACCCAGTTCAACGATAAACCACCTACGTCTGAAAAGTAGTGTGTCTAGGAAAGATAATTCACTAATATTAAAGAGTTAAGCAATTACAACATAGAATTTATTTGTAATACACCGACTACTGTAGTGACCCATGTAGAGCCCAACTTACAAGTCACCTAAGCTTCCCCTAGATGTGAGACTCCCTCTCAATTGTACTTAGGCTCTCCCAAATTGTGATAATATTAGTGTTCAACACTTCGACTTCCGATAGTGTGTAAGACTCCTCTCCTCTTGATCATCATTCTTGTAACTCAGTGAACTCCCTTCACTGACAAATCTTATGTCTTCTCTTAGATGGAGAAATCTTTCTCGACACTACTACAAAATTGGGCTTTAATGTCGATTTAAAACCGGGTACAATGTCGGTTGAAAATCGACATTCAAGGTCGTGTTATAAGAGGTCTTTAATGTCGGTTGTCTTTAATGTCAGTTTAAAATCGATATTATAGATGATCAAGATTTTAATGCCAATTATCTTCAACGATCAATAGATTATTTAACATAATTTTTTCACTAACTGAAATATTTTAAAATTTTTTCTTCATTTCTTTAGGAAAATTTATAAACTTATAAACACAAACAACTTAATGAAGACCATAAACAAGTTTTATGAAACCAAACAATTAAGCTTGTCAAATCTAAGAGAAAAGACAATCGTACAAAATTGGGCTATAGTAGTCATGAACAATTTAATAATTTAAGCCATGAACAATGTAACAATTTAACAACACAAGCATGAAAATAGAAATTTGATATCAAAACAAAAGACAAAATTAAAAATACAAAACCATGAACTTATCAACAACAAAACTATTTATAAGCTACATGTTCCAATATCAAACTTAAGGATAACTTATCACCAACATTATTTTCCATACATTCATTAAAGTCTTTTAGCACACTAATTATAAATCCAAAAACAACATGACTACCAACCATAACAAAACTCACTAACAAAGACATAACATAACAACAACTCTCTTTTTCAACAAACCAATGATTACCACTAATATCATCAATAGAAACCATGAACAATTTACCAAACCAAGCATAAAAAAAAGAACTTGATGTCAAAGCCAAAAGATAAAACTAAAAACACAAAGCCATGAACTTATAAACAACAAAACTATTTATAAGCCACATGTTCCAATATTAAAATTAAAGACAACTCATCACCAACATTATTTTCAATACATTCATTACATCATATAGATTCACATATAACGTGGAAGGATAGAAACTGGCAATTCTAAGGTATCTATTGTTGGGTTATATATCCTAAAATTCGCAATTTGTAAACTTTAAACATATTTCTATTTACAAAAAAAGATGTTATTGAGATTATTCAAGAAAGTTGTTATTGAACATATAAATTGCATTTATAGATTCCTAAATCCAATAAACTAATGAACCCATGGTTATAACATGAATATTTAAATTTTATGTAGAGACATAAAGGAGAATCAAGGTTGAGTATATAGCCAAAATAGTCTATAAGTATATAAATAGGGTTGAGTATCTTATCCTGAGGACATTATGGATACGACTCGCTTTGTATATTGATACAAACGATGTGATCCTAAAGTTGTTCATGTGGAGATATGCAAGTGGGGGCATCCTACGCAAAAGATGTTTGCATAATATCGGACCACGAAATAGTCACATTTCTTTATAACGATCGTTTTCTGTTAAAACTGACTATTTCAATTTGATGACCTAAGATAACTCGATCTGAATCCCAAGCTAACTATGAACTCCTGTTTATTCGGGATTATCCTTTAATCTGCTTGGGTGAGAGTGGTTCAACATCGCCGCTCAACTCCCATTTTAGGGGTGAGACCAAAGAGATAGTTGGGGACATAGTCCTGCATGAAGGAATTCACTCATACCCATTTTTAGGGTTACCAGATATGTTGTTCCTTAAGTAGTGATTTTTGGTCTTGAATAAAGAGGCCCTATCCTTTCTATGACTACGAAGGACTCGGTTTATTGGTAGGACTATAATTGTTCATTAGAGGATCAGTGGATACTTAAGGAGTAAGATATATTCCATGGGTAAAACGGTAATTTTGACCTAACTATAAATACGAACAACCTTTGAAGGATTGATTTACTAATTATCGTTAAATCAAGTGGACATAAATATATCTACAGTGACGAGAGTGAAAATACTAAGCTATAGTGGAGTGACTCGATAGTTAACGAATATTGCTTAATTCGGTTTAAAGAGTTTAACCAATTGATATCAAATTGTTGGAGCTCATGATCTATAGGACTATTAGGTCCCTCTACTAGCTCATAAAAGAAGTAAACCTTCGAATAGTGTGTTGAGGGGATTTGAAATGTTCAAATTTGATTTAGGGTTTGGATTCTTATATTTGATATGATAAACATTTAATTAACGAATTAAACGATTTTGGAGAGTTGGAGATATTTAAATTTGATTTAGATATTAAAATACATGAATAGTGATTCATTTTTGAATTTGGTGTTTTATTAATTATTTAATTAATAATTTATTTATTTATTTACTTATTTAAAATTTGAATTTCTGAAATTCAAAAGTAATTCAAAAGTATAAAAATATTTAATTTGATTAAATTAATTTCATTATAAATAGATAAATAAAATAAATTCAAATTTCATTTATGAAATTTTATTAATATAAATGGATGAATTAGTGGGAATTTTTGGATTTTTCACTAATTATACGTAATAATAAAAATAGTGGAGGATTGAGTGTTAATCCACACCTCAGCTACTTTGCATGATTCACTTGCTAAAAACCAAGTTGAAACTTAGATTTTTTAGACATGAAAAAGTCTAAAAAATCCATTTTTTTGAAGCAAAAACTCTCTGCCATTTTTTCTTCTCCAACTCTCAAACACCATATCTCTCTCAATACATGGGTTCCACCACCCAATTTAAAACCTGAGATTTGTAGAGAATAC
>NC_052359.1:44867271-44986978 GCF_009727055.1 Benincasa hispida
AAAAAAAAAAAAAAAGATCAAATGTCATTTTAGTGGATGCTTAGATGTTAATAGTAATGGTTCAAATAGAGGTTTGTGTATTTTTTTGGAAAGATTCGGTTAATGTAACGATTAAAACATTCTCATCACATCATATAGATTCACATATAACTTGGAAGGATAGAAACTGGCTGTTCTAAGGTATCTATTATTGGGTTATATATCCTAAACCTCGTAGTTTGTATACTTTAAACATATTTCTATTTACAAAAGAGATGTCATTGAGATTATTTCAAGAAAATTGTTATTGAACATATAAATTGCATTTATAGATTCCTAAATCCAATAAACTAATGAACCCATGGCTATAACATAAATATTTAAACTTTATGTAGAGACATAAAGGAGAATCAAGATTGAGTATATAGCCAAAATAGTCTATAAGTATATAGATAGGGTTGGGTATCTTATCCTGAGAACACTAAGGATACGATTCGCTTTGTATATTGATACAAACGATGTGATCCTAATGTTGTTCATGTAGAGACATGCAAGTGGGGGCATCCTATGCAAAAAAATGTTTGCATAATATCAGACCACGAAATAGTCACATTTCTTTATAACGATCGTTTTCTGTTAAAACTGACTATTTCATTTTGACGACCTAAGATAACTCGATCTGAATCCTAAGCTAACTCTGAACTCTTGTTTATTCGAGATTATCCTTTAACCTGCATGGGTGAGAGTGGTTCAACATCGCCGCTCAACTCCCATTTTATGGATAAGACCGGAGAGATAGTTGGGGACATAGTCCTGCATGTGGGAATTCACTCATACCCATTTTTATGGTTAGCAGATAGGTTGTTCCTTAAGTAGTAATTTTTGGTCTTGAATAAAGAGGTCCTGCCCTTTCTATGACTGAGAAGGACTAGATTTATTGGTAGGACCACAGAGGATCAGTGGAGACTTAAGGAGTAAAATGTATTGCATGGGTAAAACGGTAATTTTGACCTAACTATAAATATTTTGAAGGATTGATTTACTAATTATCGTTAAATCAAGTGGACATAAATATATCTACAATGAAGAGAGTGCAACTACTGAGCTATAGTGGAGTGCCTCGATAGTTAACGAATATTGATTAATTCGGTTTTAAAGAGTTTAACAAATTAATCTCAAATTGTTGGAGCTCATGATCTATACATTCATTAGGTCCCTCTACTAGCTCGTAAAAGAATTAAACCTTCGAATAGCGTGTTGAGAGGATTTGAAATGTTTAAATTTGATTTAGGGTTTGGATTCTTATATTCGATATGATAAACATTTAATTAACGAATTAAACGATTTTGGATAGTTGGAGATATTTAAATTTGATTTAGATATTAAAACATATGAATAGTGATTCATTTTTGAATTCGGTGTTTTATTAGTTGTTTAATTAATAATTTATTTATTTATTTAAAATTTGAATTTCTGAAATTCAAAAGTATAAAAATATTTAATTTGATTAAATTAATTTCATTATAAATAGATAAATAAAATAAATTCAAATTTCATTTATGAAATTTTATTAATATAAATGGATGAATTAGTGGGAATTTTTGGATTTTTCACTAATTATACGTAATAATAAAAATAGTGGAGGATTGAGTGTTAATCCACACCTCAGCTACTTTGCATGATTCACTTGCTAAAAACCAAGTTGAAACTTAGATTTTTTAGACATGAAAAAGTCTAAAAAATCCATTTTTTTGAAGCAAAAACTCTCTGCCATTTTTTCTTCTCCAACTCTCAAACACCATATCTCTCTCAATACATGGGTTCCACCACCCAATTTAAAACCTGAGATTTGTAGAGAATACTCTTGTGGTGGTCTACTACAAAAATTCAAGAAGAAACTCAAGGATAACAAACAATATCACCTTAATTAGTATAGAAATCATATATTTTGTTAGACAATGTATATAATTCCGACTTTAAAAAGGAACTCGATTTCTATAAAATGTTTCTTAGAACAATCATATACTTTAAAATAGTGAGGAAAACATTTATTTAAAAAAATGGTATTGAAATTTGTCATGCAATCTTAGATATTAGCCTTTATGTGCTAAGGCTATTAGCATCTAAGGCCATCCTTCAGTCTGAAATGTTCAGAACTGCTATAACTCAAAACAAAAGACAAAAAGTTTCTTCTAAAGAAAACGCCCAACTTTTACATCTACGATTAGGTCACATTAATTTCAATAGGATTGAGAGATTGGTTAAGAATGGACTTCTAAGTAAGTTAGAAGAAAATTCTTTAATTTTATATGAGTGATGCCGTGAAGGCAAAATTAACAAACCTTTTACTGGAAAAGGTCACAGAGACAAAGAACTCTTAGAACTTGTACATTCGGATCTTTATGGTTCTATGAATGTTAAAGTAAGAGAAGGGTTTGAATATTTCATCTAAAGGAATCGGTTAAAGTTCATGAGCAAAAATGGGGATCGGACCCAAATCCCAATTTTTATAGAACATGAATTTTACAGAAACAATATAGAAACTTTATGCAATAAATTTAAATTACAACATGATAAATGTAAAATAAAAATAGAAAAGGGATAAGAATACTCTTACCTTTGAAGAACTTTTCTTCAAGAAAACCAATTCCCTTCTCTGAAAAATCACGAACTCGAAAACTCACAAATGGTCACAACCATTCAGAAACTCTTGTATTCTCTGGGATGAGAATCCAATGAGTTTGTGGGCTCTTGGAATTTTAGTAGAGGGAAAGATGAGATGAGAAGAAGAGAATGAGAGAAAAAAACTTGAGAATTTTTCTCATGGAATTTCCCCCCCCCCCCCCCCCCCCCCCCTTTTTTTTTTTTTTTTTTTTTTTTTTTTTTTGTAGAGATTAGTTTTTACAGAGTTCTCTGTAAAAATCTAAAAGAGAAAGATGGTTACTAACCACTCTCACGTACATTATAGAGAGAAAAAAGAGGGAATGAATTGTAAAAATCATTTTTCAAAATAATAATAATAATCATAACAATAATTTTAATAAAACATTAATCTATATTTATATGATAACCACTTTATCATATAATATATATTAAACTATATGTTATATCAAATATAACACATAACCTATAGTTTAATATTGTATCCAATATAATATAGTCTATAGTTTAATTCTCTCAATGCATAGTATTTAATATAAATCTCATTTATACTAAATTTAATCATATGAATCCTATTCACATAATTAATATTTGAATCATATTCAAATATTTATTTCCACTCAAATAAACATTATATTATAATATATCAAATACATTATAGCAATTTTATCATATATAATTAAATTAAATTAATTATATCACATATAGTTAATTCTCCCAATTAATTTGAATAATTCATATAAAGTAAAGGACTGCCTTCATAGATAGGAGTTCACAACTCACTTAAGATTCAAGTCATGTCACCTATATGGTCATCCTGGTGAAATGTAAGTCTCTATTATGAATGGTGTTATATAATGAGACTAGTCATTTCGTACTCTGGTCTTATACAAACTTCTTTGTATAGAATATCCTCACTCACATGTCTCTACATCAATGATCGAGATAAGTTATCATACTCGTAGTGTCACTAGGATAAGACATCCAACCTTATCCATCTACAGACGATTTAGGTTATCACTTAAACATGATCCACCTACATGTCTATACATACATGTTTAATGCTACTAAATGTCAAATAAAACATCTCATATTTTATTAAATAAATAAAATGTTTGTACAATACAATTACAAACTACATGACCCTATGAGATTTAGGCATCAACCTTAACATCATCACATTCACAAAAGATTATTCAAGGTACTGGTATGTTTACTTAATGCAACATAAGTCTGAAGCCCTTGAAAAGTTCAAGGAGTTACACTCATTTTCCTGATTCGTTATGGGTTTATGCAATATAGACTACAACCTATATTTTGAATTGTGTTCGATCGAAGAGTGTTTCTGAAACACCTTTGGAATTTTGTAGTTGTTGTAAATGTAGTTTACGTCATTTCAGAATTTGGGTTGCCCAGCATACGTGCTTGTGGCCAATCCTCAGAAATTGGAACCTGATTCAAAATTGTGCCTATTTGTAGGCTAGCCCAAATGAATGAGAGGTGGTTACTTCTACGATCCTAAAGATAATAAACTGTTTATGTCGACTAGAGATGTTTATGGGGTGGGGCAGGGAAGGGATACCATTCCCCATCCCATCCCTACTCCCCATTTCATTCCCAATCCCCATGAAATTCTCCACGGGGAATAGGACAGGGATTCCCCACGGGAAATTCGCAAGGATCGAGTTCCCCACGGGGAATTTTCCCCCGATACCTTTTTTTTTTTGTAAAAAATCAATTAATTTAAATCACCAATGTGAGAAAATTTTAATTAAATAATGAGCTTTATCACTAAATTATTTATTATGGTTAGTTTTATATGAAATTTTGAATTTAAAAATAAATTACTAAAATTTTGGCCTAAAAAAGCTAATTAATTTTTTTAATAGAAAAAATAAATATAAATAAAATTATTAATATATATATCTAAATTTAAACATATTCATTATCTTTTACAATAAATAAGCAAATTTGAAATTGTAATGTAATATTTATATAATAATAATAATAACAACATAACATTAGATAACTATACTAAATAATATTGTAAAAGCTAATCGGGGTGGGGACGGGGAACGGGGCGGGACCGAGGCAAGGGGGGAGCTGGGAATGCATTCCCCGTCCCCATCCCCGTTTAGCTCACATGAAATTTTTTTTCCCCACTTCCTCCCCCATTCCCCGCCTAATCGAGGAATCCCCGCCCCGTTCGGGGTGGGACCTTGTCCTCGTGAAGAAATTGGACATCTCTAGTGTCAACAAACACTGCATTTGTAGAAGAGGACCACATTAGGGAGCATAAATCGTGCAGTAAGATAGTATTAAATGAACTTTCCACCAAAACCATTGAACCTCCAACAAGAGTTGTTGAAGAGCCTAGTGCATCAACAAGAGTTGTTGATGTTGGTTCATCTAGTAGATCACATCCACTCAATCGTTGAGGGAGCCTTGATGAAGTGGGAGGATTGTGAACCTTTCTATTCGTTATATGGGTTTAACAGAAACTCTAACTGTCATATCTGATGACAAAGTTGAGAATCCATTGTCTTACAAATAGGCAATGGAGGATGTAGATAAAAATATATGGATCAAAGCTATAGATCTTGAAATGAAGCCTGTGTACTTTACTTCAGTCTGGGATCTTGAAATCCAACCTGATGGGGAAAAACCTATAGGCTGCAAATGGATCTACAAGAGGAAGAGGGGTATAGATGGTAAGGTGCAAACCTTCAAGGCTAAACCAGTGGCAAAGGATTATACCAAGGTTGAGGGAGTTGACTAATCTGGAAGTTGTTTCAGACATGTCAATGCCTATCATCCTTTATTGTGATCATAGTGGTGTTGTAGTTAATTCAAGGGAATCCAAAAGCCATAAGCCTGGAAAGCATATTGAGCGTATGTATCGCTTGATATAGAAGATTGTGTATAGAGGGGACGCGATAGTCACGAAAATCGCTTCGGAGCACAACGTTGCTTATCTGTTTATAGAGATCCTCACGGCTAAGGTGTTTGAGGGTCACTTAGAGAGTCTGGGTTTGCAAGACAAGTTGTATTTAGTCTAGGGCAAGTGGATATTTTATTGGGTGCGTATTGTATGCCCTGGTTTCTTTTTTTTTTTGTAATATGTACTTGATTGTACTTTTGTTATGTACACCCCACTAGCTTTAGGACAAGTGGGAGATTGATGGGGTTTATGCCCTAAATCTCATGGTTTTTTAATTTTTAATTGTATTGTACAAACATTTTATTTATCTAATAAAGTATGAGGTATTTTATTCGATATTTAGTTGTATTAACTTACAAAAACCATTAAACTAAGATCCAGAATTATATTCTATAAGTTAAATATGTATGTGGAGACACATAGATGGATCATGTTTAAGTGGTAACCTAATCAGTCTGTAGTATATGGATAAGGCTGGAAAACTTATTCTGGTGACACTACTGTTGAGGTTTGTGCCCTAAAGTATCGTGTCCTGTAGTTTGTAAACAACTTTGTAAGAACACTTGTGATGTATAATATATATGATATTTACTTCACTTCTTGACTTTGCACATTTAAATGTTTTTTTATTTTATCAAAAACCAATAAACTTAATATCCTTGGTTGTCTTTATGTAACTTAAGCATGTATGTAGTGACATACAAGTGGATCATGTCTTAAGTGACAACCAAAATAGTCTGTAGTATATGGATATAAGAGGAAAACCTTATCCTGGTAACACTATGGATGCGACCCACTTTTTGGAATTGTTACAAATTTTGTAACTTGTCACAGATGGTCTGATCCTGATCATTCCTGTAGTGGACATACGAACGGAGGCGTCCTACACAAAGAGTTTGTATAAGACTTGACCTCGAAGTATTAATGTCTTATCATATAACTCCGTTCATGACAAGACTTCACTTCACTAGGATGACCATGGGTAACATGACCTCAATCCTGAGTGAGTTGGGAACTCTTGCCATTGAGGGCGGTCGTTTGATTTGCATGGGTGCGAGTGGCTAGAGTGCCGACTCAAACCTACCATTTTGGGGATTCCTCTGATTTGGGAGATGGGAACTCAGCTTCACAAGATGGAGTTCACTCCTTCCCTAAAGTAGGGGTAAGTAGATAAATTGCTCTCTTAAGGGCTAATACCGAGCCTTGAACGATGTTGTGCCACGCATCTTCTTATGGCTCAAGAGGTGTTCACACATAGTAGGACTATGTTGTATTGTTCATTGGAGGGATCAGTGGTACTTAATGAGAAAGATGTAATTACAGCGAAAAAACAGTAAATTGGCCCACTATAATTACGAGCATTTGTGAAGGGTCACCGTACTGATGATTAATGATATCCAATGGACATTGAAATATATCTATGGAAAAAAGAGTTTAACTGTCGGTCTTTAGTGGACTAGTAGTTAACGAATGGTGGATATCGTGACTAAAGAATTTAGTCAGCTATTCACGTACTGTTCGAGCTTCGACCCATAGGTTTATAAGGTCCCCTTGGTAGCTTGGATACAAGTTGAAAGTCAGTTTTTGGGTCAGTTTGAAATATACAAATTGAAAAAAGGAAGTTCGATTATATGTGATAAAATTGAACGAGTTAATTAAATATGATATAATTAACTTTATATATGAGATACATAAATTTGGGAGAAATTGGATATAAATATGATTTATATCTAATGGAAAAAAAAAATACTATAATTAATATATGATATTAATTTATGTGTTATGAATATGATGAGATCACATTCATTGGACGGTGAAAAGGGAAATAGGATGGCGTCTCTTCTATTCTAATAATGGATGAGTGTGATGAAAGATCACTTTGAGATGCATAACTAGCTCATGGTGTGTTAAGCATGAGATGCACAAACATTGTGTTAAAGAGTGTGTCATCGCTTAGAAAATCAGTGCCTATACGATAGTGCCTGTACGATTGCTTACCTAGACAATATTGCTAAGCGATCGCTTACCAATTACACCTTCGTCCGCTATTTACTAAACGATCGTTTACCCTTTCCTAAGCGATCGTTTAGCTCTCGATATTTACTAAACGATTGTATAGACGACCACTTAGTTTTTTCTACACGATCATTTAGACAATCGCTCACCTTACACGATCGTTTAGACAATCGGTTACCCTTTCCTACATGATCGTTTAGGCAATCGCTTACTTCTTCCTACACGATCGTATACTTCACCTAAATGATCAAGCATCTTATCTATGAGATAGATGACTTCATCTCCCACTTGCTTGATCGTTGCGTATCGCCTCTCTTCCTCCTCCCATCTTCCAAATCCGAACAAAGCCCACACTTTGGATTCTCACTCCAAGAATACTGAGGGCTTTGAGTGGTGGTATCATCTCCGTTTCCTTTTGTTCGAGTGGTTGGGGTTTTGGCTCGCTATGAAGAATAAATCTTCAACTAGTATGATCTATCGATCTCTTTAGCACTATGAATGCATATTAGTATGTTTAAATGTATATGTGGTAATTTTATCATAATGAATTGGAAGCTTCCGCTCATAGGTACTCTTGAATAAGAGTTCCTTCAACTACGAATATAGTATGGTTTATAGTTGTTATCATTGTTGCAAAGCGCTACAAATTATTTGATCTTTATCATACATGTTGAAACATGTGAGTAGGGGTATTCTATACAAAAGAGTTTTTATAAGATCGGACCATGAAATAAATAATCTCTATATATAACATTATTACTAGAAGAGACTTATATTTCATCAAGATAATCATAGGTGACTTGACCTAAATCCTGAGGAGTTGTGAACTTCTGCCTATGAAGGCAATCCTTTTATTTATATTGATAGGAGTGGAATGTTTCGCCAACTCAATATGCCTACCATTTTGGGGATTCTTCTGATTGGGAAGTTTGAAACGTAGCTACACAAGAATAAATTCACTCATTCCCAACTATAAGGATAAGTATAAAAATTGCTCTCTTAAGGGCTGATTCCAACGCTTAAACAATGTGGTGTTACACCCTCTCCTCGTCTAAGAGGGGTTTGGTTATAGTTGGAATATAACTTATTGTTTATTAGAAGGATCAATGATACTTCGGACTTAGATGTATAGAGCAAAATGGTAATTTTGGCCTAGCTGTACTTATGAACAAGTTGTGAAAGGTCAACACATTGTTGATTGGTTATATCCAATGGACAAAAAAATTTATCTATAGTGGTAAGAGTGCAGCTATCGGTCGTAATGGAGTGACCAACAGTTAATGGAAGTTGATTATTTCAATTAAAAAGTTTAATTGATTAATCAGGTACCATTGGGGCTTTAATTTATAAGTTCATAAGGTCCCCTCATTAACTCAATTGGGATGTAATTAACAAAGGAAATTAATTATATAAGATATAATTACTATAAATTATTTATGTGAGATATAATAATATAAATTTTTATTTGAAAGAAAATGAATATTTGAATATGGTTCAAATATTAAAATTAATATGAATTTGATTCATATTAAATACTATAGGTTAAATGAGAGAACATTAAACTATAGGTTATACTATATGTGATATAATATAAACTATAGATTATGTGTTATATTAGATATAACATATGGTTTTTTAATGATATATATATGTATGTATGTATATAATCAAAGAAAAATCAAATTTGTTTAATTAAATAATTTAGTCATTAGGAAAGGGATTTATTTTATTACTTTTCCCCTCCCTCCATTATTCTCTCATTAACAAACATATAGAAGTTGGAAGGGTTGAATCTTTCATCCTCCCCTTTGATTCTAGTATAAATAGGTGCACATTGCTCTCTCAAATGGGAGAATTTTTATCCCTTATAAATTAAACTTGAAGCCCAAAAAACTCTCACTAGTTCTCTACCCTTTGAGAATATGGAAGTTCTCGTATGGTTTTGTTTGGACTTTACAGATATATTGCAACGTTTTTCTGGTTGTTCAAGAGTTTGAAGGGAATTTGAAAAGTTCGTTACTGCGAAAGGAATGTGAAGAGTTTCGATCTTCAAATTTGAGTGATTTTCCGATCTTATTGTCCTTTTCATTTTATGTGTGATGGTATGTTGAATTATATCAAATATTTATGTTTTCATTCTCTGTTTGATATATGTTCTATAAATCAACTTTGGGATATCGATCTTTTCCACACAAAGCATCATCCACTCCTTCAAAGAGAGAATGATGCTGAAGGTTGAGAGAGCAAGGAGAAAATGGTGAAGGTTGAGAGAGAAAGAGAAGATGGGTGAAGGTTAAGAAAGAAAGGAGAAGATGGTGAAAGTTGAGAGAGAAAGGAGTGAGAGTTATGTAAGAGAGAGAATGGGTTTACAAAAAGAAAAGTGAGTTGGAAATTAAAAAATTAGGGTGAATCTTTAATGTCGGTTTTAAACCAACATTGTAGACTCATCATTAATGTTGGATTAAAACCAACATTAGAGTTCCACTTTTTTTTAAGAAACCAACATTATACATCCGTATTAGTTCTTCCAACCGACATCAATGATCAAATTTCTTGTAGCGCGAGAATGAAGTCTTAGGCCCCTAAGGCTGAAAATTCCTTATCTTTAACAATGCCTTAGTCTCCTCCTAAGACAAAAATTATCATTAAGTTCTTGAACGATTCAACCAATGGCTACGCACAATGGAATAAAGTAGCAAAGATCAAAACACCATGCTGCGTAAATCAGCCACCAAGAATAAAGACACTCTCTCACAATGAACAAATGTGGTAGCTGTCAATGAGATCATTACTCTCCTTTTAAAAAATCTTGGCCAATTAAGGAAAGAATTTCAGGAAATATTTCCTCTTTGGTCAAAATAATTTGAAACTACTGAGATTTTTCAGAATAGGAAAAAACATATTCAGCATATAACTTCCAGATTAGGACAGTAAAATATTCTGCAGGAATCAGTAACGTCTAAGACAGATGTTAAGACATCATTTGCGACAACTATAAAAACTACTAGAAGTTGCCTTAGAAAAAGACAATTAGAAAATCTCCAACAAACTCTTCATTTGGCAAAAATTTTTAAGGTAGAATATTTAATCACCAATCATCAAAATAAGAGTTGTTACAAATAAAGTCTAGACAACAACAATAACAACCAAATGAGAAAAAATCTTTACAATAGAAAGAAAACAAACGAAGTCATTCATCCAGCTAAACAAAACAAAATAGAAATAATTAACCAAACAACCAACACCAGCCAAACATAAGCCAAAAACAGACAAATCGAGCACACCTCTAGTTCTCAAATTCCATGTGTCCCCTTTTCTGGCTTAAAATAAATCAAGCTCGCCTCTGGGAAAAGGAACCTTTGAGGTCATAATTGAAGGATTCCTAATGGAAGGGAACTATAAGTGAAAGAAACATCGACCCAAATTCCATTTTTCGCGGAATGCGAGATTTTACAGTAAAGACAGAAACAAGCTATGCATTTATATATAAATCGCAGCATGCTAATAAAAGGGTTTTAGAAACCTCAGCTTTAAAGACCTTTCTTCAAGATTCTCTCAAACAACTATGAACCACTTGAATACTTTTTTCACAAAAAACCTCGAACAATTTCGAACATGAACACAAAGACTTCCTCGGTATTCTCAGGGTGAGAACCTAGGAGTGGTGGTTCTGGCTATTTTGAATTAAGAGGGAATTTTGTGTAGAGAGGAGAAAAGAGGTTTGGAGATTTTTCAACAATGATTTCACAACCCATAACTGTTCTGTCTGTTTTTCTCTCTTTCTTAATCGATCAACCTTCATAAAAGAAGAAATTTTTTTTCTTTTTCTACATGCCAAAAATAACAACCACCCATTTACGTGGGTGGAGAGAAAAGAAAGGGAAGAGAGTTGTAACTCCCTCCCTTATTATTAAAATAATAATTAATATAAATATAAATATGATAACTAACTTCTCATATATATATATATATAAATTAAATTAAATGTTATATCAAATATAACATATAACCTATAGTTTTAATATTATATCACATAAAATATAAACTATAGTTTCTTTTCTCTCTAATATGGCATTTAATATAAATCACATTTATATTAATTTAACAACTATGAATCCAACTCATAGGAACTATATTTGAATCTTATTCAAATATTTATTTCCTCTCACTAAAGTTATAATGTATCAAATACATTATAATAGTTATATCACATATAATTAAAAATTTTAATTATATCATATATAATTAAATCCCTCCACTAATTTGAACAATTCAAAATAATCCAAAAACTGATTCTCGATTAATCCTATTGAACTATCAAGGGGACCTCATGGACTTGTAGGTTGAAGCTCCAACAGTACATGAATAATTAATTAAACTCTTTAATTAAATTATTCATCATCCGTTAATTGTCGGGCACTCCACTAAAGACCGACAGCTGCACTCTTCGTACTACAGATATATTTTTGTGACCATTGGATATAACCAATCAACAGTACGATGACCCTTCACAAATTGCTCGAAAGTACAGATAGACCAAATTACCGTTTTGCTCCTGTAATTACATCTAACTCCTTAAGTATCACTGATCCCTCTAATGAACAATAAATCATAATCCAACTATAACTAAACCTTTATTGGGCCAGGAGAGGGTGTGGTGCCACATTGTTCAAGACTCGGAATCAGCCCTTAAGGAAGCAATTTATCTACATACCTAATGCGTGGAAAATGGAGTAAATAAATACGCATTCATCTTATGATATGTGTTCGTTCTCCGTACATTGCTAGTCATGCGTTGGACTAACGGATATGCAATATGATGGAACACGAGACATACGCAGTGGAATAAGGATCTAATTACACTCTAATTGCTTTTAATCAAAAGGAATTTAGCATGCAAAATGAAAGAAAAAACATTAAATTAACTTACTTTTAAAGCTCCCGAAAATCGCTTTTCCTCGCTGAATCTCGACCTGAACTCTTTCGAACCACCACTAAAGTTGACCTACTATCCTCTTGACTCAGAACCGGGTTGTGGGATCAATGGATAAAGAAAATCGAGAGAGAGAAAGAGATGAAAAAAGAAATGGATCTTTGGGTTGGGTTTTGGGATATGAATTTTCCTCAAAGAAAAGAGTTTTTTTTCAGCCTAAATTTGAATTTTTTTTTTGGCAAAATGGGTAAAAGTTTTTCAACCAAATTGAAAAGCCCATATTATAGAAAAAAGCCATTCAATAATTGCATGAATCAAATCCATACCGAACACCTATAATCCATTATCTTAGTGGGTTTAATATCTCCACTATAAGCCAACACCTAGCCCACTATTTTGTTAGTGGAATTATCCAACAAAAGTTTGGATTTTCCCACTAACTTTAGTCAAAGGGCAAAATAGTCATTTTGTCAAAGTCAAACTTTGACCGAAAAGTCAACTTTTTGACTTTGTATGATATTTTTCGTATTGACTAATTTTGACCNAAAGTCAAACTTTGACCGAAAAGTCAACTTTTTGACTTTGTATGATATTTTTCGTATTGACTAATTTTGACCTCCCGAGCATGAATCCACATTCATTTTCTCGAAATTCAAATCACATTTGAATATAAGGTCGGTCAAAGTTTGACTTTTCAAAGTCAAAAGTCAACTCTTTGACTTTTTACATCTTTAACCATTTCCATCATTTTCGAGTTTCCGAATATGAACGTATTCATATTCTTGATATTTAAATCACATTTAAATATTAAAGTTGCATCTCTAAATTGAAAAATCCGACCACTATATCACATATACTTGTCGGTTTCTCTCTCTTCACCTAATTCGAGCAATTCGAATTATTGTAACATACTATTCTAAGTTTATTTCATATAAGCTAGTAGGGGAACCTAATGGACCTATAGATCATGGGGTCCAACAATCCGAGATTAACCAGTAAAACTCTTTGACCTAATTAATCAATATTTGTTAACTAACGGTCATTCCACTAAAGTCCCGTAGTTGCACTCTCCTCACTTTATATATATTTCTAACCATCTAATATAACCATAACCAGTAAACTAATCCTTCACAGGTATTTCGTAATCACAACTAGGTCATAAAAACGGTTTTATCCCCAAGACTACATCTTGTTTCTTAAGTCCCACTGATCCTCTAATGAACAATTAGTTTAAAGTCCAACCTATAAACCGAACCCTTCTTGGGCCAAGGAGAGGGTGGGGCCCCTTGTTCAAGACCTGGATTCAGTACTAAAGGGAACAACCTATCTACTATCCCTATAACGGGTAGGAGTGAATTCCATCTTGCACCCTATGTTCCTAGCTTTCTACCTGATCTTACCTCTGAAATGGGAGGCTTATTGGGCCAGCGATGATGAGCTGTCCGCACCTATGCAGATCTAAGGATAATTCCGAGTGAACAAGAGTTTATAGTTAGCTCAATATTAAGATTAAGTTACCTAGGTCATCAATTAACGAAATAGTTAGTTTTATACATAAAACGACATTTAGAACATAAAAAATGACTATTTCATGGTTCAGTCTTATGCAAACTCATTGCATAGGATGCCCCCACTCACATATCTCTATATGAATGATTCAGAATCACATCGTTTGTACTAACTACAAAGTGGGTCGCATCCATAGTGTTCCCAGAATAAGGCGCCAAACCTTATTCATATACTATAGACCATTTTGGCTATATATTTGAACTTAATCCACATTTACGTCACCACATAAAGTTCAAACTACATTAAATAGCCTCAGAACCTTAGTTTATTTGATTCAAGATTACTATTTCAATAACAACTTTATCGAAAAATAAAACAGAATATGTTTATTAATTTACAAACTACGAGTTTTAGGACATAAAATCCAATACAATATGCTTCTAACAATCTATGTGATGACCATGTGTTCCTACCACAAGTTTTCTTGCTCTCTCGCCAAGTATAACGAGATTGTAAGTTTCTCAGGGTGATTCGAGGTCGAACTCAGGGACTTGTAGCTAAAGGTTGCAAAATGATGTGTTTGCGGCGAAGAATAAAAGAATAATGAAGTTTAAGGACTATGCGCTACTTCTACTCCTAACTAAATAGATTAAGTAATGGAAGTATGACTATGAGAGTTGGTAGAGACATGGCAAGTAATAACGCGTAATAAGATGCATGAAAAAATAGATAAAATGGTGGAGGGGATGATTTCACCGCATCAATAAGCTTGATCGCAAGGGTAACCCCAGCCAACACAAGTTATGCGATCGTGCTAGAAACAATTGTCTAAGCCTCTATTCTTGCTTATGCGAGCTACTCACATAAAACAAGGTGACCGCATACCACTATATCCTTGTTTTAGGGTGCATGCGCTATGTAATAGCAAATAGAACTTATTCCTATGCCTCTACTCTTGCTCATGCGATTCAATCTGACTCTCTCAAGCCTAGAGTTTGTTTTTAGACTACTTTCTCAAGTATGTCCAAATGATGAATGATGCACTCATAACACAAGATGATCACATAAAACATGGTTGACATAAGATTATTCATATCTCTAGGAACACTGCTTACTTTGCTCAGTGAGTTCCACTACTTACCCTTTCAGGCAGTTAGTCGCCGCTAATAAGCTCATGGACAAGCATTCCGACCACGACCACTTATAGAGAAGCGATGCTACAGCCTCACACTAAGCAAAGAGGATTTGCTCACTATACTCGTGCAACGCACACCTCTTGGTGGTTTACTACATGCTTCATATATCTATGCCACATGATTAAGTATGTGATACTTTAGCAATCTTGCTTAGTCATTGCAATGAAAGTAAAGGATGATAAAGAAGAGGTAAATGAAGATGGAATTGAAGGAAATAAAGATATGCATTGCTCACAAAATGTATTAATGTCTTAAGCCAAAATGTAATATAATACAAAGATAGAAGAGAGATGGAGGGTCAGATGTAGGCAATGTCTTGCTTCCATCAGATGTGTGTCAAGACTGCCGGTGGTGCCATGGATGGGCAGTGGAGTAGTCTCTCTTGAGATCTATCTCCGAAAAAGCTCCGGTCGTCACTCGGAATGGTTGGAGGAATGAAGAACTCTCACAGAATGTCTTCTCACGCTTTCGTCTGTAATCACAAGGATCTGCCCTAAGGCAAAAGCTCGAATGATTTGAAGTTGGGATCTAAGGCTCTATTTATACAGCTCAACCACCGACAGCATTAATGGTCCTGTTCTGAATTTCTACTACTAACGGCGTGATGGGCCTGCTCTGAATCTCTGATACTAATAGCGTGTTAGGTGAAATATCAACATCATCTTTTGATACTCCCAAGGTATGCGTTCATGCTTGATTTCCGAAGTACCATCGTATTCCACCACCCTTGGGTTCATCCCTCTATTATGGTTATTACTTTGTAGCTGAAACCTCTATGCGATGGGTTAATAGCCGCAACATCCATGCGACGAACATATGCGATCACTTTTGCAATGGTGAGATTCACCGCATGCGATCGATTCTTGCGATAACTACAAAAATAGACAATTGGAAGCAGAATATCATATAATATTGGTTTAGCCGAGATTTTTCAATGTTGATCGACGCAAGCTCACTTTTCACATGAATTCTTAGTATAATCACCACATATTCTACTTGTTAGCCCTCATAATTCTAAATAAAAGGCTTATAATAACTTGCATTTCTACCAGTTATCACACCCTCAAACTTAGAATCCTGCTTGTCCTCAAGCATGCCTGATACTTAGGAAATTTATAATTCACCCTTTGGCTTTTCTTTGCGAGGACTAGCCTCTCAGAATATAATTTACTCATACCTCTAACCTTGCTAGCAACGCTCTTCTCAACTTTAGTTACTTCTTCAAAGAGATTTTTCTAAGCTTAAATTAGACAAGCCTCTACTCAAAAACTTTTTACTCATTTCCAACAACTTTGCTTTTAGCTTTTAACAGTGCATTCGTTTAAAATAATTCAAAGCTTTGCGATTTATTATTAGAATGTGGCGTTGAACCTGGTTACGCTCTTCATTTTGGCTTGCCCCCACGGGTGTTATGCGGACAACCAACTTCGATTGCGTGCCATATTGAACTCAACTCTTGACTTGGCATACTTTAACATGAATTCTGATTGACACATAATATTGGGTTAGCCGATATTTTTCAATGCTGATCGGCGCAAGCTCACTTTTCACATGAATTCTTAGCATAATCATCGCATATTCTACTTGTTAGCCCTCATAATTCTAAATAAAAGGCTTATAATAATTTGTATTTCTACCAGTTATCAGAACCCCTACCTCAGGAAAGGAGTGAATTTCATCTTGTGTAGATATGTTCCCAACTCCCCAATCAGACGGATCCTCAAAATGGTAGGCTTGTTGAATCGGTGATCTGGCCATTCTCACCCATACAAATAAAATGACCGCCCTCATAGGCAGGAATTCACAAATCATTCAGGATTCAGATCATGTTACCTATGGTCATCCTGGTGAAATATAAGTCTCTATTATGAACGGCGTTATATTATGAGACTAAACATTTCATGGTTCGGTCTTATACAAACCCCTTTGTATAGAATATCCCCGCTTACATGTTTGTACATGAATGATCAGGATTAGAACATTTGTAGCACTTTACGACAATTGTAACATCTACAAAATGGGCTATATTCGTAGTGTCACCAGGATAAGGTACCCAACCTTATCCATCTGGTACAGACCATTTAGGTTATCATTTAAACATGATCCACCCGTATGTCTCTACATACATGTTTAAGTTACAAAGATAACCTTAGATGTTAGTTTATTTGTTTTTAGTTAATGCAACTAAAATATCATATATTTTATAGACAATGAATTTGAATAAAATATCATATATTTTATTAAATACCCAATGAGATTGTTCAATAATGTTTACAAACTATAGAACCCTACGAGATTTAGAGCATCATCCCCAACAATATTCACAATAAACTCTCGAAAAAGCTAGGGATAATAAGGTTCAAAATTTAACACTATTCTTTCTAAATTAGCGGCAAGAAACAACTCTATAAGATCAAGAAATTCCTAAGTGCACTCCAACAATTCCTTTTCATTAACAATATTTCTCTTCACCTCATACTTCAACACAATAGCACCCTCTTCGAGATAGAAAGATACTCCATGGGTATAGGAGAAACATTGGAACTGGATGTTTGTTTTCCTTTTTCATTTACTAAAGCATGAGTGACACAAACATTTCCAGTGTCCTAATCTCAAAGTTGCTTCGTAAGCCCTAGTTGGAATCAACCTTTGAAGCAGACTTTCAGAAACAATTTCCAATGTCTCAAGAGAAGCATCAACATCAACTTCAACATTAGCGTCAACTTCAACATTAATATCCTCATTTCTCTTTGAATTAGACTCAGGAAAAGAAGTATTATCATCAATATCTTCATCAAACTCATTGTCAAACCTAGAGGCTTTCTAAGCTTTTTGTTTACTAGTTACAAGGTCAATATAATCCATAACCTTAGCATTCTGATTCTCAACATTCAAATTTCAGGATCATCATTCATAGTTTTTTTGTTCAATCATAATGATTGTCTCAAGAAAAGCATTAACATTCTCTTCACCAGATTGCACGAGTTCATTAAGGACATCTTTTCCTTCACTTTGTATCAACAATAGAATCGGCACTAAAATGCCTGCGTTTAGCCGAAGGAAAGGGAACTCCAATATCACTATTTGGAATAGGAAGCCCTCAAAATTGAACTCCATATTTGTTTATGATTGACGGAAGAGCATCCTCCTTGACATGCACCTTCCTTTTAGCCATCACTTTTATCCTCACCATCTTACTGTTCAAGGTTTGTGTTCCTTGTCTAGTTTTTACCATTTGGAGATTAACACAAATAACACAAGCAAAGGAATACTTCATAACGATTGAGAGCACAAGAAACACACAATCGCTAGAGAACCTATCACATGACAATTGCCTACAATTCAAAGACGAAAAGAATTTCAAAACTAAACTGGAACTAAACTTCTTCTTCCTTCAACAACTACAATTAAGGAAATTTTAATATTCATTAACCGCTTGGACTTGCATGCATGATAGGCCAAGTTACACCTCAGATGGACCTACTGGATTAATTTCTATGCCTTCAGAACACACAGACCCAAAGCAATTCTTAAGGTCTCGAAACAAGTAATATCCAATTCTTTAGTAAAAATGTCTATGATCTGATTTTTTGTACTAATGCATTCGAACACAATTTATTTGCTCTCAACCAGGTCAGAAATAAAACAATGTTGTTTGTCAATATGATTGGAGAGGCTATATTGAACAGGATTTTTAGATATATTGATAGCACTCATGTTGTCACAGTAAAGACTCACGACATCTTGTAGGACATCATATTCTTGAAACATTTGCTTCATCCATATAACTGAAAGAACCTACTTCATGCAGCAATATATTCAGCTTCTGTTGTTAACAACGAAACACGTTTTGTTTCTTACTAAACCACTGTTTCATTGTAAATGGTTCATGAATTCAGCGATTATCAAAAATTCAATAAATATCTTATGTTGTGCCTTAATTGCTAAGTGCAATCGATGATCTATGTTAATGAAAGAATCGGTGAAGGTTCGCAGCGGAAGAGGATCGGTCCCAATGTGATCATTTTCATAGAATCCCAATTTTATAGAAACAAAAATATTATGCATTTCAATAAAATTTATAGCATGGAAATTCATAGAAGATTTGAGGGATGAAGAATGCTTGTCAGCGTAATCATTTTGCATTATTGAGGACCGAGGAGTCACCTTGTTAGATGACACATGTTTTGATGTCGTTCCAAATTCCACTAATAGTCACAACCCCTTTAGTTTTCCCTTTCCCCACATTGAACGATTTGGATGAAAGCAATAAAATTACTTAAGCAACTCTTATTTTCACTTATCCCATTGATTGAGGAGTTGGAATTTATGTCCTAAAACTCATGGAAACAATAAATATATTTATTTTGTAATAAACTAAATAGGTTTATTTAGTAAACTAAGAACCCTTGGCTTTAGCATGAACACGTGAACTATATGTGGAGACATAAAAGTGGCTCAAGTTCGAGTAATAGTCAAAATAGTCTATAGTATAAGGATAAGGCTAGGAACCTTACTCTTGGGATACTATGGATGTGCCCACTTTATATTTGATACAAACGATGATTATTTATGTGGTGGCATGTAAGTGGGGGCATCCTATGCAATGAGATTGCATAAGACTGGACTACAAAATATTCACTTTTACTTTATAACATCATTTATTATTAAGACTGACTATTTCAATACGATGACCTAGGTAACTCGATCTTAATCCTGAGCTAACTATGAACTCCAATTTATTAGGAATTATCCTTTAATCTGCATGGGTCAGAATGACTTCAGTTCGCCAATTCAATAACTTCCCCATTTTAGGGATAAGACTGGGTAGATAGTTGGGGACATAGTTCTGCAAGATAGAATTTACTTCTAATCGATTCTAGGGGTAATACATAGGTTATTCTCTTAAGTGCTGACTCTGAGTCTTGAACATGGAGCCCTACCCTCTCATTGGCTCGAGAGGTCTCGATTTGGTGGTTAGATCAACAACCAATTGTTTATTAGAGGATCAGTGGGACTTAAAGAACAAGATGCAATTACAGGGGTAAAACGAGAATTTTGACCCAGGTGTAATTACGAATAACCTATGAAATATCGACTTACCAATCATGGTTGTCTCGAGTGGACGAAAATATAATTATAGTGAGGAGGGTGCGACAATTGGGCTATAGTGAAGTGTCCCGATAACTAATGAATGTTAGTTAACTAGGTTAAAGAGATTAGCCGATTAATCTCGAATCGTTGGAGCTCGTGATCTGTAGGTCCATTAGGTCCCCTTGCTAGCTAATATTGGACTAAATCTTAGAACAATATGATGAGAAAATTTGAATTATTCATGATTGGCTTAGGGAGTAGTAAGTGTTAACAACTTGCATAGGACGCTCCCACTCCTCATGTCATAATATGTACGAATTAGGATCACTTCGTATGTAGCACTTTACAACTCTTAATAACACCTACAGAGTAGGCCGTATCTAATGGTGTTACCAGAATAAGGTACCCAACCTCATTCGTGTACCATAGATCATTTTGACTATTTACTCGAACCTGATCCACTCTTATGTCTCCACATAAAGTTCAAGTACTCATACAATAGTCATGGGTCTTAGTTTATTGGATTTAGACTTTCATACAATTTATGAGATCAATAACAAGTATATTGATAATAGAAAATGTATATCATTTTACAAACTACGAGTTTTTAGGACATAAAACCCAACATAGTGAACCAAGTCTATCACATAGGCTCTTCAAAATTCGTGTAGAAGACTTTCTATCGTATAACACATCCTCCGGAATAATAAAATCATATTTTATTTTATTTCATTTTTCCATAAAAACTGATAAATTTCCCACTAAGGTGTTAGAGAGAAAAAGGTAATTAATTATCAAATAATTAATAGTTATAAATAAATATGATAACAAACTTATCATATTATATTTATAACTGGTGCTTGATTTTTATGAAGTGAATTATGGATGATATACGATGGTGAAATTGCGTTGTACACTCAAATTTCCTCAGGGAAATCCAAGTGTAAATTCCATTAGGTTTCCTGGTAAGTCCAAGGGCGAACACAGGGACTTGTGAAAACAAGTTGCGTTGGTAGTTTCTATGAAAACTTTGTGGTAACCGGGTAATAAATAAAGTGTTGGGATTGTTATTTGCGTTAATGAAAAAGAAACAAATGCGGCGGAGTTTGAAAAGAGTTGATAAACGGGAAATGCGATGAGTATGCAGTGAACGGGTTGAGAAAAGTTTCGGCTAATACTTCCTAGGATGCGTTTATGCTATGCGATCATGCAATATGCATACAACAGTAAACCAACTCTTGGTGCAAATGCCACGGCTTCTTAGGCTAGAACGCATGCGATATATGCGTTAAGTCTATAGGACCTACACATAAGCCTCTATTCTTAACTTATGTTTTTCCGCCGGATCACACTCGTCGACCTCCGATCGAGCTACGAGCACGAGTAGGTAGGCCTTTCTCGTCCCCTACCTTAGTCCTTTGCTGGCTTGAATTTATTCCATCTCTTTTTTTCTTTGTTTGTGAGAATGACACACACAAATAAGGCCACCACATAATATCATTCTTATCTCTATGCGATGCAGGCTGACAAACAGAGCTTATCTCTAAGTCCCTATCTCTTGTTTATGCAGTTCTAATCTCGCTCTTTCGAGTCTAGATTCTAACCTAGCTTTCCCGAATCATTAGGTTCTTTCTTTATACTCTCTATCGAGTAGCTCTAAAGGGTATTTGGCACAACATAAAACAAGACAATCGTAAGCAACGAACTTCATAGGTCATATTAGCTTAGTTTTTCTCAACCCATTCGACTAGTTTAGCTACTCATGCGTGCTAAGAGAGTGAACAGATGTAGAAATAGAACTTCCATTTTATAAATATAAAGATGAAGTACAAAATAATAATACAAGTATAGAATAAAGGGCCTGGTAGTAATCTCTTGCTGCTCAGGCTTTTACCCTGTTTTCTACTCGTGCTCAAAAGATAATCTCGCTCTCGAGAGTGTCGGCCGACTCTCGGCTTCTTTGCCTCAAGGTTCTCTCTCGAGTTGCCTTGAGTGATCTCCGGCGTCACCACTCTTCTCTTGCTCTGCTTTAAAACAAAAAGAAAACTATGCACAAAGACGATCGAATTGAAGTATGAAATTTCGAACTGCTGAACCCCCTTTTCTGAAGGATGCCCTTGGTATTTATAGAGCATCCAGGGTGAAAGGCGGCTTCTCTCTCATGATTATACAGATTGGATGGTTTTAATTCCTGACTGATGCGCCAAATAATTGTCACTGAAAGCTGAATGTACTTGTGATCATTATCGGCTGTCAACTTAATTCGGATTCGACTGTCATCATCTTTCTGTCCCGTCGCGATTAATTATCCTTTCACCTAGATGCACCCACCATGTTACGTTGACCAAGTTGCGAAAATCCTTCTCGGGCGAATATTTGCGAACACGATCACCGCAAAGCCTTGCGGTAATGCTACACTCGACCAATGTTTTCCGATGATCGCAATTTTCGCCTTGCGGCATCGCATATTCTACATACAAATACAAAAATCAAATGTTCTAATACGCTAAACGCATGCGACCGCAATATATGAAATTGATGCTTAATGGATGCAATTTAACATGTTTTATCAATGCAAGCTAACATTGTTTAAGAACTTAGCACTATGATAATGTGAATTTCTGCACGTTATCGATAACCTATCATATTATATTTAAAACCTATAGTTTTAATATTGTATCATATACAGTATAGAAACCATAGTTCTTTTTCTCTATTTTATGGCATTTAATATAAATCATATTTATATTAAATTTAACAACTACGAATCTTATTCATAGAAAAAATATATTTGAATCATATTCAAATATTTGTTCCTCCAATTGAACTATAATATACCAAATGCATTATGTAAATTATATCATATATAATTTAATTAATTGAATTATATCATATATAATTAAATTCCCTCTTATTAGTTTGAACATTTAAAATTAACTAAAAACTGATTCTCAACTAAATCATTTGAGCTACCAAGGGGACCTTATGGACTTATAGCTTGAAGCTCCAACGGTACATGAATAATTAATTAAACTTTTCAATCACATTATCCACCGTCTGTTAACTGTCGAGCACTCCATTAATGACCGATATCTACACTCTTTGCACTATAGATATATTTTTGTGTCCATTGGATTTACCTACCAATAGTACGATGACCCTTCACAAATTGCTTGTAAGTACAACTGGGCCAAATTACCATTTTATTCCTATTGTTACATCTAACTTCTTAAGTACCACTGCTCCCTCTAATGAACAATAGATCGTAGACAAACCCCTCCCTGCCCAAGAGAGGGTGTGGCGCCACATTGTTCAAGACCCGAAATCAGCCTTTAAGGGAGTAATTTATCTACTTACCCCTACTCGGCGAAGACGTGAATTCCATCTTGTATAGTTGAGCAAGCGAATACCCTAAACTGATAGGCTTGTTGAGTCAACGATCTAGCCACTCTCACCTCATACAAATCAAAGGACTATCCTCATAGGAAGGAGTTCATAACTCACTCAGGATTGAGGTCATGTTACCTATGGTCATCCTAGTGAAATGAAAGTTTCTATTATGAATGGCATTATATAATGAGACTAAGCATTTAGTGGTCTAGTTTTCTACAAACTCTTTTGTATAGAATATCCTCGCTCGCATGTCTAATATATAATTGATCAAGATCATATCATTTGTAGCAGTTTACAACATTTGTAACATCTACAAAGCGAGCCATACTCGTAGTGTTATCAGGATAAGATACCCAATCTTATCCATATACTACTGACCATTTAGATTATCACTTAAACATATTCCACCTGTATGTCACCACATACATGTTTAAGTTATAACAATAACCTTGGATGCAACTAAAATATCATATATTTCATAGACAAAGTGACTAAAATATCAAATATTATTAATCACATAAATTTTTGTTCATAATAAGTTTATAAACTATAGGACCTTACGAGATTTAGGGCATCAACCCCAACAATCTACCACTTGTCCTAAAGCTAGTGAAGGGTACAAAATAATCAAATTACAAGTACACAAAATAATAAACTAGGGTATAATAGGCCAAGTACAAGATCTCCCACTTGCCCTAGTCCAACCGTAGTCTGTCTCATAGACCCATACTTTGTAGGTGACCCTCAAACACTGTAGACGTGAGCGCCTTCATAAATGGATCAACAATGTTGTGCTTCGAAGCTATCTTCGTGATAATCACGTCCCCTCAATGCACAATCTCTCAGATGAGATGGTATTTCTGCTCAATGTTCTTGTTGCATTTATGAATCCTACGCTCACGAGAATTCACCATAGTATCACTATTATCACAATAAAGTATGATGGCCTTTAACATGTCTAGAACAACCTCCAGATCAATCAGACTTTCCTAAGCCAGGAGTCTGTGATACACACCTACTTGGTGCTTCGCCATACTACAACACCTCCATTAAAAGTGAACACTGATCCTGAAGTGGATTTTCGAGAATCTCTATCAGTTTAAAAATCAGAGTTCGTGTATATTGTAAGGATCAAATCCTTAGAACCATAAACAAGCATATAGTCCCTCGTTCTCCATAGATACTCGAGGATGTTCTTAATGACTGTCCAGTGATCATATCCTATATTAGAATGATATCTACTCATCCCCACTACATAGCAGATGTCAGGACTAGTACATAACATCACATACATTAAACTGCCCACGGTAGATGCATAAGAGACCCATCTCATTTCCTCAACCTTTCGAGGTGTCTTAGGACATTGTTCCTTAGACAAAATAACTCCATGCCTGAAAGGAAAAATTCCCCCCTTGGTGTTCTGCATCAAATACTTGATTAACATCTTGTTAATATACGATGCCTGATAGAGTGCTAGCATTTTGTTCTTACGATCTCGAAAGATCTGAATACCAAGAACAAAATGACCTCTCCTAAATCTTTCATTTCGAATTGGATCGATAACTAGTTCTTAACTGTAGTCAGTAAGCCTACATCATTTCAAATGAGTAGGATATCATCTACATAGAGAAAACTACTAGATTGTTGATGATCTTCTTGCAGACACAAGGCTCATCAACGTTTTTATCAAAGCCATAAGATTTTATCACAGTATCAAACCTTCTATTCCAAGATCGAGATGCCTGTTTCAGTCCATAAATGGAACGATTAAGCTTGCAAACCTTTGCTCTTGAACTTGGACTATGAATCCCTTGGGCTACACCATATAAATGGTCTCCTCAAGATTGCAATTCAAAAAAGCAGTCTTAAAATCCATTTTTCATATCTCATAGCCATAATATGAGTCAATGGATAGGAGGATCCAGATAGACTTCAGCATGACAACAAGCTAGAAACTATCCTCATGATCGACTCCCTCTACCTGGGTATAACCCTTTCCCACCAGTCTAGCTTTGAAGGTTTGCACCTTCCCATCAGCACCCCATTTTCTCTTGTACATCTATTTACAACCTATAGGTTTAACCCCATCAGGTTGATCTACAAGATCCCAAACTGAATTAAAGTACATAGACTCCATGTTGAGAACCATGACTTTGATTCATTCATCTCTATCAACATGCTTCATTGCCTTCTTGTAAGACAATGGATCCTAAACCTCACCATCAGCTACCATAGCAAGGATTTCAATTAAACCCATATAGCGAATAGGTGGATTCATAACCCTCCCACTATGTCGAGGTTCCCTCCACACTTGAGATGGATTTGACCTACTAGATGAACCAACTTCAACAACTCTTATTGAGGTAATAGGCTCTTCAAAAACTCTTGTTAAGGATTCAGTAGTTTCTTTGGAAAGCTCATTCAACACGATTCTGCTTCTAGGTTTGTGCTCCCTTATATGATCCTTCTCAAGAAAAGTAGCATTTGTCGATACAAACACTTTGTTTTCTTTAAGATCATGAAATAACCTCGTCTCTTTCCCTTAGGGTAGCCTACAAATAGGCATAACCTTGAACGTGGTTCCAGTTTCTTAGGATTTGTCTCAAGCACATGTGCTGGGCAAGCCCAAATCCTGAAATTACGTAAACTAGTTTTATAACCATTATATAACTCCACAGGTGTTCTAGCAACATGCTTAGAGGCAACACAGTTTAGAATATAAGCTACAGTCTCTACTGCATAACCCCAAAACGAGTCAGGTAAAGAAATGTAACTCATCATAAATCGAACCATGTCTAACAGGGTTCGATTTCTCCTTTCTAATACACCATTTTGCTGAGGTGTACCAGGTGCTGAGAGTTAGGAAACTATTTCATGTTCTATCAAATAGTACGAGAATGATGAATCTGAAAACTCTTGACCTCGATCAGATCAAAATTTTTTAATTGTTCTATTTAATGCATTTTCAACTTCAACCTTGAATTCTTTGAACTTTACGAAGGACTCATACTTCTGTTGCATTAAATAAATGTACCCTACCTTGAATAATCATCAGTGAAAGTGATGAAGTATTCATAACCTTCCCTAGCTCTTACATTCATTGGACCACAAAGGTTTAAATGCACTAGCTCTAGACGTTCTTTGGCCCTATGACCTTTTCCAGTAAAAAGCCTTTTAGTTATTTTGCCTTCAAGGCATGAATAACATACAGGTAAATAATTTTCTTCTCACTCGCTTAAAAGTCCATTCTTTACCAACCTCTCAATCCTATTAAGGTTAATGTGCCCTAATCTTAGGTGCCAAAATTGGGCATTTTCCATAGGAGAAATTTTAAGTCGCTTATTTTGAGTTACGATAGTTTTAAACATCTCTATGTTATGGAGGGCATTTTTTGCTAATGGTCTTAGCACTTACAAATTACTTTCCAGTTGTACAGAACAAATATCAACACTATTCTTTGCAATAAAAACACTATTAAAAGAGAAAAAGAGTTGATATTTATATTCAAGCAAACACTCTACAGAAATTAAGTTCCTCTTTAAATCGGGAACTACATCTACGTCATTCAGAATGAGAAATTTATCCAGTAAAGTCAAATGGAGACTTCCCATTGCCACATCTGAGACGACGTGCCCGGTTCCAACTCGCATCCTCATCTCACCAGCACCAAGCTCCCACTAGGAACTAATTCCCTAAAATGAAGAATAAACATGGTCAGTGGCCCCAGACTCAATAATCCAGGAAGAATCATCATTCTCCACTAAACAAGTTTCCAAAACTAGTAAATCACATTTACCTTGCTTGACCTTCTTCTTTTCTACAAAATATCTAGGGTAGTTTCGCTTCCATTGTCCATCCTAGTTGCAATGAAAACACTTTCCCTTGTCAACCCTCACTGGTTACCTACCCCGTTAAGCAGCAGGTTGTGGGTTAGCAGGCGCCTTCCCCTTATCACCCTTCTTCTTCTTCCACTTTCTAGTGGTGAAGAAGGTGTAGACTTAGTTCCAGAGGTCAAACCTTTGTGAAAGTTTTTGGATGATGAAGCAATGTTTGCTTCACCAACCTTCTTCTCTTTGCTTTACAGAAAAGATTGGAAAGTCTACAACACATTGAAGAGAGTTGTAAGGTTGTAGTCAACCCTATTTATAACAGCGTTGCTAACGAAATAAAGGAAGCTTTCTGATAACGACTCCAGAATTATGCTAACCTGGCTGGCCTCATTGATGCTCAACCCATTCATCCCTGCCACGTTGAAGTAAACCATCATATTGGGCACATGTTCCCGAATAGATGTTTCTTCCTTCATCCATGAGTTAAAGATATACTTAAGAACGTCGTGCTTGAGCTGCGCGGACGGTTATCCGAACATTCCTCTCAAGGACTCCATGATCTCGCGTGCAATGATCATAGGCTTATGCTTCTTGGCCAAAACTTCATTAAGGCTAGCCAAGATATACTCTCGGGCCTTTTCGTTTTCCCATGTCCAATGCTCATATGTTTCTCGAACGTTTCGAGCAGCGGTAATAGGTGGAATAAAAGGACACTCCTCTGTAAGGACGAACCTAAGATTATCGATGATCAAAATCGTATGAATGGTGTTTTCCCACTAGCGTAATTTTCACCAGTCAGTTTATCAACGACAAGTAAAGAAAATGTAGCGGTAGCCATTTTAAAATTGCTGAAAAATGAACCAACTTAATTAAATCTAGTTGCATTATACCACTTTTAAAACCAATCAAGTTTTAGCAAAATAGTCTATGTATCCTAAGTGATATCTATTCCGCAATGATGCTTCAGTGAGGTAAGACAAAAGTCACCATAGGGTAATCAAGTGCCCTTTCACTGAAATAAGACAATCTTAAACATTAGACAGAAACAAGTCCTTGTAACTAAATCTAATAGTCACCATTGTTCGTTATAAAATTTGTTAACATCCTTAAGAATTTTGTATAAATGTAACCTCTCATTGTAAGTCCTAGAACCCCGCTCTAATGAGCCAACCTTAGGAAAAATCCGATTAGGATAAGAGACTAAAGCAACCCTATCATTTACGGAGATCAAATAAAGAGTTGTGCAAAACTATCATACGTTAAGGGGACACCCATGATGCCACGAGGCGATGCACAAAAACTTTATCCAACCTAATGAGAGAGACTGAGGGATGTCACACGTCCCGTTCCCACTTACTATGAATATTCTCTCCATTCACCTTTCTATTGACCTACCCAAATGCCACCCGTAGGGAGACACTCCCATGGTACCTTGAGGCCGAGGATAGATCTCATATTGTGAACTTTTAGGGAGAAATGTGTAGAGATAAAATGAAGTATCATATACCCCATTTACCTCCCATTGAATGTTCTACCTGGGGTTCATTAATTTACAAAATTTGACTACTAATTTTAACTAAGTGGTTTGTTTAATTTGCTAAAAAACAATATTTGCTTTTGATGATTAAACAACTTTGATTCAAGTCTTATTAAACTCTTTAACAGACTTTCATCAAATTTGCATGCACGTAACAAATTTATCTAATTCACTTTTCCAGGTAGGTTCCCAGGATGAGGTGTGACGTTTCCATCGACTTAAGTACCCTAGCATAGCCAGAACCAGCTACAGCCAAAAGGTCCCTTAAAGATATATTTTTTACATATTTAATCTTTTATTAGAAATCAATTTAATCCTGTTAAACCAATTTAAAAGAAAAATTAGATTTTTAATCTCATTAAAAATATGAACATAGGTCTATCTCAATCAAATTTTATGACACTTTTAAAAGATGATTAAAGCCTAAGGTCTGCATGCATCTTTTAATTATTGATTATAATTCTAATTTCATTAATATAGCTTTTATAAAAAAAAAATGAAATAATTAAAACCAATCATTGAAAGAAAGAGATACATAAGTTATTTATAACACTTATAAATAAACCTAAGGTAGTGTTATGCCTCATGCAATGTTCATTTATTACTAATATATAACTTTTATATAATGAAGCAATGAACTAAACTATAGCATACACTCCATAATACATAGAACCATAGTTCTTTTTATCTATTTTATAGCATTTATATTAAATTTAACAACTATGAATCTTATGCATAGAAAAAATATATTTGAATCATATTCAAATATTTGTTCCTCCAATTAAACTATAATGTATCAAATGCATTATGTCAATTATATCATATATAATTTAATTATATCATACATAATTAAATTCCCTCTTATTAAATTGAACATTTCAAATTAACCCAAAAACTAATTTTTAACTAAATTCTTTGAGCTACCAACGAGACTTTATGGACCTATAGCTTGAAGCTCCAACGGTACATGAATAATTAATTAAACTCTTTAATCATATTATCCACCATCTGTTAACTGTCGGCCATTCCATTAAAGACCGAGAGCTGCACTCTTCGCACTACAGATATATTTCTATGTCCATTGGATATAAATAATCAATAGTACAATGACCCTTCACAAATTGCTCGTAAGTACAACTAGGGCAAATTACCGTTTTTCCCCTGTAGTATCTAAATATTTAAGTACCACTGATCCATCTAATGAATAATAGATCATAGTCCTATTACGACTAAACCCCTTCTTGGCCAAGAGAGGGCGTGACACCACATTGTTCAAGACCTGGAATCAGCCCTTAAGGGAGCAATTATCTATTTACCCCTGCTTCGGGAAAGGAGTGAATTTCATCTTGTGTAGTTGAGTTCCGAGCTCCCCAATCAGACGAATCCCCAAAATGGTAGGCTTGTTGAATCAGCACGAACTCAAACACAACAATCAGAACTTGATCTCAACAAACATCTGAATGAACCTCGATCTCAATCGAGTCTAACTCGATCCTCCAACGGAATTAAAACACCACCTCAATAGTTACTTGGTATTCTCGGTATGAGAATCTATGAGTTGTGGGCTCTATATAATTTTGGATTGAGGAAACCAAGATGTAGATGATCGAGTAAGTGGGAGATGTATGTTGTCTATCGTATAGACAAAATACTCAATCGCTTAGAAAGATGAAGCCTATCGTATAGACTCTGCTACTCGATCGTGTAGCAACGAGTAAACTCGTAACTATCGTATAGTAAACTCGTAACTCGATAGTGTACGCTCTCTATGCTATTGTTTAGTAAAACCTTTTTACACAATAGCCTTTTGTGAGATTATTTCGAATGAATCATCAAATGATTTAGAAAACAATTTTCCTTTTATTTTCACAGTTACCATAAAACTTCCAATAACCTTCGACTCAATTTGGTTATTAGAGATAAAGAATAATTAATTATCACATAACTAATATATTATACATAAATATAATAACCAACTTATCATATTATATTTATAATTTATAGTTTTAATATTTCATCATATGAAACATATAAACCATAGTTCTTTTTCTATTTTATGGTACTTAATATAAATCATATTTATATTAATTCTTCCAATGATAATGTATCAAATACATCAATTCAATTATATCACATATAATTGAATTTTTCCTTGTTAATTTGAACACTTCAAATTAACCGAAAATCTGATTCTTAACTTGAACCCATTGAGCTACCAAGGGGACCTCAAGAACCTATAGCTTAAAGCTCCAACGGTACGTGAATAACTTATTAAACTCTTTAATCACGAGATCCACATTTCGTTAACTGTTGGTCACTCCACTAAAGACCGACAGCTACGCTCTTCGCACTACAGATATATTTTTGTGTCCATATGACCAATCAACAGTGCGATGACCCTTCACAAATCGCTCATCAGTACAATTGGGCCAATTCATCGTTTTGTCCCATGTAGTTACATCTAATTCCTTAAGTACAACTGATTCCTCTACTAAATAATAAGTCATAGTTCTACTATGATTAAGTCCTCTCGGGTCAGGAGAAGGTGTGGCCACTATGTTCAAGACCCGAAATCAGGCCTTAAGGGAGCAATTTATCTACTTACCCTTACATCGAGGAAGAAGTGAATTCCATCTTGTGTAGCTGAGTTCCCAACTCCCCAATCAGACGAATCCCTAAAATGGTAGCCTAGTTGAGTTGACAATATGGTCCCTCTCACCCATATAAATCAAAGGACTGCCCTTATAGGTAGGAGTTCCCAATTCACTCAGGATTAAGGTCATGTCACCTATGGTCATTTTAGTAAAATGTAAGTCTTAATTATCAACGGCACTATATAAAGAGACTAATCATTTCGTGGTCCAATCTTATACAAACTCTTTGTATAAGACATCCCCACTCTCATGTCTCTACATCAATGGTCAGGATTAGATCATTTGTAGTACTTTACAATACTTGTAACATCTACAAAGCAGGTTGTATCCGAAGTGTCATCAGGATAAGGTATCCCTCATTTATCCATCTACTACAGACTATTTAGGTCATTACTTAAGGCACAATCCATTTGTATGTCTCCACATACATGTTTAAGTTATACTAAAGAACCACGGATCTTAGTCTCTTGGATTTGAGTAAATGCTTATTAAATAACCACAGATCTTAGTCTCTTGGATTTGAGTAAATGCTTATTAAATAACCACGGATCTTAGATTAACCATGAGTGTCATGCAAGTCATCCAAATACAAGCAATGTCTCCTAACAAGGTGTCGAAGCTTACTAATTCTTCGGGGTACTTTAGCTCAAAGGGAAACTACGAGTGTCATCGTCACCCAGGTTAATCATAACCTCAAGAAAAAAGGGTATTCCTCTTCAAAAATAACATACACACTTTACAACACACTCTGCCTTTTACAAACTTGCTTTTTTACATACTCGACACTTGACTTTTACAATACATAACAAGAGTTTGGCAAAAACTTAGGCATGCATTACTAGGTTGAGTTTTTAGTCACTTAACACGTATCACCTAGTCCTTTTGGGATGACAACAAAAATATAAACCCAATAATACGACTCTAAGAATGCAAGCTCTAATTTAGTTGGACAAGGGACTTAAAGATACATGAGAGATAAGAATTTTTTTAAAAAAAACAGGCTAAAAATCATGACAATGCTCTTTAAACATAGTTTCATGCAAACCTAATCACAAAAATGGTGCATCATCAACTACTTCATCATAACAAACCAAGCAAGCAAATTTAGCACACAAATATCGTCCGAGCACAGTGCTCAAGGACCCCAACAATCACCATATACCTCACCCTAACTTAAAATAATACATTATGCCCAATGTATTTCAAATAAAGCTCAATAAAAATAAGGAAACAGATAACCTCCCCTAATGCTATTTATGCATATGGGATGGAGGTAAGAGAACTGTGTTACATTGATCTTCTTCTTCTTTAGGGAAAAAGGAAAGTTACTACAAAAGAAGAAAGAAAAACTACAAAAAAAAAAAAAAAAGAACCTACAAACCAAAAAAAAAAGTTAGCCCATTAAAAAGAAATAAAATAACAAAAGAAAAGGAAAAGAAAATATAAAACCAAGGGCACATAGTAGAAAGAAAAGACTAGCCTCAGTTGGAATCTGGAGAGTCTAGATCCCTCTAAAGACCAGTTTGGAAATCGATGCTACCGTAGTAGAGATGGTTCTCCACAGCAATGAACTTCTCTTGACTCACTCTTAGTGACTCAGTGGCCACCCTGAGCGATTCAGTGAACGTCCTAAATGTTTGCTCCGCATAAGACTCCCCTGCTACTAAAACATCATTCTAATCCTGGGACGAACAGGGGAATTTCCTCTATTGTGGGAGCATTCTCATCCTCTGCGGTCTCTATATGGCCTCAGTTAGCTAGGAAATATGGGTAATCAATTCTTGTAGTCGGGCTTGAAGATCCTGTTGAGACTTAGCAAGTTTAGAAATTGAAAACTCTAAAGTCATACCTGAGCACCAATCTCCAAGAAGTGGTTCCTGCTCCTTCACTGTGTCGACATAGACTGCCTCTAGAAAATCAAAAGAATGGTCTGGCAACGGCTCGTCCGGCCTTCCAACTAAATTTGCAAACTGAGCAGTAAGGTCACTTAGACTCTGCAAGTCAATCCTACACTTGGCCTCAGGGCAAAGACTCTTCTACTAGATGCACTTGAACTTTTGCTGCCTACGGAGGTTGTCCTGCTTAATCTTAAAAGCTCTGTCAGCAAGCTCCATAACTAAAGCCTCTAAAGGCTTACCTGACCCTGGAGACTGAGCATGAGTAGACCGGTATGGTGCTATGAAATCTTCGCCACCAAAGCTCTGTTTCCATACTGAGTACCCATGGTCAAAGTCTCTCCCCCCCCCCCAAGAATGGTGAGGCTCATAGTCCCAAGGACCATATCACCCCTCCTCGGCAAATCCACATGGTGATAACATCCACTTCAACCTTATAAATGCTTGTGTGGAATGCCCCTCAAGTAGGCAACCCTTGCACACCTCTGTTTGCTGTGATCGCCTTTTCACCAAGTGGCCAACCATGGAAGTCAACTCGGTAAGCTCATGGCGAAGGCCACCTACCTCATCATCCTATCATGCTTAACTGACACAAAAAGTTATCCTGTCATCCAATTAGCTCTTCTTAGTTAGCTTTTAGTTAAAGATTGATTCAGAAATCCTATCATGCTTAACTGACACAAAAAGCAAACAATTCAACGCAAAAGAAACTTTAACTAAAAACTAACTAAGAAGAGCTAATTGGCTTCCCCAACAATGATGCCAATTTGGTCTCTATTGGATTCACTGTCGCCCGTGACCCCATGCCTACGCGAATAAAATTTGTATTCACCGAACTAACCCCTTATACTAACTAGTAGTACAAGTAGCAAGTTTGGGGTTGAACCACAGAGAGCCGATTTGGATTCCTCGAAAGTTGGAACTTGTAGGAAGTAACCAAAATGAGGGGGGTTGTGAAGAGTTGTGAAATAAAAATGCGAAAACAAAAAATGTGCAATGAATGTGTAAGTAATCAATCGAACACAATGCTTAGCTTGGGTAATTATAGTTTAATTTATTCCTCATCAATTCTATCACAAACTAATCAAAAGATGCGTGAGGATATTTGAATTAAAACTTAGCCTACTCGATAAGAATCCTACCCTGTAGTCCATAAAATCATGTTAATTAACAAAAAAGCGAGAATCCTAAATCAATCAATCAATAGGCATTAAGATTCAAGATAAATCTCGCTTAATTAATTAGTTAGACAATGGAAATAAATTAATTGGCTTAGCTTTGCCTTGAATCTTAATTAATTGGTTCAATGCAACAACAAATATACTTTCCCTCCTCATCAAGTTTTTGGAGAAAAAAAAAAAAGAAAAAAAAACATGGATAAGGGAAAGTATATTTTTTTTGCGTTTGTTTTAATGGATATGCGTTGATGGTCATGCGATAATCATGCGTTAATTTGAAGAATATGCATTATGCGTTAATCGTGTATGCGATGACCATGCGTTCCTATCACAAGTTTTCTTTCTCTCTCGCCAAGTATAACAAGGTCAATTAATTGACTTAGCTTTGCCTTGAATCTTAATTGATTGGCTCAATTAATTGGTTAAACAACAAATTTACTTTCCCTCCTCATCAAGTTTTTGAAAAAAAAAACATGGAGAATGGAAAGTATATTAGTTTTTGCATTTATTTTAATGGATATGCATTGATGGTCATGTGATGATCATGCATTAATCTGAAGAATACGCACTATGTGTTAATCGTGTACGCGATGACCATGCATTCTTGTCACAAGTTTTCTTGCTCTCTCGCCAAGTATAAGCAGATCAATTAATTGGCGTAGCTTTTCCTCGAATCTTAATTAATTGGCTCAATTAATTGGTTAAACGCAAAAACAAATATACTTTCCCTCCTCACCATGTTTTTGCAAAAAGAAAAAGAAAAAAAAAACATGGAGAAGGGGAAGTATATTTGTTTTTGTGTTTGTTCTAATGGATATGCGTTGATGGTCATGAGATGATCATGCGTTAATCTGAAGAATATGCATTATGTGTTAATCATGTATGCGATGACCATGAGTTTCTGTCACAAGTTTTCTTGCTCTCTCGCCATGTATAACGAGATTGAAAGTTTCTCGGGATGATCCGAGGTTGAACACGGGGACTTGCAACTAAAAGATGATGGTAAAATAATATGTTTGATGCAGGCAATAAAAATAAAAAGAAAGAAGCTGATTACTATGCGCTACTCCTACTCCTAGCTAAATAGACTAAACAGTTGAAGTTTGACTATGATAATCAGTAGAGATGTGGCGACTGTTAATGCGTAATAAGATGCATGGAGAAGTAGAGTTGTGGAGGACAAAATTTCACCAAGTCTTTAAGTTTGGACGGAAGGGTAATCTCAGCTCACCAGACTAACGCATCGCATACCTCTCAATGGTCAGCCACATGCTTTATATCTCTATAACACATGGTTGCGTTGAGTATAAGGTCATTCCTATCTCTAGGAACACTTCTTACTTTGCTTAGTGAGTTTCACTACTTACCCTCACGGACAGATGGTTATAGCCACTCAGCTCAGAGACAAGCATTATGATAGCCTCACACTAAGCAAACAGGATTGGCTCACTATACTCGTGTATCGCACACCTCTCGTGGTTTTGTTACATGCGACATATCTTTATGCCACATGATTGAGTATGCAATAACTCTCGAAATATTAACTTAACTCATTGTGGTGAAAGAAAAAAATGATAAAGTAGAAGAAGATGATGAAAATAATGTTGAAGGAATTAAAGAAATGTATTGATTACAAAATATATAAATGTCTTAATCCAAAATGTAATACAATATAGAGGTGAGAAAAGAGTTGGATGGCTAGATATAGGCAATCTCTTGCTTTCATCAAATGTGTGTCAAAGCTGTTGGTGGTGCAATGGATGGGCGGTAGAGTAGCCCCTCTCGAGATCTATCTCCAGCGAAGCTTTGGTCGTTAATAGGAGGAAGTTGTGGAAATGCAGAACTCTCAAAGAATTTCTTGTTCCTGCTCTCGTCTGTGATCATAGGAATCTACCCAAGGTACAAGTCACGGATGCTTTGAATTTGGGCTCCAAGGCTCTTTCTATAGAGTTCAAACGCTGACAGCTTTGATAATCCTGAAGGAAATCAGACATGAGGATTTCTATGAGCAGCAGAATGATCGTTTCAAAATCCATTCGAAATTGAACATACACAATTACAGTACACAAACGGAAACTAACTGGTCATGCAACAACTAGAAATTACAACATGCTTATAGATAATAAAAGATAGACTATTATACCTTTGAAGACTCATTATTCAAACTCTCTCCAACACAAAAGCTCAAAACATTTTCCAAGATAGCAATACACGAATGCTCGAACACAACGACCACAACATAGCATGGTCAACAACGAACACGAACCCAACGATCACAAAGATCACGAACCCAATCAACGGCCTCCAAAACCCCGAACTCTATCGAGTTGGGTGAGGACACCACTACAATGGTTACCTTGGTATTCTTGGTGTGAGAATCCAGAAGTGTGGACTCTGTATGGACTTGGTAAGAATAAGAGATATTTCTGTTCTATATGCTTGCCTCTACGATGACTCTGAGGTTCCTTCGAATTTGCCACAGCCCTATTGTTATCACAATAAAGAGTGATCAGAACAACTTCCAAATCTATAAGGAACTTCCTCAACCAAACAACATCCTTAACTGCTTCACAAGCGGCTACATATTCAACTTCCATAGTGGACTTTGCGATGTATCTTTGCTTGATGCTTCGCCTCACTATAGCCTCTCCATTCAGAGTGAACATTGACGCTGATGTCGATTTACGAGAATCTCTATCAGTCTGAAAGTCGGAGTCTGTGTATCCTATAAGTATCAAATACTTATCTCTTGAGCATGTAATCCCTCATTCTCCAAAGATACTTGAGGATCATTTTGACCGTCGTCCAGTGTTCTAATCCTAGATTGGACTGATAACAACTGACAATCCCTATTGCATAGCAAATGTCGGGTCTGGTACACAACATTGCATACATTAAGCTTCCAATTGCTGAAGCATAGGGAATCCGTCTCATTTCCTTAACCTCTTGAGGTGTCTTAGGACTTTGATCCTTAGACAATACAATTCCATGCCTGAAGGGTAACAAACCCCTTTTGGAATCCTGCATCCTGTACCTGACCAACATTTGATCTATGTACAATTCCTGAGACAAGGCTAACCACTTGTTCTTACGATCCCAAATGATCTGGATCCCTAGAACGTACTGAGCCTCACCCAAATCTTTCATTTGGAATTGGGCGGCTAGCCACTTTTTAATGTTAGTCAGAAACCCTATATCATTCCCATTGAGTAGGATATCATCCACATACAGTACTAGGAAAGTTACTGAGTTGTTAATGATTTTCTTGTAAACACAAGGCTCATCAATGTTCTGATCACAGCCAAACAATTTGACCACGCTGTCAAATCTAATGTTCCACGATCTAAACGCTTGTTTCATCCCATAAATGGACCTATTAAGCTTGCAAACCATTTGCTCTTGATCTAGAATAATGAACCCCTCTAGATGAGCCATGTAGATGGTCTCTTCAAGATTGCCATTGAAAAAGGTAGTCTTGATGTCCATTTGCCATATCTCATAATCATAAAATGTGGCTATGGATAGGAGTATCCTGATAGACTTCAACATGACAACATGTGAGAAAGTTTCCTCATAGTCCACTCCCTCGACCTAGGTATAACTCTTTTCCACGAGTCTAGCATTAAAGGTTTGCACCTTTTCATCTACACCTGATTTTTGCATGCAGATCCAATTACACCCTATAGGTTTTACCCCATCAGGCAGATCCACAAGTTCCCAGACGTTATTGAAGTACATAGACTCCATTTTTTGGTTCATTACCTCAATCCACTCACCCTTGTCAAGATCCTCCACTCCTTTCTTAAAAGACAATGGATCCTCGACCCCATCATTAGAAATGACGTTCTGGGCTTTAGTCAAACCCATGTAGCATTCCAGTGGGTTCATAACCCTCCACTATGTCGAGGCAATCTCAACTGTTGAGTTGGTTGACTAGATGAATCGACCTCAAATACTCTTGTTGATTTGTTAGTATGTTCAACAACTTTTGTTGAACCCTCAGTAGTCTCACTAGAAGTCTCACGTAAAAAAAGCTTACTTCGTGGTTTATGATCCCAGATGTGGTCTTCTTCTAAGAAGATAGCATTTGTAGAAATAAACACTTTATTCTCACTCGAATCATAGAAGTATGCACCCCTTGTTTCGCTACGATAGCCTATAAAGAGCAAACTTTCGAACGCGGATCCAACTTCTTTGGGTTAGTCACAAGCACATGGGTCGGACATCCCCAAATCCTAAAGTGGTGTAAACTATCTTTACGGCCTCTCCACAGCTCAAAAGTTGTTTCAGAAACACTTTTCGAGGGAACGTTGTTCAGAATATAACATGTAGTTGCCACTACAAAAACCCCAAAACGAGTCTGGAAAATGAGCATAACTCATCATAGACTTAACCATGTCCAACAAGGTTCTGTTTCTTCTTTCCGATATACCATTCTGCTAAGGTATACCCAGGGCTGAGCGTTGAGACGTAATTCCATGTTCTATCATACTTCCACACGATCAGATCGTAGTGTTTTTATCTTTTACCTAACAAGTTTTGAACTTCAGCCTTAAACTCTAACTTGTCAAGGACTTAAAACTTACGTTGTATTAGGTAGAGATACCCGTACCTTGAATAATCATCTATAAAAGCAATGAAATATTCATACCCATCTCGAGCTCTAACACTAAATAGACCACACAGGTCTAAATGTATAAGCTCCACTGCTTCCTTGGCTCTGTAACCTTTTCCAGTAAAAGGTCGTTTGGTCATCTTGCCTTCAAGGCATGATTACACACCTGTAAGGAGTTTTCTTTTAAACTTTTTAAAAGTCCACATTTCACCAACTGCTTAATCCTATTGAGGTTGATGTGACCTAACCATAGATTTCAAAGATGGGCATTTTCCTTAGAAGAAACCGTTAAAGTTTAGCTGTTGTCGTCGTACTGAACATTTCAATATTAAACAAGGTCTTTATGACTAACGGTCTTAGTACATATAAGTTATTTTCCATTGAACCAAAACCATCTCCATTCCATTCTTGAAAATAAACACTTTACTCTTAGAAAAGGAGACGATATAACCTTGTTCAATTAGACAAGAAACCGAGATTAAGTTCCTCTTGATATAAAGAACTACAAAAACATTATCCATAACAGATAACGTTTATTGACCAAAAATAACTTCAGCCTACTCTAGCACGACCACTTGATGAAATGGGGAGGGAAGTGGGAAAATGGCCGAGACTACTGGAAGGATTCCTCTTTGGATAATAGGTGGCTAGGAGATGACTCTTTTTAGGCAGTCTACTTACTTCAGTTAATACCATTTTACAGTGACTCTTTTCCTTTTGCAGTCAGTTCAGTTTAGGCTTAGGCTTATGCCAGTGTGTGATGGCTTTTTGGTCCCTTTCGTCCAGTGGTTAGGACATCGTCTTTTCATGTCGAAGACACGGGTTCGATTCCCGTAAGGGATAGGTACTCATTCCCGGCCGCTTTCTCTTAGTGTTCATTGCTGAGTGATCGCTCGCTATCTGACTGGAAAAGGTGGTCCCGGAAGCTTCCTCTCTCCCAGCAAGCGAACCTAGTTTCCACCAAGCCAGATGTACCCGATTTAGTGATGACACATACGGTACTATCCCATTTGTTGGCTTAGAGCCTGATGCTTAGTTTGCTTCTAACTTAGTACTGATCTATTGTTATTATAAGATTTGCTTTCTTAGTGCTGACACCTTCGTATACTGATCTTACAATGAACGGCAGAAGAAGCTATTTGACAGTAATCTATAAGGAACTTCAGAAAAAGACTGGAAAGTCAGGAGTATTTCGTACTTTTCTAGTCTCTGACCGAACTCCCTACTCTTTTAGATTGTATCTTGGAAGCGTCGATGTTAAAGATCTCTTCTCTTGTGGCTTGACTGCTATCCTTTCAGCAAAGAAAATAGTACTTCCACGGGGAACTCCCCTAACAAAGCTTACTTGGATTTAGTCTTTCCATTGTGGACCTACACATATTAGTACAGTATACCGGGTCCCCGACCAGAACCACACGTGCAAGTTTCCCTGCATGTGGCTCGTCCGTGCTTTCCGAGGCTGCCTGTGACTCAGCATGGGCAAAGGAGGCAAAACTGCACAATTTCGTGTTCAGAACATTGTCCGAGTGAATAGGCAGCACCTACCATGCAAAGCTTTCTTGAAGAGGCTGGGCTGGTTCCTTTTCTAGCCCGCCAACAATTTGATTTAGATGTTTGGGGCAAGCCCCAGGAAGGTGTTGGCTTCCAGCTCCATCTCGGCCGGCATTCTGCTCTTCGAGGGGGTGGAGTCCTGTTGCGAACTACTCATTGCTGTGTTGCCCCAATCTAAGGAAGGGCTTTTGGTGAGGAGCATTGTTTTGAGGGAGGGAAAGCGTGGTTGACAAGCCACTTCGAGGAGGGGACTAGACTGGAGTGCTTTCATCAAATGATGCATGTGGGCTGAGCCATTCCCACCCCAAGTGGTGGCCCGATTCGGCCTGGTCGGAAAGAGATTCACATAGGGACTCTAACGTTACGGGAATCTCTTTCTATGTTAGCGGAGGGAGCGGGCTTTCCTATGAATAGTCCCGCTGTGGCCTCTGACCGTCCGTCCCATCTCATCTTTCTTTGGCTATACTTGTATGTAGCCAGCCATGTTAGCTTCACATGAGAGTTTAGCCTTTAGAAAAAGGCTCTCACTCATCAGTCAGCTCGGCCCCTTTCCTATTCCGCTTTGCCGCCTATTAAGAGAATAGGTCCCGTTGAAGCGGCCCGCCGCCTTTATTCATCTATACCAGCTGCCACGCACGACCCAATAGGAACGATTTCAGCGCCCCTCTCTAGATAAGAAGCAGAACGCGCCATCACCTACAGCCCTTTCTTTCCTCTGTCGGGGACTTCCACGAAATGAAAACAGGCGGCATCGTCATATGCTCGACATTTGTTGCCTGGTTTATATCCCGGAGTACTGCTATGGCCGATCTGTCACCCAATTCGGTTCGGTATTGCATTCTCTAAGGGGTTTGGGCCTGAGTTGAGGCTATTGGATCTTGATCTCTCAACTGACTTAGCTTGGGCATAGTTGGTCGAAAGGTTTGAGTTTATTCGTGGGTTGACGGTGAGGAAAAGGCGTAGGTTGGCCTGGCTTTGGCTTGCTCTAGTCATTATGGCGATTAATGATCCCAATGCAAACAATAAGTCAGAGTCCCTTAAAAAACTCCCAGTGTATAAAGGAATGTTCGGGCCCCCTAGTCGTCGCGAACCCCACTTAGCGTAATATGGAGGTACTTATAGCGGGCTTTGAGGGATTGGTTGTGAGCAAGGAAGCGTTGAGTTGGGCGCACCTGGAGATATCAGAAGTGAGAATGCTGACATGAGTAACGAGAAATCCTGTGAAAAACACGGTCGCCTGCCGGTGGAAGGCTTTCTGCGGAGGGCATCTGGAATTGTCTGTTTCGGTATTCACTCTTGTAAACGGTCGCAAACGCTCACTGTCTACGACCCTTCTTTCTTTTATTCATATTCAATATCCCGGTTATCTTTTTAGTGAATATCTCCCATGCTTGGTTAATCGATTGAAGTACAGGTGCTTCGGTCAGCATGCATGACTAGGTGCTAAAGAGGTGCTAAAGAAATAGAAGCTTTTTATGCTCAAATTACATCAGCAGGATCAACTTTAGGTATTGGAAATTGGTAAAGCATGACTAACGTCCTCAATCCGTCAATCCAATCAATACCGCTTCCCCTCTTTGATTCAAGATAGCTACTTTTATTTTATTCAAGGGGGGGCGAATACCTTGCTTGTAAGTAACATAATTTTTTTCTTCCTAGGTTGTCAACTAGAAGGGTGATTCAAAGAGATGGCAGTGCTCAATTCAAGGGTAAGCTTGTATCCGGCTTATGTCTAGCTAAAAGAGGGCGTAGATAAGAGGAGAGGGTGGGATACGAAGTCGGGCATCTAGGTGCAATCCTCCATCTATGTAGTCAACAACTTATGATGGTTCAGAGCTGGTTGCTAAACCCTTGAGATGACTTCGTTATCCAAAAGATCTTGTTCATGTCTTGCTCTTTGCCCACGTCGAAAAGAGGCAGGTGATCATCGGGGGTGAACAAGAATTGGGGATCGGATGCGGGCGAAATTCCCGCCAATGGCTGAGATGTTCAGTCGACTCCCTCCCCATTTGTGGGGGTCCGTACCCTACGAGTGAGAAGAAAAGGGAGGAGGAAAGAGGCCCTGGCGAACCGTCATAATTAGTGAACAAGTGTAAGCTTCGCTGCCCGACAGTATGGAGTACTGACCACACCGAGGGACAGGCCCTGAAGCGAAGGACAGGAACGAGCGGAATCAATGTGTTCAAATTTCTGGCCTTGCACCGACCATCTAATGGAACATGGACTAAACGGCCACTGCCAGAAAGGGGCCTTCGGTGAGGAATGAAATAGCTCGACTGAAAGGAGAGGGACGAGACTTTCTATCAGGAATGAAATAGCTCGACTGAAAGGAGAGGGACGAGACTTTCTATCGCTTGCGCTTGCTTTTCACTCGAAAGACAACGGTCTCTCTCTTCTATAAATATAAAGCGAAGCAAAGCCGCATGGCGCTTCAGTGAAGAAAGCTCAATAAACACAGACGAACACGATGCAGGGCATAGCATAAATGAGACCGTTGAAGGTCGTTTCATCGATTCTTCAACATTTTCAATAAATAGATCGACCCGGTATGGAAGATACAAAGGAATTGAATCAGAGTAGTACCAGCCATACCGATGTTGGATCCGGAGTAAAATATTCAACCTGGATTCCGCATTTGACTTTTTCTTTGATTTCTTCTCTAACAAGTCAATCCTCATATGGGGATTGAATCGGCTAAAATCAGGCTGGATGGTTAACCCGCTTTCAATGAAGAACTAGGTTCAAGTCCCTTCTTACTTATCTTCTTTTTTAGAACCGTCGAAGAACATTTGCCAATCATGAGGAGTTTCGTCTTCTTCTTTGCCTACCGCTAATAGAATAGCTTCTTCCGGGAAATGCAGCTAGCTTGCCCCTAGATCGACATAAAAGGGAGTTTATTACGGATACCAACCCTTTTTTTGATACTAATCCTCCCTAGTAGGGCTTGTAAAAGCATCTGGGAAGGGAAAAGACTGAAGGATTATGAAATTCCCTCACACTCGCGGCACTATGAAAGGCATCTAGGAAGAGCAGATACCTTATTCAAACCTATAGGTATAGGAAGAGAACTTGCCCACAGCAATAGTTGAAACACCCTCACTAGTACCGACTCGAAGAGTCAAGTATCCCTGTGGCAACATTTGCCAGGAACTAAATCCTTGATAAGAGGAAAGTAGCACTTGAATCAAGGATCTAAGAAGAATCATCATTCTCTACCAAACACATCTCTAAGACCAATAAATCATATTTACTGTCTTTAGACATCCTTCTCTTTTGGAGAATAGGGGATTAGCTTCAGAACCTAAATAAGCTCCAAGTTCCATGTCAGAGGGCACATCTCGTCGATGAATTTTAACAGAGTCAGCAACACTTGTTTTCTCTTCCTGGAGATTAACTTGGGAACTGACATTACTTGTATTGTCATCCATCCCTTTATGCTCAAAAAGTAAGAACACACATTCAAACAATTCTTACAATGAGTCCATGATGTCACGTGCAATGACCATGTTCTCAACCCTTTCGGCCAAAACATCAGGTATGCCAGCCAAAATGTGAAGTCGGGCCAATGAATTAGCCTTCATCCACACCTCATATGCATTATGAACAATTCGCAGTGCATTAAGTGTTAGGACTTCCTCAACCATGAAAAACCCAAGGTCGTTTACCACGAAATATGTTTTGAGGACTCTTTTCATTGTATGTAATCGGTCAAACTAGAGGCATTTAACAGAAAATCAAACATGTTGTTGAAAAAATAAAACACTTGACCTACGTTAGATTTTAGCAAATACTCGTTGACAACATACAACATCCAATATGGCTTAGCAAAACTGAAATGAACCTCATGTGACATCTAGTTTCACAATGACATTTCAAAGGTTTAGGACAAAAGCCACCAAAAGGTAGTTAGTTTATCCCTCCTCTGAATTGAGACATTTTCAACCAGCCATTAATACCATAACAACTCTTGCTTCTATAACGACTAGCCATCATTGATTTGGTCAAGAAATCATTAACTTACTTAATAATTTTCTGTAAGTGTTACCCAACATTTTAGGCCCTAGAGTTCCGCCCCAAGCAGCCAATCCAAAGGAAAAAATTTCAATTGGGGCAAAAACTAAAGTGACCCTATCCATTTCTGAAGTTCACCTTGATATTGACCAACTACAGAAAACCCATCCGAAGAGGGACACTCCCACGGCGCCACAAAGGAGTGCAAAAATGATCTCACGGTTTGAACCAATGAAGGAGACCACAGGACGTGTTAACACACACTCTTCACCCACTTACTATAAACATTCTCTCCATCCACCTTGATATTTACTTGTGCAAACACCATCTGAAGGTGGATTCTTCCAGGGCACCACGAGGTCAAGCATGAATCTCACAGTGTGAATATTCAGGGAGAAACGTGAGTGGAATCATTGACATATCATATATATCTTTTCCTCCCACTGAGTATTTTATAACTTAGGGTTTAGTTTACATAGAAAAAACATGGCTAAGGATTTTAACTAAGTGACTTTTTAGGTTTGCCCAAGAGTAACATTTACCTTGGAAAGTTGAACAATTTTGGTCATCATCTCTTAAACTTTTTAACGAAGTCTTCGACCAACTATCGCATGCTTGTATAAAACCTATCTAATGCACCTTTCCAGGTAGGTTCCCAGGTAAGGGTGTTCCGTTTCCATCAGCTTAAGTATCCCAACCTATACAGAACTCGCCTTAGACAAAAGGTTCTTTATGGATAGATTTAATACAATTTTAATCTTTTATGCCAATCAATTTAATCCTATTAAACCGATTTTAAAAAATTAAACTTAAGTTGCTAATCTCATTAGAATCTTGAACTTAGGTCTAACTCAATCCAATTTTAAAACCCTTAAACATGAGTTCGACTAAGTTTGCATGCAACTCTTTCTTATCGAGTCCTAATTTCTATTATAACGCCTATAACAGAAACAACCAAAACCATCCACAATGCGAAGCAAACACATACAAGGCATTCATAACTTTTATAAATTAGCCTAAGTGTCATGCTCTATGCATTGTTCATTCATTGCTCTTCTTATATAACACTTATATAACCAAGCAATGAACCAAGCAAAATATGCTTCCATTCACCCTTATACTATAACGCTTATAATATAAAGATGAACCATGAATATGTTTACTGCATGCATAAATATAACTCTTATATTTTATGATGCGTACACATGCTCTCTTGTAATTTCATCATGCATATTATAACACTTATAATACATGATGCATGAATAGATGCACAACCTAAGGTGGGTTTTAAATCTATATGTCATACACTATGCTATATAAACCACATACATTTCATGTATATTAAATCAAAGTTGATGAACTGGGATAATTTGCCTCAAATCCTCAAAAACAAATCTAACTATTACAATTGCAAAGAGTCTCTGGTTCAAACAGGCAAACCGAATCTTGAACCGTCCAAGCGAAGGAACGTGTCTCCTTTGATCGTGTACCAACTCTGAGTGATCGCCTACAAAAAAAAGTAAACGCTTCACTCAATCATTTACTAGCGCCTCAAGAGCTAAGCAATCATGTACCTTTTACTATGCGATGAAGTGTGAGGTACTCGATCGTGCAGCGCGCAACGCATAACGAAAACTTTAAACAATCGTCTAAATGACAACAATGTGGCGAAGCACAATTGTCTAAACGATCGCTGAGCGAGCACCAAAGTATCATATACCGCGTGATCGTGTAGTAAGTGACTATGCGATGAGGCATGCTAACTACACGATTGTTTAGTGCGCGTGCATTTTATTAAACGATAAGCATCATATGCTCCCACTCGATCGTTTACCTCCAGCATCCACGCAATCGGGCAACCAATGCTACACGATAGAGTAAACACATTACCCCATCTATTAGCATAAGCTAAATGATCGTTTAGTAAATACTTCACGATCACGTAGAAAAATCTACACGATTGGTTAGCCAAATCCCAACGATCGTTTACCTTAGGCTACACGATACGGCTGATGCGTTATTTTATGCGGTGAAATAATGAAAGGAATTGCGGTGATAGAAAATGCGTTGTGCAACAAGTTCTCTCGACAGAACCCATGTATAGATCCTACTGAGATTCCTGGTAAGCCTAGGGTCGAACTCAGGGACCAAGGAAAACAATATGCGGTAATAACTTTTAGATTACTTTGCGGTAATCAATAAATCAAAGAGTTGTTCTATTGTTGTTTACAATATAAATGTATGCGGCGGAGTTAAGAAAAGAGTTAATACTACGGAAGATGCGATGAATATGCAAGGAACTGGTTGAGAAGGCGTTCAGCTAACACTTCCTAGGATTGTGTTCATGTTATCTGATCATGTTACATACATACAATAAAAAATCATCACTCAACGCAAATGCTATGGCTTCTAGTTTTAGAATGCATGCGATATATACGATGATGTTTATAGGACTTACACATAAGCCTCTATTCTTGTCTATTCGATGACAATTGACATTCACACATACAAGGCGACCGCATAATACTATATCCTATCTCTAGGGTGCATGCGATGCATGTTGACAAATAAAGCTTATCTATAATTATTCATCTCTTGCTTATGCAGATCTAGTCTTCCTCTCTCGAGTCTAGATTCTAACCTAGATCTCTCAAGTCTTAGGTTCTTTCTTTAGACTCTCTCTCGAGTAGCTCTAAAGGGGTGATGGGTGCAACATAAGACAAGATGATCGCATACAATGAAAATCCAAGGTCATGTTAGCTAAGTTCTTCTCAACCACTACTCTTGCGTGTTTTTAAGAGAGTGAACAAATGTAGATAAGCAAGTTCATTTTAGAGATATAATTGAAATACATTATAACAATGCGGAATAAGAATAAAAAGCCTGGGAGCAATCTCTTGCTTCCCATGGCTTTTACACTGTTCTTCTCTACTCTGGTCAAAAGATAATCTTGCTCTCGCAAGAGTCAGCCCTCTCTCTGTTTTTCCACACCTTCTAGGTTCTCACTCGAGTTGACCAGAGCGATCTTCCGGCATCTCTTCCCTTCTCTCGCTCCACCTTCTAAAGATAGGAAAACTATGAAAAGGCTAAGTATCTATAGGGAAAATTCTCTAACTAAATGAACTCCTGAAGGTGGCCTTTGGTATTTATAGAGCTACGGGGTGAAAGGCTTCTTCTCTCTTGTGATTGCACGAATGGGATGGCATTAATTCTCTATCTGAAGCGTCGAATATTTGTCACTAAAAAGTTAAGTGTACTTGCTACAGTAGGTAGTTAACAGCTTGTCAACTTAATTCGGAATCGACCATCATCAGTTTTCTGTCTCATCGTGATTTATTACACTTTTCACCTAGATGTGCCCACCAAGATGTGACTGCTCTATGCGGTAACCTTCTTGAGCAGATATTCGCGAGCGCAGATGATCGCATAGCCTTGCGTTAACGCAATCTCTTAATGCACAGATATAGTCTTACGTTAACGTAATCTCTTATTGTGCTCGGCCGTTGATTTCTTTGGATCACATTATCCGCCTTCCGTCAACGCATATTCTGCACAAAATTACATAAGTTAACTGTTTTAATGTGATGGACACATGCGATCGTAATATTGTGAAATTAATGCTTTTGGATGCAATATTGTATATTTTTATCAATGAAAGCCTGCATTGTTTTATAACTTTGCGTTGTAATAACGTGCATTTCTGCCCGTTATCAACGACCAACTCTTGGTCTTCTTTCTCGCTGAGAACCGCATCTCCATGCTTCGAAACTTCATCACGAACGACACAACAAACTCAAACACTTTGAATTATAGACTCGATTACTTGTTAATTATGCCCAAAAACACAAGTGCCCTTACAAATTAACACTTTGTAATCGAAAAGAAAGCATTAAATAGAAGTAATTAACCTGTAAACATTCATCAACATCCATCCACAAAAGCATTTAACACTTAAACACAATGCAGAAAACCTACCACGACTATAAAAGAACATCAAAACAACCTGGCTCTAATACCAATTGAAGGAAATCAAACATGAGCATTTCCTTAAGCAGTGGAATGATCGTTCTAAAATCTATTCAAAATTGAATATACATAATTATAGTACACAAACAGAAACATATTGGTCATGCAACAACTAGAAATTATAATATGCTTACAAATAATCAAGCGATAGAGTATCATACCTTTGAAGACTCATTCTTCAAACTCCCTCGATCACGAACGCTCGAACAGTCTCCAAGAAAGAAATACACGAATGCTCGAAAATAATGACCACAACACAGCATGATCAACAACGAATACGAACCCAACGATCTCAAAGATCATGAACCCAAAGAATGGCCTCCAAAACTCGAACTCTATCAAATTGAGTGAGGACACCACCACAATGGTTACATTGGTATTCTCGGTGTGAGAATCCAGAACTGTATGGACTTGGTTAGAGGAAGAGACTAGAAGAACAAAAATCGTGTAGACGATTGAGCAAGTGGGAGATGAGAAGTGTCTATCGTAAGATGAATGCTCAATCGTGTAGAAGAAGGTGACCTATCATATAGATAATGCCATACGATCGTTTAACTACGACCAGCTGAGTGAACTATCGTATAGTGAGACTCCACGATCGTTTAGTCTCTCTATGAGCTATCATTTATTGAAACGATTTCACTAAATAGCATTTCGTGAGTTTCTTTCCATAATAGCAACTCTAAATTTAGAAAAACAGTTTTTCTTTTATCTCACGGTTACCATAAAACCAACAATAACGTCCCACTCAATTGGTTATTAGAGAAAAAGAGATAATTTTCCAATAATTAATATTATTATAAATAAATATGATAATAACTTACCATATTATATTTATAACCTATAGTTTTAATATTTCATCACATGAAACATATAAACCATAGTTCTTTTTCTATTTTATGGTACTTAATGTAAATCACATTTACATTAATCCTCCACTTGATGTATCTCATACATCACACCGATTATATCATATATAATTTAATTTCCTCTTGTCAATTTGAACATTTCAAATCAACACCAAGAACTGATTCTCAACATGAATCCATTGAGCTACCAAGGGGACCTTATGAACCTATAGCTTAAAGCTCCAACGGTACATGAATAACTTACTAAACTCTTTAGTCACAGGATCAAGCATCCGTTAAGTGTCAGACACTATATTAAAAACTGACAGCTGCTCTCTTCTTACTACAGATATATTTTTTGTCCATATCAACCAATCAATAGTGTAATAACCCTTCACAGATCGCTCGTAAGTACAATTTGGCCAATTTACCATTACGCCTCTGTAGTTACATCTAGCTTCTTAAGTACCATTGATCGCTCTAATGAACATAAGTCATAGTCCTACTATGACTGAGTCCTCTCTTCCAAAGAGAGGTTGTGGCCACTATATTCAAGACCCAGAATCAGCCTTTAAGGGAGTAATCTATCTACTTACCCCTGCTTTAGGGAATGAGTGAATTCCATCTTGTCTAACTGAGTTCCCAGCTCCTAAATTAGACAAATCACCAAAAAGGTAGGCTTGTTTAGTTGGCAATCTGGCCACTCTCACCCACTAATCAAAGGGTTGCCCTTAAAGGCAAAAGTTCCCAAAACAATTAGGATTGAGGTCATGTCACCTATGGTCACTTACGATTAAGAGACTATTCATCTAGTGGTCCGGTCTTGTACAAACTCTTTATATAAGACACCCCCACTCGCATGTCTCCACATGAATGGTCAGGATCTACCATCCTTCGTAGTTCACAACACTTGCAAACCTCTACAAAGCGGATCATATACGTAGTGTCACTAGAATCAGGTGTCCCTCCTTAATCTTTATACTACAGACCATTTTAGGTTAGCACTTAAGGCATGACCCACTTGTATATCTCATACACATACCTAAGTTTACATACAATAACCATAGAGCTTTATTTATTGGATATGAGTAAATGCAAAATAAAATAACTCTTATTTTATTCATAACAATGTGTACAGTTTACAAACTACAAGAACTTCTCTTAACATTTTTTTTACAAATAAGGTTTTATCAACTTCTCCTCTATTATAATTATTATTTACATGAAATTGAATCAAACGTTCACACTAGGCTCTAAGTGCCTGTTTGAGCCCATAGAGGGCCTTGTGGAGTTTATCACAAAATTAGGATGAGAAGAATCCACAAATCCTTTGGGATGCTCAACATACACTTTCTCATTCAGATATCCATTCAGGAAGGCACTCTTTACATCTATCTGATACAGTTTAAATTTTAGAAGATAAGATATTGAGAGTAGAAGTCTGATAGCCTCTAGTCTTGCAACTAGAGCAAAGGTTTCATCAAAATCCACACCTTCGATTTAGATATACACCTAAGCAACTAATCTTGCTTTATTTCTAGTGACATTGTCATTCTCGTTAGACTTGTTCTTGAATAGCCATTTTCTACCGATCACATTAATTGATTTTGGCCGAAAAACATAGTTCAGATATTATTTCTCACAAATTGTCTAAACTCTTCTTGCATGGAATTCACTCAACATTCATCTACAATAACTTCTTTAACATTTCTTGGTTCAATAGAAGAGGTGAAGCAAATATTAGCGTTCATCTCTAGATAATCAACTTTATCTTTCTTCATGGTAATCATTTCTTTATCGATATTACCAATGATGTTGCTAGGGGATGATTCTTACGAATTATACTAGATGGATGTTTGTTATTTGTTTCATTCTCTTCAAATGTTGACTTGTCCTCTATAGGGATTTCAGAAATCATGTCAGATGACATGTCAAATGACATGTTAGGGACATCTCTATTGACAAATGAAAGTGTGTTGGAATCTTCTTCTTCCATTGAATTGGACCCTGATGGGTCTGCAACATCATCAATCACTACATTAATAGACTCAATCACACAACAAGTTCATTTATTGTACACACGGTAAGCTCGACTATATCCTGAATATCCAAGAAATAGTCCTTCATTCGATTTGGATTCCATTTTTGTCTATCTTCTCTATCAACTAGAGTATAACATGTACTACCAAAGATATGAATGTATTTAACATTCTGTTTTCTCCCTCTCCATATTCCATTCTCATATTTCGAGATAAAACCGATCATGCTGCAAATGATTCAGAATGTGGGACAATTCGGAGGATTACAGGGAGAAGACTCACACGAACATTTAACAAACTTCGCAAACATATGTAGCACATTCTCTCCATCGGGTGTAACTCAAGAAAATTTTAAACTGTATCTATTTCCTTACACATTGCAAGATGAAGCAAAAAGGTGGGCTCAAGCATTAGAGCAAGGGCGAAATTCATGAATGGGGATAGTTGGTTGATAGGTTCATGAATAGATTCTTCCCTCCATTTGTCAACGTAAAGAGGCGAAGATAAGTGTTGAATTTTGAGCAAAAGAGTTATGAATCCCTGAGCACCGCTTGGATGTGATTCTAGTAGCTAGTAAAAAACTGTCCGCATATTGGGATTCCTGATAGTATCTTGATGGAACCCTTTTACAATGGCCTAGACCCATCAACACGAGCAGTTGCTAACTCCTTTGCAGAGGAAGGATTAATGAATAAGTCATATACGGAAGGAAAGGGCATCTTGGATCGTATATCGTGACATTCTGATGAATGGATTGGTAATGGGCTTGAGGTAAGATGTCTGAAACCAGAGAGAGTAGAGAGGGCCGATATGCCAACAGACACAATGACCACGATGACATCGCTCCTCCAGACGGTGGCTAATCAGTAGAAAACTCTCTCCTAGGGAGCAGCGCATGTTAACGTGGTGACTCATATGACCACTATGGATTGCACTCAATGGGGAACAGTACATCCAACAGACGTATGCCAACAGACACAATGACCACGATGACATCGCTCCTCCAGACGGTGGCTAATCAGTAGAAAACTCTCTCCTAGGGAGCAGCGCATGTTAACGCGGTGACTTATATGACCGCTATGGATTGCATTCAATAGGTAGAAGTACATCCAGCAGACGTCTGCCCATAGGATCAACAACCCGTATATGCTATTTATGATTAATCATAGGGAAACGACCACAACCATGATTGGGGGAATCACCCAATTTTCGATTTGGAATAGAATCTCTACCACGAAGGCTATAGTTTCTATCAATTTAGTTATCAAGAGGATCAAGGCAACCCTCCGGTCTTCACAACCCCGGAATGTAGTCCAAGTGATTTTCAGGGTACACAGCCATGCGACCAACTGTTTGCATATAATACCTCTTGCAATACCTTGTCTCTGGAAACGTCACTGAAGCATTACATTGAAAAGAGCGAGGCAATGAGATAGTCGCAAGCTGACTCTCTCAAAGAATTAGAAGACCAAATAGATCAGCTTGCAAGAGAATTAAAAAAGAAAACGTCTGGTACATCACAAGGAAGTTCAGGAATATCGGGGCCAAAAGGTAAAGAACAATGTCATGCCGTGATATTGCGGAGCGGCAGAACAACAGCTCACATTGCACCGAAGGCACCAGATGCGGCATCAGTACCAGCTGAGTTAACTATTGATGATGACCAAGTACAAAATAACGAAAGCAACCCTAATTCAGAAGCAAGATTATTTACGAAAGATGAAGCTTCTGAAGACTTAAATTCTAAATCATTGCAACCTCAGACCAACAGCGCTAGCAAGTACAGGACCTCCCTAAGCAGCAAAGTGAGTAGGAAACACGCCGAAATCCTCCAACTTTCCCGTCTAGGCTGAAAAAGAAAGACGATAATAAGCAATTTCAGAGGTTCCTAGACGTTCTTCGACAGCTGCATATTAATATTCCCATAATAGAAGCATTAGAGCAGATGCCCAGCTATGTGAAATTCCTCAAGGACATTCTAGCCAACAAGAGAAAGATCGGAGAAAATGAAACAGTTACACAAACATACGAGTATAGTGCTTTATTTCAAAATAATCTCCCTACTAAAACGAAGGATCCTGGGACTTTCACATTACCCTGCACCATATGAGGGAAGATGGTTAGGAACGCATTGTGTGATTTGGGGGCGAGCATAAATTTGATGCCCTTGTCAATCGTTAAGAAGCTAGACATCGGCGAAGCCAGACCAACCACGATTACATTACAGTTAGCCAATAGATCAATAAAGCTTCCAGAGGGGAAGATAGAAGATGTTCTCGTGCAGGTAGACAAGTTTATCTTCCCCGTAGATTTCATTATATTAGATTATGAGGCAGATAGAGAAATCCCTATCATCTTAGGACGCCTATTTCTCGCCACAAGGCAAGCATTGATCGATGTACAGAAGGGAGAATTGACCATCCAGGTTGATGATCAAGAGGTAAAGTTCAACGTACTCAATGCGTTGAAATATCCAGGAGATATAGAAAATTGCCAATACATCGAGGAACTGCAAGGAGAACAGCTGTAGGAAACCCTGAAAGAAATGGAGGAGGAAGATTTTGAAGACGGCACATTAGTAGAGGAAGATTGCACCGCAATTCATGTTGAATCTAATTTCGAATCACTCGAGTTATCTGAACGAAATTCGCAGCATATTAAGCCATCCTTAGAAGAGCCTCCTCTGTTAGAGTTAAATTCGTTGCCAGTGCACTTAAAGTATGCTTACTTAGGAAGTAACGATACGTTACCAGTTATCATCTCTGCATCACTAAGTAAGGAGAAAGAAGATGCTCTCATACAGATCCTAAGAAACAATGCAAAAGCCTTAGGATAGACCTTGGCAGATATTCGAGGAATCAGTCCTTCATATTGCATGCACAAGATTCGTCTAGAGGAAGGAAAGAATGAATTAATTGAAAGACAGCATCGCTTAAACCCTGCCATGAAAAAGGTTATAAACAAAGAAATAGTGAAGTGGCTGGACGCCAGTGTCATCTACCCAATATCCGATAGTAGCTGGGAAAGCCCAGTGTAGTGTGTTCCAAAGAAAGGGGGGATGACAGTCATCACTAATGACAAGAATGAATTGGTTCCCACAAGGACAACTATGGGGTGGAGAATCTGCATGGACTATCACAAGCTAAATTTGGCCACCAAAAAAGACCACTTTCCACTCCCTTCATTGACTAATTGTTGGACAAACTTACGGGGAACGAATTTTTCTGCTTTCTTGATGGATATTCAGGGTATAACCAAATAGTAATTGCGCCAAAGGATCAGGACAAGACACCTTCACGTGACCATTTGGTACGTTCGCATTCCGACGTATGCCATTTGGACTCTGTAATGCACCAAGCACTTTTCAACAATGCACGATGACAATATTTTTCGATTACTTGGAGGAGTCAGTCGAAGCTTTCATGGATAATTTCTCAGTTTTCAGCAGTAACTATGACTCTTGTTTGACCAACCTTGAAAAAGTCTTGAAGAGATGCGTAGAAACAAATCTTGTACTGAATTAGGAAAAAGGCCACTTCATAGTGGAGGAAGGAATAGTTCTAGGTCACAAAATTTCCAAGGCGGGATTGGAAGTTGATCAAGAAAAAATCGACGCAATTTCCAAATTACCCCCACCAGCGAATGTAAAGACACTAAGGAGCTTTCTGGGTCACGCAGGATTTTATAGAAGATTTATTCGCAATTTCTCTCAGATCGCAAGACCCCTTAGTGCACTTCATGAAGTTGACCGCGAGTACAATTTTGATGATGCCTGAACTAAAGCATTTAACACATTAAAAGATGCACTTATCTCCGCTTCGATTTTTGTTGCGTCAGATTGGACGCAACACTTTGCATTAATGTGTGACGCTTGCGGATATGCTGTGGGCGCTGTTTTGAGTCAACACCGAGAAAAGGTTTTGCATCCCATTTATTATGCAAGCAAAAGACTGAACGACGCACATGAAAACTATACAACCACAGAGAAAGAAATGCTTACAGTACTATTTGCATTGGAGAAGTTTTGACAGTACCTGATCGGAACAAATGTGGTGGTGTATACAGATCACTCTACGATTAAGTATCTAATGACAAAGAAGGATACAAAACCAAGATTGATACAGTGGGTGTTGCTCCTGCAAGAGTTTGACCTAGAAATTAAAGATAGGAAGGGCATCGAGAACCAAGTCGCCGATCATTTGTCAAGACTGGAAAATTGCGAGGTTCAAAGGACATTAAAAGATATTGACGAAAGATTCCCCAATGAGTTGCTGATGGAAGTAAGCGTTAATGTTCCCTGGTATGCGGACATAGTAAACTTTATAGTTTGTGGTCAACTCCCGGATGATTATACCTATCAGCAGAAGAAGAAGATAAGACATGACGCAAAATTTTATTTCTGGGACGATCCATTCCTATATCGACAAGAACCTGATCATATAATACGTTGATGTGTCCCTGAGCATGAAGCATAGAGCATTTTAGAACTCTGTCATGAGTCCCCATATGGAGGACATTTTGGGGGGCAAAGGACTGCAACAAAAGTCTTAAAGTGCAGCTACTTTTGGCCAACTCTGTTCAAAGATGCCCATGCCCATTTTATGCAATGCGAAGGTGCCAAAGAACAGGGAATATGTCCAAAAGAAATGAAATGTCATTGACGTCAATCTTAGAAGTTGAATTATTTGATGTATGGGAAATTGACTTCATGGGCCCGTTTCCACCATCTGAAGGTCATCAATATATCCTGGTTGCAGTTAATTATGTTTCGAAATGGGTTGAGGCCATCACATATGCCGAGAACGACGCAGCCATAGTGGCGAAGTTTTTGAAAAAGAACATTTTAACGCCTTTTGGAATGCCAAGTGCCTTAATCAGCGATGAGGGCTCTCATTTCATCAATCGCATAATTGTTAACCTGCTGACTAAATTCCTTCATCCATCGAGTGGCAACTGCTTACCACACACAAACTAATGGGCATGCAGAGATTTCTAACAGAGAGATCAAAACTATCTTGGAGAAGGTAGTTAATACTACCAGGAGGGATATGTCAACCAAGCTTGACGAAGCACTATGGGCTTACCAGACTACCTACAAAATACCAATTGGCATGTCCACGTATGCCTTGGTCTTCGAAAAAGCTTGTCATCTGCCGCTTGAGCTAGAACACAAGGCAAGCTGAAGTTCGATTTAGCTAGTGCGAGAAAAGTTCGAAAGTTACAATTGAATCAGTTGATCGAATGGCGAAGGGATGCCTATGAGAATGCTAAGATATATAAGGAGAAAACCAAGAAATGGCATGACGAACGCATAAACGATCGGACATACACCGAAGGCCAGCAAGTACTGCTATTCAACGCACGTCTACGACTATTCCCTTGGAAGCTAAAATCTCGATGGTCCGGGCCATTCCGGATCAAGACCATCTTTCCTCCCGCACAGTGGAATTAACTACTTTGGATAGGAGTAGCGCATTCAAAGTCAATGGTCATCAGATCAAACCCTACTATGGGGGTGACTTCGATTGGTGCATGGACACCATTGATTTGGGCAACCAGGATTAATATGGTTGTTGGGAAAGCGATCGCGGTAACCCTAAGAACTTCTTTCAGTTAACTTTCCCATCTATGTGAATTTGCTTTCTTTATAGCTTTCTTTTACTGTTTGTCTCATTTTATGATCACTGTTTAATAGGATTAGGCCTAAATGTTCTAGAAGTTTCATATGTTTACATACATTAAATGTAGTAGCATGGATGCATGACTTTGTGAAGGTTCGATAAATCACCACAAGACCTTTTTAACTTGCATTAGGAAGAGAGGAAAATAAACTTGTATCTAACGAGAGGATGGGTGTAGTAAGTAGACAGAAGAGAAGGTATGCATCTAATACACCCAAATACATTGTGGTGAGGGGTGTGTTACACACATCTGCATCCTTTGCCCGGTCTTAATTAAAATACACTATGTTGAGGTATCCTCCAAAAATGTATTTAGTTAAGGGATGTGCTGCGAGGATTGATGCGTGTGCCCGTCCTCAGCAAAAATGTATCTGCGTTTATTGGAAGCATGACATGAATTGCGAATCATGCACCCTTTCGATTTAAATTGTAACTTCACCAAATTCTTTGACTCTTGTAACACGCATGAGAAAATTTTGTATTGCGATCATTTGTAATATATTTGCATACTTTGTTAATAGTCAATACAACCAAAGTATATAATCCCCTCTACTCTTAGCCTGTGCCTCTTTCTTTATCTTCCTTTGTTAATCTTTGCTATATTTGTACTCTTGTATTTTTACGATCTTCATTGCGTTGCTATGATATATTATATATTACACTTAGAAACATTTCCCATACTTAGTAAATTCTGACTAACACTTCGTTAACTCTTAGGTTAGCAGTACTTTACCTTTTACCTTTCAAAGTCCTGCTCAAACCTTCTTTTTGAAATTTTCTTCTAAGTGTTTGTCTAGTCTATCCAGACAACGCAATGAGGACCTTGCTCATCTTTAAATTTGGGGGTGGGGAAGGTCTGAGCATATGAACTCAAAGTATGCAGTATTTCAAAAAATGCGTCTATTTTCATTTGAAAAAAAAAACAAAAAACAAAAAACAAAATTTTTATGCAAAACTCCAATGTCAGCACAAGGGAACATTACAAAATTGTTCCCAACCTGATAAGAGTTTAGTTGTGAAAGGAGTCTGCTCGTAGTTGGATGTTCGTATGACACCCGTAGGAGCAAGCCAAAACAAAGGTGGGATTCCAAGAACAACGTAGTATAAGCCAAAAAAGGAAAAAGAAGGTAAGGGACAACTCCTCTGATTATCATGAGTTAAAGTTAGAACTGGCATACTACCGTAGTTGGATGTTCGCATGACACTCGTGGGGACAAGCCAAAACGAACAGTGTAACCATGACCAACTGTCTCTAAGTGAATAAATGACGCAAAGTTTTGTTCAGAACATATAGTTACATCCAGTTGTTTTGATAAAGAAAGGATAAGCATACTACTTTGAAAACTAGAAAAGTGTCTTTGAGCAGGATTTTATTACAAAGAAAAATAAAGTAAGGCTTACTAAGAATTAGCAAGGATAGAAGGAAAGTGTGATGTTAGGGTATGTGCCTAAGTGTAACATTCGGAGCAACCAATCGTCGCAGAAATATAGGATAGGAATGGAGCATGATTGCCTTAGTAGAAGATATGCTTGAGGACAAGCATATATCTAAATTTGGGGGTGTGATAACTTGTAGAAATACAAGTTATTTATGTCATCTTATCTGGATATTGCGGCCAAAAGTTAGTAATTATGCACCAATTATATGAAAATTAACTTAGTATGACAATAATTATAAATTTTGCAATTACACCCACTAACGCCAAAAAGATGGAGGACAAGCCAAACTTTACTCTGTTTTGCAGGAGACCAAGTCACCGCTTTCGCTCAAGACTCATGAGAAACTAATCAATGCATCTATATCACATTGCGCCTGTCAATCAACCTTGAAGAGACCGTAATGGTGCAATGCGATAGTCGGTCCAGAGCTATGCTACGATCGCATGCGGTAATAAAAACAAACACCGCATGCGAACCTATGATCGAAAGATGCAACCGAGCAAAACGAAAGCGGAGGATTGAGATACGTGTACAACTAATGGTTGTGCATAGTTGATGGTCTGATTGCATAACAAAAGGAATAATATCCCTCCATCTGCGAAATTACCATAACCATCAAGTGGAGACTACATGGCCGGAGTCAAAGGATCTGCTCTTATAAATACCCCCAGCGAATTCAGAGAAAATGATGTCATTTGATACTGGGCTAAGTGTTGTAAGATTTTAGAGAGAAAAAGGTTGAACTGAGTGCTGAAAAGAAGAAATCCGTGAAGAGAAAGAGATAAGGTCGAGAGGAAAAACTTAGATCCGACCAGCTGTATACCCGATCGAAGCTCTGTGCAGAGACCCCTACTACCGGTGGAGCAAGCCTAAGAGGGAAGCTCTTCCTGCCATCAAAACCATCCTATCCGGCAAGCAGATCTCCATTGAATTTGTGCCAAGACATTGGCACTTGATTGTATCTGTTCTATCTCTCTTTCAGTGTATTCCATGTTTTCTTTATCTCTACATCCACACATAACACTTAGCAGAAATATTAAATGTTTCGATAGATTTCATTTACCATTCTCTGTCTATTTCCGTTCACCCATTAGTCACTTTCACCATGATGTTTTCTTAATCTCTTGATGAGCAATATGAATCACCAAGAACTTAATATGTATTAAAGTTATCAAATACGTTTAGCTAAAGCATGCTAGACGGCATCTTCACCTATAAGAGCAGAAGTGAAGATGTCATTCTGATCTATCGAGAAAAGGTCAAAAGATTTCACATGGAAGCAACCTTACGTTCATTACGTTAGACTCTGTTTCACCACAGACATGTGGGAAACACGGCCGATCACTGAAAGGTGTACGCCAAGAAAAGAGCAGAGCAGTATTTGTTCTTTCAGTTCGATTAAGAACTTGGGTTATTTGTAATACTTATCTTTCTCTTTCTAATCTAATCACAAGACTTGTCGTCGCATTCAACGTCTTTGCACAACCTTCACAGCCAGCCTTAATCCTAGTTTCTTGCACATAAACTCTGTATCTTGTAACATCTAGTTTACATTTATTGTATTTTCATGTTTTATCACATCTTACTGCTTGCCTTTATTTTACTGTAATTTACATACTGTACACACTTTTATAAAGAATTGAAAAACCCGGTTGTATATACCATGAACATACCACAATAACTGGCACCACTTCCCCATGTTCGACCTCGGATCACACCAAGAAACTTGTGGTGGAATTACACTTGGTTCCATCGTAAGGAAACTTGTGACAACGCAAGGCATACAACTTGAGCATCTCTAATTAACGCATAAATAGTAGTAGTATCGCATCATCATGAGCATTGAATATCATACATACAAATCACGTTACAATATATAACATTTGATTTTCTCCCTCTCCATATTTCATAAATTGTGCTCGAGTTACTAAGACGTAAAACAACTCTATAGTGAATATGACGTGCTCTATTTAGAGCTTCTGTCCAAAAATGAAATGGAAAATGTTTAGCATGTAAAATTTCTTGAGCCATCTTCTAAAGGGTCTGATTTTTCCTTTCCACAATCCCGTTTTGTTGGGAAGTGTTTTGAGCTGAAAAAATTCATGATGAATTCCAATTGTATTATGGTAAATTAAGAGTTTTCAAACTTCCTACCATGATCGCTCCTAATTTATATCACATTCAGATATTTCTCACATTGTAATTGGAGACAAAATATATGAAAAGTAGTAAATGCATTTGACTTTTCATGAAGAAATCAAACCCAGGTGTATCTAGAGAAGTCATCATCAACAACTAAAACACACCATTTACCTTCAGAATTTCTGATTGCATAGGGCCCATAAGGTCCAAGTAAATAAGTTCGGGGATACATGTTGAGCCAGAGTGGGATACCTATTAATGTGGAGTCTGAGTTTGTTTAGCTGATTGACAATCACCATAAATACTTCTAGTCGAAGACGATAAAGATAAAGGTCCAGATATAACATTTTTCGCTAATGCTTTTTTAATAGTCTTCTTGCTTACATGGCTGATAATGGGCAAAAATGCACGTCATTATAAGCCTTTTATTTAGAATTATGAGGGTTATTAAGTAGAATACCCGGCGATTATGTTAGGAATTCATGAGAAAATGAGTTTTCATCGATCGGCATTAAGAATCTCGACTAACCAATTATTATGCGTTATTATGCGTTCAATTGTCTATCTTTGTAGCTAACGCAGGAAGCGATCGCATGCGCAGAAGCCAGGCTATCGCAAAGACAACCATATGAAGGGAATCTCTCCATCACAAAGGTGAACGCATACGTTCGATGCATGAATATTGCATCCATTAATCGCATGCGGTGATCGCATACGTCAGTTGTATAGGTGTTGCGGCTGTCGAACGAATGCGTCCATCGCATAGAAGTTGCGGCCATCAAACGAATGCGGTCATCACAGAGAGATTGTGGCTACAGAATAATAACCATAATAGAGGGATGACGGCAAGGTTGTGGAATGCAATCATGAATGCATACGTCGGGAGAATAAAAGATGATGTTGACATTTAACCTACCACGCCGTTAGCAGCAAAGATTCAGAACCATCATGCCGCGAGTGTCAAATTCAGAGATGGCCCATTAATGTTGTCGGCAATCAAGCTCATAAATAGAAGCCGTTGAGCAGAATTTCAATTAATCCAAGTTTTTCTGCCTTAGGGCAGATCCTTGTGATCCAGATGAAAGCATGAGAAGATAGCTTAAGAGTTCTTCCCCTCCTTCATCCATTCCGAGTGACGACCAAAGCCTTCTTCAGAGTTAGAGCTCGAGAGAGTCTACTCTACCGCACATCCATGACACCATCGGTAGCCTTGACACACATCTGCTAAAAGCAAGACGTTGCTTCCAGCTAGTTCTTCCATTTCTCTTCTTTCCTTGTATTGTATTACATTTTGGCTTAAGGAATTAATACATTTTGTGATCAATGTATTTCTGTATTTCCTTCAATTCCATCTCCATTTTCATTTACTTAGTATCTTTAACTTTCATTGCACCACTTAGTGAGAATGTTAGAGTATCGCATACTTAATCATGCGGATTAGTGATATGAAGCATGTAGCAAACCACCGGGAGGTGTGCATTGCGTGAGTGTTGTGAGAAAACCTTATTTGTTTAGTGTGAAGCTGTAGCAACACTTGTCTATAAGCAGACGTAATGCTTGTCTATGAGTAAAATTAGCAGTAACTAACTGCCCAGAAGGGTAAGTGGTTGGTCGCATTACGAATGTAAGTAAGTGTTCACTAGGAATAGGAATAATCTTACATCAGCCAGGTTTATGCGATTACCTTGTCTTATGAGCGCATCATTCATCATTTAGGCATACTTGGGAGAGTAGTCTCGGGAGATCGGATTGGATCGCATAAGCAAGAATGGGGAACTTAGAGATAAGCTCTGTTTACTACTACACAGTATATGCCCCCTTTAAGTAGGATATGGTGGTATGTGGTCATATAGAGGCTTAGAAATAGGCTTCTCGACACTATCGTATATACATCGCATGCATCTACGTCAAGTGTGTATAGCATGATCGTATAACTTGCATTGGCTGGGGTTGCCCTTGCGGTCAAGCTTAGTGTTGCAATGAAGACACCCTCGCCTTTTCATCTATTTTTTAATGCATTTTACTACGCGTCAATAGTTGTCGTGTCTCTATCTCTCAGTCATATTCCCACCGCTTAATCTGTTAGTTAGGAGTAGGAGTAGTTTATAGCTTATAGCCTCCATCATTCTTTTATTTTATTCACCACAAACACATTACCGCACACCCTTTAGCTACAAGTCCCTGAGTTCGACCTCGGATCACCTGAGAAACTTGCGTTCTCATTATACTTGGCGAGAGCGTAAGAAAACTTGTGGCAGGAACGCATGGTCATTGCATATGAGAACAATGCATACATTCCATTCCAACGCATGACAACTGACGCATGAGAACCAACACATAACCTAAGACATGCATCGCATATATTTCGTTCAACTAATTTTAGTCATCAATGGCCTAGGCATTTATGCCATAAGCTGGCTTCATCTTATCGTGAGAGATGACAAACCTGTGAGGCATTGCTAGGATTCCACATATATCAATTATCAGATCAATGTGTACCTATCATAATAAGAGCTTTAATATTGTCTGTAACAATACACTTGTCTTTTGTAAAACTCAGGTTCAAACCTTGATCACATAGCAGATTGATCCAAATAAGATTGTTAGTGAGCCCTTCAGCCAACATTATATCATTCAAGGATGGAAGACCTAAGAAGTTAAGTTAACCTTTCCCATTGATCTTACCAAAAGCATCATCTCCAAAAGTGACCTTTTTTCAAGTGACAAATTTGACATCAGACAAATAGTTCTTTTCACCAACCATGTGTTTAGAACTTCCATTATCAAAGTACAATCTCCTTCAACAGAAGATCTGAGGGACATCAGTACAACATTGTATTTATTCTTAACATTCTTCACTCTTCAGACCTGTTTTAATATTGGCTCTCTTTGATAACAATTTCGAGAGAAAAGAGAGCCTCGACTGAGCTTGTGAACCTGTGAAACACTTTCAATAACTGATAGCAAAATGGACATTTGTGGCCCAATCTTTCACAAAAGTGACAAATCTATCTTGGTCTCAAAATTCGGTTGACTTCTCGTGTGGAATTGCTGGAAGATGTGCCTGTATGTAAAGCCATAAGATTATGGATTCTGAGCACTAATAAACTGAATCTTCTGCTTCCCTTTGGACAGAGACTATTTATTATGTTGATTTTCAACTTTAGGAAAACCTAGCCCAGAATTATTAACAGTTGTCTTTCCCTTTGTCAATATTTTCTTCAGAGGCTCAATACCAATGATCAACATTCTGACATTTTTACATAAGGGTCTTTGTCAGCACAAACCTAATTAAGTTCTCGCTTCAGATATGCAATAGTAGACATAAGTCTTTGATTGTCAGTCATCAAAGCTCAATTCTTTCTTTTTGCACATCAAGACTTTCATACCATCTTGCCATTTGATAAAAAGAGCTTGATATGAGGGATCAGTAGACCTATGTTTCTCAGTGTCATGAACATTTTCTGCAAACACACCATACTTAGAATCTCACAAGACGAGGTGTTAGATGAGATGTTACTAACAAGTGCTTTGACATTCGCCTCTGAGTCACTATTGTCTTTAAACTCATCATCAGATAGAGTTAAAACATAACTTTTACCATCCTTCTTCAAAAAATTAAGACATTCTACTTGAAAGTTTCTAACCTTCACTCTTTTTATTTGAAGGACTTTTCTTATTGATAATTTAAAGCCTGACTTGTCAGCCTCCTTCCTACTACTTTGAATTTTGACTTGCTTGAGGAGAAGAGTGCCAAGAAACTTATTACTTTTAGAATTGAAATTGTCAGGCTTCTTTTCAAATTGTTGGAGAACACGATTGGACCGTTTTGAAAGCAATGAAATAGATTCAACAAGGTAATCTTCAAACAATCTGTTAGGATTATCATCCTCATTATTAACTAAGGATTGTAAAGCAATTCCTCTATTCTTTTTCTCGAGCTTTCCATTCAAGGACATCTCACAAGTGAGCAACGAGCCAAATAGTTCATCCATTTTTAAGGATATTATGTCTTGAGTCTCCTCGATGGAAGTAACTTTCATATCAAATTTATTAGGTAGCACCTTTCAGATAAGTCTTTCTTCTGAAATTTTCTAACGCAAAGCAAACGACTCATCTGAATTGTCTAACAACCAAACATTGAATGTAGCAACAGATTCATCATGCATTCATTTTGAAATTCTCAAACTTCAAAGTCAACAACTGCAGCTTTCATGAGCAATAGACAAGATATATCATGCCTCCTTAGTAGAGACACACGTATTCATCAGCTTGAATATGTTGCAATTAACACCACTAAATATGACATTCAAGGCACAAGAATTACCTAAAGACGTCTCATCTTCAACTTTAAACCATTTTAATTTTGGTTTTAAGATTTACTTTCCATCACCAGTTTTGGTGGTTGGATGAGACCATCTCGTAACAATAGCCTTCCATGTTTTACTATCAATCGACTTCAGAAAGGCAATTATTCAAGCTTTCCAATATGAATAGTTTGTTTCATCTAGAATAGAGGGACGAGTGGTTGAGCTACATTCTTTGATTCGGTCCATGATCGAAATACCTGAGATAAAAGGTAACTCTCTCTTATACGAATTGAAAAAGAATGACTTGTCACTCGAAATACAAATGTTAAACAGAAAGCACTAGAAAGCACTATAGTAACAAAATACTAACAGTAAATAAATCGATAAAGGCTTAAAGAGTTGGTAACTCAGTTTACCGATAAACCACCTACATCTGTGGGGCAGTGTTCCTAGGAAAGATAATCCACTAATATTAAAGAGTTAAACAATTACAACATAGTATTTATCTATAATACACCGACTACTATAGTGACTCATGTAGAGCCTAACTCACAAGTCACCTAGACTCCCCCTACATGTGAGACTCCCTCTCAATTGTACTTAGACTTCCCCTAAGCGTGATAATGTTAGTGTTTAACACTTCAGCTTCCAACAATGTGTGAGACTTCTCTATGTTTGATTGTCTTCTTTGTATTTCAATGAACTCTTTTCACAGATGATCCTTAGGTCCTTCCTAGACTCCCCCTTAGGCTTCCTCTAAGACCAATAATTTCTTCTCTTCAGCAATGCCTTAGGCTCCCCCTTAAGACAGAAGTTATCTTCAAGCTCTTGAATGATTCAACCTATGGACACCTGCAACAAAATAAAGTGAGCAAAGATCAAAACACAATGTTGCACAAATCGACCACCAAGAATAAAGACGCTCTCTCATAATTAACAAATGCGACAACCCTCAATGAGAGCCATTACTTTCTTTTTAAGAACTGTGACCAAATAAAATGAGTAAATAAGTTATGCCATAAATAAGGAAAATATTGGACAAAATACAACTACTAAGATTTTTTAGAATAGGAAATAAGAATATTCAGCAAATAATTTTCAAATTAGGAAAGTAAAATATTATGTAGGAATTAGTAATGTCTAAGAAAAATGTTAAGACATCATTTATGACAACTCCAAAAACCACCAAAAGCTGCCAAAAAGTCAAGGGTCCAGTACGTGTGCACAATAAAACTATTTTGATAGTTTTTACCGATAATGACCCGTGAAAAGTTTTTTAAAAAAAAGTTGAGTTTTAAAAAATGTGGCAAATTCCATTATAGGTCCCAATTTTAGGTCAAATGAACAACTATCTCATTATCTTCTAACACAATGGAGATAGGAGGGTAAAAGGTTATTAATATATCATTTAGAAATGGAAAATATAATGGGTAGCAAAAAAATAAATAAATAAATTAGGGCGTTTGTAAATAGAGCAAAAAGTTTTAATTTGATTTCCATATTTTTATTATTTCATTTTTACCCTCAGTTGGGTATCAGCAGGTATATTTGATATACTTTATAGTTGGTGCATCTGGGAGTATACATGGGTTCGGTTTGGCCAGGTTAGGGTTTTTCTGGACCAACAAAATGATTCAAGCTAGTCAAATCTCTAATCCCCTATGTTCTACATAAGAGGTCAACCCAACCCAACCCAACCCAACTCATGTATTTTTTAGTTGTGTCGAGTTGGGTTATTGGGTCTCTTTTTTGTCTTTTTTTTTTTTTTTTTACGTCGTGAGATGGAGATTGAAGTTTGAGCGACAGGCATTGGATGGGAGTTGAAGGCTGACATAAGGGCATGAATGTGAGTTGAGAATTAACCTGAGGCGTGAGATGGACTGATGACTGTAAGTTGAGGTGAGACCATGTGTGACTGTGAGGCTTGAGATGAACTGATGATCGTGAGTTGAGAATCTGAGATCAAGATGGAATTGAACTGCTGATTGCATGAATAAGATGAGAGTGAGACTGTGAAAGTTGAGAGATATAGAGGGAGAACTGAGAGTGAGGAATGAGGCAAGCGACAAAACTGGAAGACCTCAAGAAAATTTTAAGTTAATAATATATATATAATGTAGAATTTTCTGTCAGGTTGGATCAACCCAATCAGGAAAATTTCAAAACCCAAGAACTGACACAAAATTATATTTTTTAAAATTTTTAACGAACCTCAACACAAGAAAAAAAATCTAATCCAATCCAACCTTACGGTTTGGGTTAGGTAGTCTAAGTTAGTTGGGTTATCGGGTTTTTTGAAAACCTCTAAGTGTATCAATCAACTGATATATCAAATATATATCATTTAGTATGATAGACTTAAAGTATAACAATGATCACTACAAGAAATCTGACTTCTCCCGACGTCACATTTCGTCGGAAAAGTGTGAAAAAGTGTCGGGAAAGCCTCTCCCGATGCATAAAAGGTCATCGGGAGTTTGGTCGGGAGAAACCCGTTAGGAGAGAATCTCCCGACGCACATTAAAACGGCGTCGGGAGTTATTCGGAGAACTCCCGATGCACATATAAAGTGTCGAGAGTTTCCCGAATAACTCCCGATGCCCTATATGTGCGTCAGGAGTTTCCCAAATAACTCCCGACGTTGTTTAACGTGCGTCGAGAGATTCCAAACTCCTGACGGTTGTTCTATGCGTCTAGAGTTCCCTAAATTCCAACGGTTTTATTTAATACATCGGGAGATACAAGAACTCCCAACACAGTAATATATGCATGGGGAGTATTAAAATTTAATCTATCTTTTGTAATTTTTTAAAATTTGATCTAAAAACCTGTAAAACATATTAAACCAAATAAAAATTCACATAATTAAAAAACGAAAATGAAGCCCATATTATAACAAGTAATTAAAAAATTACAATATCCAAATTCAAAATTCATTTCAAGTATGCCATTATTATATCAACAAAATATCACCATTCATTCATAATACAAATAAATAAGAATTCAAATTAAGTCCATATATAATAGCAAATGCACAGTCATTTGTTGATTGATAAATTTAGTATATAAATGGTAAACTTGATGTCTATTGTATAATTGATATATTTTATATTTGGTATATATCAATCAATTGATATGTCAAATATAAAGTATATTAGTTTTCCCTATATTTATTATGATTATTTTCTAAATTTGAGTGTTGTCTCCGAAGTCCTTCTTGATCGATGCTCCCCATTAGCATTAGTAGCAATTAACAACTGCTTTTTTTGGAAGGCGGCGTACTCATGTGTGATACAAATTCCATGGTAGTTGTCATTCTAGCTCGACATTAGGAGCATGGGGTCTTGAGATATCTAAAGGAGGTATGGACCCTTCCCATCTTATGGTATGATGCAGTTGAAATGTAAGCCCAACCTATATATACAAACCAAATAAGGGCTTATATTTTCTTGCTTTTCTTTGTTGAACCTTCTACAGTCCACCCTCTTTCAAGATATCCCAATTCTAAAGTTAGTTAGCAAAAGTAGACATAGGATTTATTACAACATCTATGTGAAAATGACAGAAGCTGCTATAAAGGGAAGAAGCACGTCATGCACCTTCACTTGTGAAGTGTTACGCTCCTGCTTATGGAAGACTACTTTCCAAGCAAATTACAGAAAAAAGACCGCTAGGAGTGGGAATCAAGCTCTAGCCCTGAAAAAACAGGCAGAGGATCGACCTATACTACTACCAAACTCATCTCTGCCTAGCAAGGGATTGCAATAACTAAAACTTTGATACCCAAATGAATTCACCCAAAGGCTTAAGACCGAACTAATCTCATTCTTTTTTTCATTACTATAATGCACCAACTGAAGCAAAGAGTAAAGATCCTCTATACTGCCTATCTATATATGTGAGTGGCTCTTTCTGGAGACTTAGCCCAATGGCTACCACCAGAAGTGTGCTAAATTAGTCACAGAGAAATTTAAAATTTCTTTCAAACTTTTGACTTTACAAACTTGGATGGCTTGCTTGTTTAGCTTGTCCCCTCTTTAAATGTGAACAGTTCGAGCAAGAAAATGGCTAGTAGGGCCGAGGAACCACAATGAACGGGACGAAAGAAGTTACATAAGAATGTGACCAGAGACATATATTCTTCTTCGTGCATGTAGGTCTAGTTCCTGAGAAAACCTATATATATTATTAGCAAGACCTATACAATAGAGAACACAAGACAGACTGAAATCAATGAATTTCCACAGTTGTCGCTGGCTAGCTAATAAGGCAACAGATACCTCAAGACGGGAGAAGTGAGTGAGAGCCCAGACCATAACGACTTTAGAGACTTCTCTCTCGACTTTAATGACGACAAAAACTATCTTCGAGAGGCTTTCTCTTTATAGGATCTGCTAAGGTTTTTACCTCCCAATAAAGCTAGGGATCAGACCTAATCGAGCGACTAGTAGTCCTATCTATCTACCTCTTTAGACACAATATCTTGAGTACCGATGATGGTGACTATTGAGGTTGATGCCCTAAATCTCGTGGGTTCTGTAGTTTGTAATTGTATTGTACAAACAGGTTTAATAAAATTTGGGATATTTTATTTGACATTTAATAGCATTAACCCACAAAACCGAAAAACAAACATCCAAGGTTATCTGTTGTAGCTTAAACATGTATGTGGAGACATACAGGTGGATTGTGTTTAAGTGATAACCTGAACAGTCTATAGTAGATGGATAAGATTGGGTACCTTATTTTAGTGACACTACGAATATGGCTCGCTTTATAGATGTTATAATTATTGTAAAATTCTACAAATGATATGATCCTGATCATTCATGTAGAGACATATGAGTAGGGATATTCTATACAAAAAGGTTTGTATAAGAACAGACCATGAAATGAATAGTCTCATTATATAGCACAATTAATAGTAGAGACTTACATTTCACCAGGATGACCATAGGTGACATAACTTAAATCATGTGTGAATTGTGAGCTCCTACTATGAAGGCGGTCCTTTGATTTGCATAGGTGAGAGTGACCAGTTCGCCGACTCAATATGCCTACCATTTTGGGGATTCATCTAATTGAGGAGCTAGGAACATAGCTATACAAGACGGAATTCACTCCTTCCCTAATGTCAGGGTAAGTAGATAAATTGTTCCCTTAAGGACTGATTCTGAGGTTTGGTCATAGTTGGACTATGACTTATTGTTCATTAGAGAATCAATGGTACTTAAGACGTTAGATATAACTACGGGGGCAAAACAGTAGTGTTAGCTCAACTGTATTTACGAGTAATTTTTGAAGGGTCATTGCACCGTTCAATACTTATATCCAATGGACATAGAAATATATATGTAGTGCGAAGAGTGTAGCTGTCGATCTTTAGTGGAATGGTTGATAAGTAATAGAAGTTGGGTAATTTAATTAAAAGAGTTTAATTAATTATTCAAGTACCATTGGAGCTTCAATCTAAGGTTCATAAGGTCTCCTAGGTAGCTCAAATGAGATAATTGAGAGCCATATTAATTTTGGTTAATTTGAATTATTTAAATTAATTGAAGAAATTCGTTATATATGATATAATTAATTTAAATTAATTACATGTGATATAATTGGTATAATGTATTTGATACATTATAATATAAAGTTTATTTTGAGAGGAAATAAATATTTGAATATGATTCAAATATTAATTATATGGATTAGATTCATATAATTAAATTTAATATAAATTTGATTTATATTAAATACTGTACAGTACTGAAGGAATTTTAAACTTAGGTTATATTATATTTGATATAACATAAACTATAGGTTATATATTATACTAGATATAACATATAGTATAATATGTGTATTATATAGTAAGGTTGTTACTATACAATTATTTATTAAATAAATTAAAATTAGTTTTAATTATTTTTTTAATTTGAATTTAAATTAAGATGAGGAGTTATTTTAATAACATCTATCCCCTATTTTCTCTCTTAATTATAGGTTGGTGGTTGCGAGATATTCTTCTCTCCGCCAAAATACAAGAAGTGGTATAATTTTGGCCATCAATCGATCTTGACCTAAGAATCATCTTTAAAAACTTAGAATTGGGTGCTAGCATGCAACTTTTAAACTTTTAATTATGATATAATTATGTTTACATATATTTATTATTATTTTATTTTATTTCAGGATTTTTTTAATTTATTCACCAGTAACTCTTAAAAATAATTCTTTAGCATTTTAGAAAGAAAATTTTTATAATATAAATTGAAATTGAACTACTTATCATAATTAAATATATAGAAATAATTAGCTAAAATTTTTACATATAAATATTTTAGGGTTGTTTTTAAATATAGAAAAATAAACCAAAATATTTACAAGATATAACAAAATTTTAGAACAATCAATTATAGATGAATGTCTATCAATATCACTTATAGACATTGATAGAAGTTCATTAGTGTCTATCAGCATCTATCATTTATAGTTCTAAAATTTTGCTATATTTTGTAAATATTTTCAACAGTCTTACCATTTGAAATAATTTTCCAATATTTTACTAATTTTTAGAACCAAAATTTAAATGAATGATCCGACTAATCCAAATCAAATCAATCCAATCCAAATATTTCATAGTTGGGTTAGGTTGGGTTCATTGTGTGGGTTGAAGAAATTTACCATCCGATTGAATTAGGTCTAAAAAGTATTTCAACCAACCCAAAAATATTCCTAGTACTTGGAGTTCCTAGATTTATAAATTTAAGATTTTTTTTCCTTTTCCTCTTTTTATATTTCTATTATCGTAATGGTCCCTAAATTAAATCCAACTAAATCAATATTTTTCTTGTTAAAAAAAATGAAGGGGAATCTTGAAAGGTTGAAAATAATAAATGGTGGGGTTTCCGCAGAAAGCGTGCTCATGGGTTGTGTCCATCCTCTAGTGCATAGTTGAATCTGTGAATCATGATCGCGTGCCGACTCTTTTTTTATTATTATTATCATTATGGGACAAATATCAATATTTATATTACTTAACCTTTCGATTAAAATTCTAAACAAATAATTATATCAATTTATATCTTTCTCCAAATATCATTCGTCCAATATCGTATGAAATTTATAATCGCTTTACATTAAACCTCTAGATTTTTATAAGTTAAACAATTTAGACCATTCAATTCAATTACCTTTGAAAACCATTTATGTATTAATTCTCAAACATGTAAACTTTTTCAAATGTCGATTTTACAAAATGTATGATTTTCAAATAAATCATGTCTAAAATCATGTATAAAAGTTTAAATTGATTTATTTATGAAGTTAAGGCTGCAATTGATACAATTATAAGTATCATACGTGGTTTTTCTAAGCGAAACATAATAGAGGATATAAAATGATACACTTAGAAAAGTTCAGGACTTAAATTGATTCAATTATTAGTTCAGTGTTTAAATTGATATAACATCTACGGTTTGGAAGTATAAATTGATATTTTTCATTTTTCCTTATAATACTTCATGTTTTTAACTCACGTCACTAACTTCAAGCCTCAAATGTGCTATGCAAGTCTTGTCATCTGTTTAGAACATAGATATTATTTCATGAATATGGATATTAATTACTTGAAATTTAAATGTTTGGGATAATTAGTATTTACGTTTGAATATGCAAGATAAAGTCTAAAAGTTAAATGTTTATGTTTGTTTACTAATGTTGTATATAGAATTTAAAATTAAATAGTTGTTTAAGTAGATGTTAGAGAGGCATTATTGCAGCCATAAATTAAATTTGCTATGGTTTAATATACTGTTATATTTAATTAACCATTTAATCACTTAAAAAAATTTATGGTTACATTCAGCATTAAATAAAAAATAATTGTTTCAAAAGACAAAATTGCTGGAAATATTTTCGAATAGTAAAATGTTATTATCTATTAATATAGACAATGATAGATGTTCTATTAATATCTATTACGGTCTATCATTGATAGATAGTGACATTTTACTATATTGGTAAATAAGTTAGCTTATTTTTCTATATTAGAAAACAATCCTTAAATAAACTCTATTAAACTATTTAATTAAAATATTAATAACTAATAATAAAATTTTATATTAAATAGTTATGATTACATAAAATATTAATGATAAATTTATTAGTTGATATTTATTAAAACTAGATAACATATTTATATTTAATAATTGATTAAAATTAATTGTAATGATTAATAGATATTGATTTTTAATTAATCAGGTTATATTTGTACCATTCACTCCTTGGTATAAAAATCTAGATATTAGAAAATCTATATGTTAGATGAGTTTTAAAGTAATTATTTGTCGAATTTTAAAAAGTGAAATTGTGTAAAACAAACCAAGATATTTAATATATGTCTAAAAACTCATAAAAACGTGCTAAACAAACAAGCGCGTCAATGATGTACTATATTTCAAATTTAACTAACAAAATTATATTCAATATTTTATTTTCATTTTAGAGTTTCGCCATTTGCAACTAAATTAAAATTTATCCTCCAAATAAAAGTTTGTTGTTATCAATTTTACAATCCTTGTCAAATATGGCATTTCAAGAGAAGTCTTCAAACTTTGTAGAGGGCTTTATCAAGGAGATCCACTCTAGCCTTAAATGTTACTCTTAATGCTAGAGGCCCTCTCAACTCGCCCGATTAGGGAGAATGTTCTTTGTAGATGGTAACTTTTTCTTTTTCAAGGACTCCTTTTCACAAGTAAGGTAAGTTATCTCTTCCATCTTCCTTTTCACAAGAATTTTCATTCTCCTGGCTTTTATCAGACAAAACATTTTGAGCATCATCCCCAAACCCTCTTTACTCGAGCTGCTCTTCTCATCCTCTTGATCAGAAACCTCTTGACTCACTTCTTTATCAACATCTTCTGAATCATTCACCTCACCAGATGGAATGAAATTTGATAATACATTTAAAGCTTCAGTTTCAATAATTTTATCATTTTAGATAGATTTATTTCTGTTAGATTCCTCAGTGCCCACAGAAGAATGACTTCTAGACATGCTAGTTCTTGACAAATTATCAGAGACGGAAACCCTAGACTTTTTAACTCTAGCTTCATTAAAAAACGGATTAGACTTATATCGGGACACACAAACGTTTACACTAAGAAACGGATTCGTTAACACTCTTCGAAGACTCAACATTAGGTTTTGAAATGGACTCAGATTCTATAACATTTGCCTAAGCATTTCCATTAGAAGAAACATCAACCTTTTCCAATTCACCTTTTCTTCATAGTGCACCATTTTTTATTTTGAAGTATGAGTTCCCTTTTGGGTACTCACCATTTTGATAGGAATCACCATAGAGCACCCACCATCACATGGAAAGTTGAAAAGAAAGTGGGCATGCAAAAATTCAAAAATAAATTTCCTAGCAAAACACAACCAACGAAAGTAATAAATAGTAAATATACTTCAACTTACAATGATCTACCTCATGGTATGCATAATTCCACGTGTCCAAACTTGATGAGATAGGCCTTAATTCCTTCATGGCCCACTTCCAAGCTTAATTAGTTGCTACAAATCAATATTACAGAGGCCCGGGGTAGTTTAAAACGCCTCAAACTATTTAACATCAAGAGCTTTTGTGAACATGTCAGCAATTTGATTCTCAGATCGAATATGTTCCAAGAAAATTTGCCTACTTTCAGCCAATTCATGGATCAAGTGATGTCTGATGTTAATATGTTTTATTATACTCTGTTGGACAGTATTTTTAGAAATATCTATGGCACTCATGTTATCACAATACAATGTCATAACATTTTGTGGGACATCATGTTCTTTGAGCATTTATTTCATCTAAAGAAGCTGAGTACAACTGCTTCCAACAGCAACATATTCGGTATCAGAAATGGAGAGAGACACACAGTTCTACTTCTTGCTGAACTAGGGAACCAAGTTGTTTTCTAAAAAGAAACATCCACCCGAAGTGTTTTTCGATCCTCTAAGCTTCCAGCCCAATCTGCATCACAGTACCTAACTGAGGAGCAGTTAGTATCAAGAATACTGAAGACCATACTTACATCTACCACGAATATATTTCATGATCTGTTTAACACTCAATAGATGACTCGCGTTTGGCTTTGCTTGATATCTCGCATAGACTCCTGCAGCAAATACAATGTCAAGCCTACTTGTAGTGACATAAAGTAAACTCTCAATAAAGTTTCGACACAAGCTCTTATCAACGCAAGGTCCATTAGAGTCTTTGGACATTTTAACATGAGTGGGAGCAGAAGGTCTCTTTGTATAAGCCTTTTCAAGCACAAACCTTTTAAACAGGTTTTTAGCATATTTTCTTTGAGAAATGAAAATTCCATCCTTAAGCTTCTTGATTCGAAGATCCAAGAAATATGTAATTTTACCCATCAAACTCATTTCAAATTCAGTCTGCATTTGATTTATAAAATGATCTATGAGATGTTGAGACATTCCTCCGAACACTATATCATCCACATAAATTTGGGCAATTACCAAGCTCACTTTTTCTTTCTTTACAAACAGCATTTTGTCAACTCCCCCACTCACATACCCCTTTCTGAGAAGAAATTCAGTTAAGTGATCATACTAGGCATGAGGTGCTTGCTTTAAGGCCATACAAAGCTTTTCGAAGCTTGTAGACATGACCAGAGTGAACAAGATCTACAAAGTCTTTCAATTGCTTAACATACACTTCCTCATTTTAGTGCCCATTGAGAAAATCACTTTTGACATCCATCTGATCTAGTTTGAATTTTAGTAAGCAAGAAATACTTAGCAATAGTCGGATGGCTTCCAGACGAGCTATAAAAGCAAATGTCTCAACAAAGTCGACACCCTCTATTTGGGAGTACTCTTGGACAACTAGTTGTTGTGGCATAAAATGTTGTGTATCTTATGCTTATTCATACTACTTACAGCATGCGGACGAATATGAATACGGATGAATGAATCATACAAGCTCATGTTACCATAAATTTGATGACATAAAGATGGAAATGGAATGTGGATGCTGTGTTATGCATGACTACTTCTAGATATATGCGTTGTTAACTAAATGCGTGTAATATGCAATGGAGTAATGTGTTGTCACAAGTTTCCTTGCGCTAAAACCAAGTATAATTCCAACGCAAGTTTCTCGGATTGATCCGAGGTCGAACACAGGGATTTTTGTCGTTAGTGTGTTACATTTGTGATGTATGCGACTGATGTTTTTACAATTAATAAAGATTGTGTTTGTACAAGAAATTAAATTGCGGTAAAGTAAAATTGTACAGATAAACTAAAGTTGCGTTAATAAAATAAAGTGTGATGAACTTAAACCTAAGCTAATGTGATGAAAGATACAGATACATGATATACATGATGCTAAGTTCGAGACCGACTGTAAAGTTTATACAAAGGATCATGGTATGCGATGGCAAGTCTTTAAGTATGAATCAGAAATGGGAAGGAATAATTAGTACAAACATCGCAAGGTTGTTAATTACGTTAAAGATATAACTAAGGTTCCGCTTTCCCTTGGCGTACACCTCTCAGTGATCGGTCGCATTCCCATATCTCTATGGTGAAACAGGGATGAATGTGATGAACGCAAGGTTGCTTCCATCTTTGGAAATACTTTTGCTTTAGTTAACGCATTCTTCCAACCCTCTCTCGATAGGCGGAATGGCATCTTCAATTCTGCTCTCACAGGTGAAGATGTCGTCTAGCATGCTTTGACTAAACATAATTATTTCCTTGACCCAATTAATTGCCTGCTTAATTCATGCTAATTATCCAAGGGATTAAGAAAACATCGTGGAGAAAGTGAATTACGAATGAACGGAAATGGACAGAAAGATGGAGATGAAAATGATCATAATAATTAATTATAGAATTAAGCGTCTAATACATGGTGTGAATGATAGAGATTAAGAAGATGAGTACAAGTGATGATAAAGAGATAGAAACAAATACAGAAGAGTGCAAACGTCTTGACACAGATCTGGACGGTGGTTTTGCTTGCCGGCGTGTGGAATGAATGAACAGAAGAGCTTCCCTCTCAGGCTTTCTCGTCTGGTAGAGGTGACCTTCGTATAAAGCTTCAACGATGAGGATCAGAAGAATTATTTGCCCAGAGACTCACCTCTCGGCCATGTCTCTTAATTCTTCCCGGATCTACTCTGATTAGTCGCTCAACCAGTCTCTCCCTCAGATCAGTATATACACTTTTCTCTGTATTCAAGCATCCTTTTTCAGTGGAATGGCCGGAGTTATTTATAGGCTAAACTTTGACTCTCTGACTTGTGGTCCCCACTTTATTATTAAGGCAGTTCCGGAAATGGTGGAGTGAATATTTCTTCTGTTACACAATTAATCCCGTCTAAAATGCTCAACAGTCAGCTATACACGCGTCAGATTTCTTCGCATTTGCGTTGCTCTTCACATCTTTGATCATTTACCCACATGCGGTGTTGTTTTTTATTACTGCATGCGGTTGAAGTTGCGTTGATCGCAAAGCTCTTGATCGATTGTCGCATACGCCGTCATTGCGTTGATCGTCTATTCATTCCTGAATGATGGGCGCAATACGACGTAGATGCATTGTTCTTTTTATCTTGAGCCATGAATGCATGCGGTGACTTGATTTCCTGCAAAACAGACTTGAAATATTCTTTTCTACCATCGCAATGGTGTCAGTGGGTGTATTGACGACAATTTATAATTCTTGCATTTCTTAGCTAATTTCTATACAATTGACGCAACTTTCCTTTCTTTTGGTCGCAATATCTAAATAAAACAATATAAATATCTTGTATGTCTACAAGTTATCACTAGTCGAGCCTTATTTCTTGTAATAGTTCCATCAGCATCAGATTCATTTTTGAAGATCCATTTTGTACCTATAACATTTGCTGAAACGGGACGAGGAACTAACATCCAAACTTGAAGTCTTTTAAAGTGCATCAATTCTTCTTGCATAGCATTAATCTAACACTCATCTTTCAAGGCTTCAGTTGCATTGTTGGGATCCACAGGGGATATGGAACAAATGTTACCGATCATTTGGAGATAATCCACCTTTTCTTTCTTTCTAGTGGAAACTCCAAATCCAAAATCTCCTATGATATTACTGGAGGGATGATTCTTTAAGATTCTACTAGAAGGCAACTTGGAATTTTTCTGATTATCTTCATTTTCTGAGATTGTGATGCTTTCAAAATTTTCAGAGTTGTTACAAGAGTTGTCATCAACATTTGGAAAGAATTGTTTTAGATTTACCACTATCTATTGCAAAAAATTCATCATCATCTTCATTTGCCTCAGTCGTAAATTTTACTCTATATGTATCATCTATGACAACATTAATAAATTCCACAACATTATTTGTACGCTTTGTTATAGACTCTATATACTCTGTTCTTTGTTAAATACCCTAAGAAGATTCCTTCATCACTTTTAGAATCCCATTTTTTCTTTGGGTCACGATCAGCTAATATTTAGCAAAGGCTGTCAAAAATATGAAAGTATTTGATATTGGGCTTCCTCCCCCTCCAAATTTCATAACTTGTGCAATCAGTGCCAGAATGGTTCGATTATTTATGTGGCAGGCGGTATTCAAGGCTTCAGCCCAAAAGTGATAAGGAAGATTGTGAGCATGAAGTATATCGCGAGTCATCTTCTATAGAGTGTGGTTTTTACATCTGAAAACCCCATTTTGCTAGGGTGTGATAGGAGCGGAGAACTCATGATAGATACCTTCAGAATGACAGAATTCAATAAAGTGATTGTTTTCAAATTCCCTACCATGATCAGTGCAAATACGGACAATGTTCAACCATTTCTATCTTTGCAGTTGAAGACACGGAGTTTTTAGCACCGGAAAGAACTCAAACTTTTCTCCTATAAATTTAACTGACATGTATCTAGAGAAATCATAATATTTTCCCACAAGGCTTTCTACCTGTATAGGTCCTATAAGATCAACATGAATCAGTTCAAGGATGTAATTTATAACGATTATTAGTACCTTTTTATGAGACACTCTTATTTGCTTCCTAACTTAGTAGTCTCCACATATCACAGTATCACATTTGCTGACACTTGGATGCCCAATCACAACCTTCTGCACGGTTTTAAAGTTGATATGTCTGAGATGCTTGTGCCATAAAACAAATTTCATCTGCTTAGAAACAAGGCACCTTTGTTTTGAATCAATAGGAGTCCACAGATAGCAATTGTTGGAAGAGTGTTTACTTGTCATGACTAGAGATTTAGCATTGTCTGTGACAATACATCCATCCTTCATAAATAGAAAAAAATACCAACAATCTTGAATAGTACGTTTAGAGACCTCATTGCTCTAAGAAGGACTCTGAAAAATCAAGAGGGAATGATTCAAACAAAGATAAAACTGTTTCATAGCAGAGAATGCAAAGGTTTTGGCCACTATCAGTCAAAATGTCCTAATTTTCTAAAGAAACAAAATAAAAGCTATGTGATGACCTTTTCAGATGAAGAGTTTGATGTTAGTAGTGACTCTGAAAAAGATGTCAAGGCTTGTCAACTGCAAATCATCAGACAGCTCTAACAATAAACAACTTATTTATGAACTTTCAGAATCAATTAGTGTTGATGAATCTCATAACTCGTTGATTGCAACTGCCTAACGAGATCTACAAGCAGAAATGTGAGGATGCTAAGGTTTTTGATGTTCAGAAAAGTAGAATAGAATCTCTTAATGCTAATAACACTCGTCTCACGTCTATTATCTCTAATTTGAAAAATTAACTCAATAAAGTGAAAGTTGTGAAGGAATTAATATGTAAATCTGTACGTATGCTAAATTCTGGAATTGATCAGTTTGATTAAATCCTCTCTAAAAGTAAGGCTTCTAAGGATATTCGTGGTATTTGGTACACTGGTTTCAACATTTCAAAAGGAAGACAATGTCTAGACAAAGGGAAACAAAAATATATTTTTGTCAGAGAATGAGCCTTGAAAGAACTCATAGCTTGAATGTTCCACCACGAGTCAATTTTGAAACAAGAACCACGTGAACTCATAATAGTGGATTACCTGAGATTCTTAATGCTGATGGCCGCAAACTCATTTTCTCATGAATTCCTAACATAATCACCGTATATTCTATTTAACAATCTTCATAATTCTAAATAAAAGGCCTAAGATGATGTGCATTTCTGCATGTCATCATGGCTCCATCACCAAAAGTGACATGGCCTAATCCAACTAACTTAATATTAGAAACATAGCTCTTTTCATCAGTCACGTGTCTTGAACATCCACTGTAAAAAAATCAATCTCCTTTGGTAGAAGATCGAAGAGATGTGAGAACAACATTACAGAGATTTGAGTTGGATTTCACTTTCCACTCTTTCTTCATAGGGGACTCTTTGGTTTTCTATTGTAGGAAGTCTCAGGAAATTTAGAGAGTTTCCCATGATTATAAAATCCATATAACTTGTAACAATAGAGCCTTATATGGCCTTTTTTACCACAAAAATGATAGATCCACAACACTCTACTCACGTGGTTCTTGTTTCAAAATTGACTCCTGGTGGAACATTCAAGCTATGAGTTCTTTCAAGGCTCATTTTCTCTGACAAAAATAATTTTTTGTTTCCCTTTGTCTAGACATTGTCTTCCTTTTGAAATGTTGAAACCAGTGTACCAAATACCACGAATATCCTTAGAAGCCTTACTTTCAGAGAGGATTTAATCAAACTGATCAATTCCAGAATTTAGCATACGTACGGATTTACACATTAACTCCTTCACAACTTTCACTTTATTGAGTTAATTTTTCAAATCAGAGATAATAGACGTGAGACGAGTGTTATTAGCAATAAGGGATTCTATTCTACTCTTCTGAACATCAAGAACGGCTTGTAAAGATCTCGATAGGCAATTACAATCAACGAGTTATGAGATTCATCAACACCAATTGATTCTGAAAGTTCATAAATAAGTTGTTTATTGTTAGAGCTGTCTGATGATTTGCAGCTAACAAAAGCCTTGACATCTTCTTCAAAGTCACTACTAACATCGGACTCTTCATTTTACAAGGTCATCACGTAGCTTTTATTTTGTTTCTTTAGAAAATTAGGACATTTTTACTGATAGTGGCCAAAGCCTTTGCATTTTCTGCTATGAAACAGGTTTATCTTTGTTTGAATCATTCCCTCTTTATTTTTCAGAGTCCTTCTTAGAGCTAAAAGGTCTCTAATATCAATACTTGTAAGTCGTAGTTCCTATACATTCAATCACTGTAAGTAAGAGAATGTACCCATTCCATTTCATGTTTTATTCAAAACTCTTGTTGGCATTTTTTGCCATTTAAGGGGGATAAAAATCAGACTTCTTCTCAAATGTCTTTAGAACATGAATGATTTGTTACAAGCATGCAAGTTTGATTAAAGTTACATGCATGCAAGTTTGATCAGACTTCTTCTCAAATTTCGTGGGAAAGATATGAGAATTTTTCATACAAGCTTTTCTTCAGGAATCTTTTCTCCCATAGCAAATGATTCATTTGCAATTTCAAGCAATCTGACATTGAATTCTATAACGGTCTCATCATCTTGACTTTTCAAGGATTCAAATTTTGATGCTAATAGGTCCAACGTTGACATCTTGACTTTGGATGTTCATTTATGAGCAATAGCAAGAATATCCCAAGCTTCTTTGGGAGACACACAAGTGTTGATCAAGCGAAAAATATTTTTGTTTACACCGTATGGCATTTAAGTCCATAGAATTCCCAAGAGAGGCTTCATCTTCTTTCTCAGACCACTCAACTTTAGGCTTGAGCTTCAATTCACCTTTCTCATTAGAGACTTGAGGATGAGACCACTCGACTATAATAGACTTCTTGGATTTACTAACTTAAAATAAAAAAAAGTTATGTCAACAAAATAGAAGAAGGTATTTTGATTCTTTTGTTTGTTGATGAGGCAACACCCGGATTTGAACTGGGGAGACTTTAGGAAGGCAGTCATCCTTGCTTTCCAATATGCATAGTTGTTCCATCTAGCATGAGTGGACGAGACGTAGAGCCTCCTTCTTTTTCTCCTTCCATAAGAACAAGGCCAAATCACAACACCAGAGATAATGGTGACTGTCTCTGATACCAACTTGAAAATGACAAGAAGGTATCTACTGCAGGTTAACAATGTTATAAGTTATGTTATAACATTTCACAAGACAGTTGTAAAAAAATGTGGAAAGAATAAACAATCATAAAACCAGAGATTGGTAACCCAGTTCAGTGTAAATCACCTACGTCTAAGGAGGATGTCTAGGAAAGATAACTCCACTAATATCAATGATAAGAAATTACAATGCAGTACTTATCTGTAATAGATGCACGATTACAGTTACTCTTGTATAACTTAGGCACGAAACAAATACTCTAGGCTTCTCCTAGGTGTGAGACTCTCTCTCACCTTCTCTTAGGCCTCTTCTAAGTTGTATTATTAGTGAAATAATCTTAGGCTCCCCCTAAGATTGAGACTTCCTCTCTACAATTTTGAGCTCCCCTAAAGTCGTGAGACTCATTTCCACTCTGGTTGTATCTATCCCTTTAACGCAAAGTCCTTTTTGCTTGAATGACTTGCGCTCCTTCTAAGTTTGAGAATCTCTGGCAATATCTATCTCTTCTAAGTTTGTCGTCAAATAGGGGAATACAGAGAATGTCTTCAAGAATGAGAGAACCCAGATTGTCAATGCATTACACAATTAATCAAACACACAGAATGTTCTTCCACAATATGAGCTTAAAAGAATAATATGGTTGATGTCCTCAAAGAGTAAAGTACACTTTAAATATAAATAGCAGAAACAGTCTACCCTAAATTTCATACCAATCAGAAGCCATAAAGGAAAAAGATATCGATAGAATATCGCAGAAAGGAAAAGGATCCCCTCTATAGAACATACATAGGCTCTCCCTAAGAGTGAGATCCTCTTACATTCATCATATTTAGGCTCTCACTAAATATGAGTTTTCATCATCTTCAACATACTAAGGCTCCTCCTAAATACAATATCAAATCAAACTCCTCTTGAGCTCTACGATGGCTGCCTAACCAAATTTTCAATGATAAATACAAAGATTTTTAATAACAATACATGGAAGTTAAGGCTTAGACAAACCCTAAGCTCAAAACTCCCAATACACACTTTTCTATTTAAGCGGCTAACCCTAAAAATGAATAAGAGTACAATATAAATAAGGCTAGCTATGGGAATATCTTTTTTGAGTGAATAAATATTCTCTACAGAAAAGTAAGGAAGGTAGATACGAAAACTGCAAATCATGCAGACAGATATGGAAAAGATATTCTACAGAATCTGTTGCCAGACATGTAACAATGTTAAAAAAAAAAATGTCTTTGACATGTTGCACAACATGTTGGTAGTTTCGCCTGTAATAAAATCAGCCAACCACACTATAATTTTATGATAATATTGGTTAATCAGACTGCAATAACAATATAATGAGTATGTTCATTCTAATCTGGGTTTGATTTCTTTACTTGATGGTTTGTGGTGGTCATTCTAATTTTGGTTTTCTTCCATTGTCGTGCCTTGATTATTGGTTTTTTTTACCTTTAAAAATAGCCAAAAGAGAAGATTGTTGCTACAGTATGATTGGCTAAAATCCAATTAATAATGAAGATAGCATTTAAATGATCAAAGTGAGCACGTGTAGTTGTTTATGATAAGGATAACATTTATATCCAATTAATAAAACTAGTGAAAAATAATTCAAAGAGTAATATTTGGGTGCAATCCATATTGTATTCATCGTCATGTATCCCTTTCAATCACAAATGAAAAAAATATAAAAGAAAAAATATCTTTTTTTAAGAAAAAAGTTTGTCACATGACAACTATGAAGGAACACATGTGAGGGGATCATTAAGCGGAATTAGATCTACAAAAATCTCATTTTTACATAATTGAAAAATTTTACAAAGAAACAAAATAGATCATGCATTTAATCATACAATAATGTAACATGCAAATAAAAATTATAGAATAATTAAAATTAGGGTTTCAGAAAACCCTTACCATTGAAGAATTTCTTCACGTATCCTTCTTCTCTGTACAAATCACGAACTGTGAAATGGCCAGTTGGGCACGACAACGAGAATGACCTTGGTATTCTCAGATAGAGAGTTCAGAAGGAGTGGGCTCTGACTATTTTGGAATTTTAAGGGAAGTGATAATTGAAAGGAAGAGATGAAGGAGGATTAGAAGATCTGTTTTTCCTATAACTGTTCTGTGTAAAATCTCATCTCTCTGTCTTGCAGGAGGAAGAAGAAAAATAACAATTCTCCACTCCCTCTGTCAACCATCCACATAATACATAGGTGGAGGGAAAATTGGGAAGGGAAGTTATCACTTAAATATGATCCAATCATATGTTTTTACATACATGTTTAAGCTACAAGATAATCCTGGATATTAGTTTATTGGTTTGTAGTTAATGCAACTAATTTTGAAATAAAAAATCACATATTTTATTACATAAATAAAATGTTTGTACATTACAATTACAAACTATAGAACCCTAGGAGATTTAGGGTATCAACCCCGACAATCTCCCACTAGACCTAATGCTAGTGGGGTATACGGTGTAAAAGTCAAACTATAATACAAAGTACAGGAAGCATTAAATTAGGACACAAACCGCCTAGTACAAAAACTCCCACTTGCCCTAGTATAAACGTGGCATGTCCCGTAGACCTATACTCTGCAAGTGACCCTCAAACACCTTAGTTGTGAGGGTTTTTGTAAATGAATCAATAACATTATGCTCCGAAGTTATCTGCATGAAGATCATGTCCCTTCGATGCATAATCTCTCAGATGAGATGATATTTCCACTCTATGTGTTCCCACACTTGTGACTCCTAGGCTCTTGGAAATTAGTCACGACACCATTATTATCACAATAAAGTGTGATGGGCTTTGATATGTCTGTAAAGACTTCCAAATCACTTAAGAATTTTCTGAGCCAAACAACTTCCTTAGCAGCTTCATAAGCTGCTACATACTCGGCCTCTATAGTGGAGTCAGCAATGCACCCTTGTTTGGTGCTCCTCCAGACTATTGCCCCTCCATTAAGCGTGAATACTAATCCTGATGTGGATTTCCTAAAGTCCTTATCAGTCTAAAAATAAGAATTTGTGTATTCAGTAAGGATCAAACCCTTAGAATCATACACGAGTATGTAGTCCCTCGTTCTTCGTAGATACTTGAGCATGTTCTTAATGGCGGTCTAGTGATCAAATCCTAGATTAGACTTATATCTAGACTATCCCCATCACATAGCAGATGTCAGGTCTAATGCATAACATTGCATACATTAGTTTGCCAATAGTCGATGCATAGGGGAACCGTCTCATTTCCTCAACCTCTAAAGGTATCTAAGCACATTGTTCCTTAAACAATATAACTCCATGCCTGAAAGGTATCAAACCTCTCTTGGAGTTCTACATCGAATACCCTTGGGTTACCTCTGACTCCTTAAGTACCAGTGCTTCTCTAATGAACAATATGTTTATGATCCAACCAATAAATAGAAATACTTTTCGAGTCAATGAGAGGGTAGGGCCCTTTGTTCAAGTCCTGGAGACACCACTTGAGGGAACACTCATCTACTTAATCTCAAAGAGGTAATAAGTGAATTACATCTTGTATTATTATGTTCCTAACTCCCCACTCGGTCTCATCCCAAAATGGTAGGCATATTGGGTCAGCAAACTAGCCACCCTCACCCATGCAAATCAAAGGACAATTCCTCACGCTTGAGACAGAGCCAACATTTTGTTCTTTCGATCTCATAAGATTTGAATTCCTAGAACAAACTAAGTCTCTCTCAAATCTTTCATTTGGAATTGAGTCGTTAGCTAGTTCTTAACTTAATAGACCTACATCATTCCCAATGAGTAGGATATCGTCTACATATAACATTAAGAAAGCTACTAAACTGTTGATGATCTTCTTGTATACATAAGATTCATCAACATTTTAATCAAAGTCATAAGATTTCATCGCAGTATCAAACCTTATATTCCAAGACTGAGAAGCCTGCTTCAATCCATAAATGGATTGATTAAGCCTGCAAACCTTTTGCTCTTGACCTTGGGTAATGAATCCCTCGGGATGCTTTATATAGATCGTCTCCTCAAGAGTATCATTCAGAAAAGTAAGCTTGACATCCATTTTCCAAATCTCATAGTCATAATATGAGGCAATGGACAAGAAGATCTGGATAGACTTTAACATGGCAACAGGTGAGAAAGTCTCCTCATATTTGACTCCCTCAACCTAAGTATAAAACTTTCCCACCAGTCTAGCCTTGAAGGTTTACACATTCCCATCAGCACCCCGTTCTCTCTTGTAGATCCATTTGCAACCTATACATTTTATCCCACCATGTTGATCTATAAGATCCTATATTAAATTGAAGTACATTGAATTCATTTCTAGATCCATGGTTTTGATCCACTCATCTTTGTCAACATCCTCCGTTGCCTTCTTGTAAAATAATGGATCCTCAACATCTCTGTTAGCTACCAAAGCAAGAATTTCAATTAAACCCATGTAACGGACAAGTGCGTTCGTAACCCTCCCACTACGTCAAGGTTCCCTCAAGACTTGAGGTAGATTTGACCTACTAGATGATCCAATTTCAACAACTCTTGTTGAAGTGTTGGGTTCTTCAATATGTTGAAGGTTCAATAGTTTCTTTGGAAAGTTCATTCAACATAATTTTACTACAGGGCATGTGCTCCCTCATGTGGTCTTCTTCAAGAAAAGTAGTGTTTGCCGATACAAACACTTTGTTTTATTTTGGGTTGAAGAAGTAATCACCTCTCGTCCTTCGAGATAGCCTACAAATAGGTACAATTTTGAACGAGATTCCAATTTCTTAGGATTAGCCTCAAGCACATATGCTGGGCAACCCCAAATTCTGAAATGATATAAACTAGCTTTACGACCATTTCATAACTCCAAAGGTGTTCTCATAACACTCTTGAATGGAACACATTTCAAAATATATGTTGTAGTCTCCACTGCATAACCCAAAACGAGTCACGTAAGGAAGCATAACTCATCATAGACCGAATCATGTCCAACAGGGTTCAGTTTCTCCTTTCTGGTACACCATTCTACTGAGGTGTACCAGATGATGATAGTTAGGATACAATTTCATATTCTATCAAATAGTTTTGGAATGCCAAATCCATAAAATCTCCACCTCGGTCAGATCGAAATGTCTTTATTGTTCTATTTAATGCATTTTCAACTTCAAAGTTGAATTCTTTGAACTTTTCAAAAGATTTAGACTTATGTTTCATTAAATAAACGTACCCATATCTTGAATAATCATCAGTAAAGGTGATGAAACATTCGTAACCTCCCCTAGTTTTTACATTCATCGGATCACTAAGATCTGAATACACCAGCTCTAGAGGTTCTTTGGTCCTATGACCTTTTCCAATAAAAGGTCTTTTAGTCATCTTGCCTACAACGCATGACTCACACGCTAGTAAAGAATTTTCTTCTAACTCTCTTAGAATTTCATTCTTCACCAATCTCTCAATCATATTAAGATCAATGTGTCCTAGTCTTATGTGTCAGAGTTAGTAGATGAAATTTTAAGTCTTTTATGTTGAGTTACCGCAGATTTAAACATTTCATTGTTATGAAGTGCCTTAGTTACTAATGGTCTTAGCACATAAAGGTTATTTTCCAGTTTTGTAGAACAAATATCAACACCATTTTTGAAAATAAACACTTTATTTACATTGAAGTTGATACAATAAGACTGTTCAAGCAAACACTTTACAGAAATTAGATTCCTTTTTAAACCAGGAACTACATAGACATTTTCTAGTAAAATGAATTTATTCTGTAAAGTCAATTAGAGACCTCCTACTGCTACAGCCGAGATACATGCCACTTTCAACCTGCATCGTCATCTCACCAACTTCAAGTTGCCGCCAAGAACTAATTCCCTCAAATGAAGAACAAATGTGGTTACTGGCACCAGAATCTATAATCCAAGCAGAATCATCATTCTCCATTAAATATGTTTCCAAAACAAGCAAATCATATTTACCTTACTTAGCCTTCTTCTTTTCTGCCATTTACTTGGGACAGTTCCTCTTCCAATATCCCTCTTGGTTGCAATGGTAACATATTCCCTTTGAAACCTTGGCTTTCTTTTGAGTAGCTACTGGTGGGTTAGCTTTCCCCTTTGCACCTTTCTTCTTCTTCCACTTTTTTCTGTCAGAAGAAGAAGGTACAGACTTTGTCCCAGATGTCGAACCTTTGTGGAACTTCTTAGAGAACGAAGTAACATTTGCTTCACCCTTTTGTCCCTTTCTTTTAATCAAGGACTGGAAGGTTCGTAGCTCGTTGAGGAGGGTGGTTAGGTTGTAGTCAATCATGTTCAAAATAGCATTACTGATCAGTGGTCAGGACTTTTATGTTGATTTACTTCCCTTAGCTTTTATAGAGTTTGATGCTATCCTAGGATGGATTTCCTAAGCAAATATCGTGCTTCAGTGGACTGCTACAAGAAAGAAGTAGTGATTAGAAAATCAAGTGGCCAGGACGCAATACTGGTAGGAAGTAAAAGATTAACTGCGGGAAGTCTAATATCAGCAGTGAAAGCTAGGAAGCTATTAAGTAAGAGATGTAAGGCCTATCTAGCTCACGTAGTGACTGCTCAAGGGAAAGAGTTGAACCCAGAAGACGTCCCCGTGATAAATGAGTTTGGGGATGTATTTCCTGAGGAATTATCGGGATTGCCACTCGATAGGGAAGTGGAGTTCACTATTGACTTAATTCCAGGAATAACTCCTATATCGCAAGCACCGTACAGAATGGCGCCAATTGAGTTAAAAGAATTAAAGGTTCAGCTGCAAGATTTAATTGACAAGGGATACATTCGACCTAGTGTATCACCTTGGGGAGCTCCGGCATCATTTGTAAGGAAGAAAGATGGTACACTTAGATTGTATATCAACTATAGGCAGCTGAATAAGGCAACAATTAAAAATAAATATTTGTTACCACGCATTAATGATTTGTTTGATCAGCTACAAGAAGTCACAGTGTTTTCAAAGATAGACCTGAGATCGGGTTATCATCAATTGAAGGTGAAGAAAGTTGACATTCCTAAGACCACATTTAGAACAAGATATGGACATTATGAATTTCTAGTAATGCCATTTGGACTGACAAATGCCCCTGCGGTATTCATGGCCCTTATGAATAGGATATTTCATCCCTACTTGGACCAATTCGTGATAGTATTCATTGATGATATATTGGTATACTCTGGTAGTAGGGACGATCATATGACCCATCTGAGGATAGTATTGCAGACGCTGCGAAATAGGCAGTTGTATGCTAAGTTCAGCAAGTGTGATTTTTGGTTAGATCGGGTTGTATTTCTCGAGCATCTTGTTTCAGCAGATGGTATTAGTGTAGACTCCCAGAAGACGGAAGCAATAGTTAATTAAGAACGACCTACGACTGTTTCAAAGATACGCAGTTTCCTAGGTTTTGTAGGTTATTATAGGAGGTTTGTAGATGGTTTTTCTAAGATAGCCCTTCCATTGACGAACCTGACCAAGAAAGGCGTGAGGTTTGAGTGGTCATCGAAGTGTGAGCATAGTTTTCAGAAGCTGAAACAGAGACTACTATCAGCGTCAGTGCTTACCTTGCCTGTTCTAGGTAAGGAATTTGAGATTTATTGTGACGCATCCCGACAAGGATTGGGATGTGTGTTGATACAAGATGGAAAAGTGATTGCATATGCATCTCGTCAACTTAAGAAGCACGAGAGAATTTATCCTACGCATGATCTAAAGCTGGCAGCAGTTGTGTTGGCTCTGAAGTTGTGGAGACATTATTTATTTGGAGAACGTTGCAGAATACTCACAAATCACAAGAGTTTAAAATATATTTTTGATCAAAAAGAGTTGAATCTGAGACAAAGAAGACGGATTGAACTGATCGAAGATTATGAATGTTCCATCGAGTACCACCCTGGTAAGGCTAATGTTGTAACGGATGTTCTAAGTAGGAAATCCTCGGGGTCCAGGGCCATTATTGGCTCAATGAGAGGAATGTTATTGCAGGAATTCAGAAATTCTAGAACTACCTTATCAGTGAGACAGTCAGGAGGATTGATAGCCACATTTCAGGTAAGGCCTACCTTAGTAGAAGACCTTAAGTAGGATCAGTTGAAAGATCCTCATCTTCAGAAGATTGTTGATGATGTAAGTAAAGGAATCAGAGTTGACTTTCAATTGAGAGTAGATAATGTACTAGAAAAGGAGGAAAGAATGTGTGTGCCTAATAAGCTACGGCTTAAGCAAGCTATTTTTGAAGAAGCACATAGTTCCACTTATGTTATGCATCTAGAGAGCACCAAGATGTATAGAACTTTGAAGAGATCTTACTGGTGGCCTGGGATGAAAAGAGATATAGCAAAATATGTTAATCGATGTTTAGTCTATCAACAAGTGAAACCTAAGAGACAAAGACCAGCAGGATTATTAAACCCACTAACAGTGCTTGGGTGGAAGTGAGAGCATGTGACAACGGACTTTCTGTTTGGATTGCCTAGGACACTCTCAGGATATGATGGAATTTGGGTAATAGTCGATAGACTAACCAAGACAGCCAAGTTCATACCTGTAAAAGTTACTTTTACACTAGACCGTCTAGCTAAGATTTATGTGGATTGGATAATTAGTTAATATGGAGCCCTAGTGTCGATAGTGTCAGACCGAGACTCGAGGTTTACTTCAAAATTCTGGCCTAGTCTACAGAAGCCTATGGGCACTAAACTGCATTTCAGTACAACTTTTCATTCACAAACAGATGGACAGTCAGAAAGAACTATACAAACACTGGAAGATATGTTAAGAGCTTGTATGATTCAATTCAAAGGAAGTTGGGATATGCAATTGCCATTGATCTAATTTTCATATAACAATAACTACCATTCTAGTATCGAAATGGCTCCCTATGAAGCGTTGTACGACCGACCTTGTAGGACCCCAGTATGCCGGAATGAAGTCGGAGAACAAAAATTATTGGTTCTAGAATTAGTTCAACAAACAATAAAGAATGTGAAGCTTATCAGAGATAATCTAAAGACGGCTCGCGATAGACAGAAGAGCTATGCTGATAAGCGAAGGAGAGAACTAGAATTTGAAGCCGGAGATCGGATATTTCTTCGATTGTCCCCATGGAAAGGAATTCGATTTGGGAGGAAAGGGAAGTTAAGTCCACGATACATTGGACCATATGAAGTTGTGGAGCGAGTTGGTCCAGCAGCATATAGATTACCGTTACCTATGAAGCCAACTCGTATTCATGACGTATTTCATGTGTCAATGTTAAGAAAGTATGTGCCTAATCCTATGCACATACTAGCAGCAAAACCAATATAGCTCAAAGAAGATCTATCTTACGAGGAAGAGGCCATCGAGATTTTAGACAGGAAAGACTAGGTACTCAAAAATAAGACGATTCCTTTAGTGAAGGTACTATGGTGTAATCATGGAATCGAGGAAGCAACCTGGGAATCTGAAGAGCAAATGAGAAAGAGATATCCTCGACTTTTCTAACGATATATCAGGTAAATTTTGAGGACAAAATTTCTTTTAAGGGGGAGGTGATTGTAAACCCCAAACTCTAAGTTTCCTATACAAGCACGTTTAGCCAAAGGAATGTTATATTAATTATTTGATAAGTGGAAATCCATGGTTACTTACAGGGGTTATGAAGGAATGGAAGAAAAGAAAATTAATTGAAGGAGCTCACTAATTAGAATTAGCCAGAAGCACTAAGTGCGAGATGCGGTGGCGGTTTGACCACTGAACGTGGGAGGCGACAGGCAGAATAAAAGGAAGAGGAAATTTAGAAGCTCGGTTTCGGAAAATGACACGAGAAAATTAAGTAAGATCGGTGCCATTTGAAATCTTAGAGAATCTAGTTTTTGTGATTGTTTTTCTGGAGAAAGATCTCAAAAGGAGAGGAACAAAAAGTGGAGAGTTTGCAGAAGGGGTTGATCCTCGGATTAATCAGAGCCTTGCGTGAATATTGGAATCTCTAGGCCAAATTACAAGGAATTTTAGGCTGATATTTTGAAGAAAGAATTTAACTCAATTTTAAACAAGTTTGTAGAAGGAATTTTCTTTAAGAGAGGCCTGGATTTTGAGTTATGAATTTTTTAAGTTGAAACAGAAAATCGGTGCGTAAACAGGCAGCTGCTTAGGAAGATTAAGCAGGCAGCTCACCATAGTGACCGAGAGCGAGATAAGAAAATGAGCGAGAGCAAGAGCGAGAGCGAGAGCGAGATAAGGAAGAGGTGGATCTCGCTAAGGATGGGAATCTCATTGGTTTTGCATTGAATCTTGCTAGAAGCCGCAAATCTCACTAAAAGCGCCAAATCTCACTGGAAAGTGTCGAGTTTCGCTGGAAGCCACAAATCTCGCTTGAAAGTGTCGAATCTCGCTGAAAGTCGCGAATCTCACTGGGAAGCGTCAAATCTCACTAGAGAGTGACAAATCTTGCTAGAAGTGGTAAATCTCGCTCATGAGGATGATCTCACTCATGAGGATGATCTCGTTCATGAGGGTGATCTTGCTCATGATGATCATCTGGCCAGTAATGCTGATTTTGTTGATGAAAGTTTCATAGTAAGCGAACTATCTGAGGCATTTTACTGGGAATTCTAAGGAATCTAACCAGGAATTATATCCTTTCAGGCTAAGAAGAGCTAGGAGAGGCATATAAACAATTAAGAGCCCCGACAAGCTGTGAGTGATTAAAATAAACTTAATGCTTCCAATACTTATGCATAAAAGACCATGTAAGTTACAGTGATGTTGATGATGAATTTATACTTCCTCAAGCAACAAGTGTTTAATGAATAGCTTAGCGTATCTCCTCCAGTTTGTATATGTTTTAACACATGCCAAGGTATGTTGTGAATTCATTACAAAAGTTAAGTTCCTATGTTGAAGCATGCGTTCTGGAGGAAGGCTATGATAGAATGAGTCTTTGTGTAAATGGCATGCAATGAAACATAATTTGATGCTAGGAAATAACCCGGTACTGAAGGACACGGAGAAGTTATCTGGGTAATAGTACCTAAGGTGTTGATGGTACTTAGAAAACTCCACGTGCACATAAGTAGTTCTGAATGAGAGGCCGAAGTATAGGTCTCCTAGGCCATATACCAATAAAGGGAGGCCGAAGTATGGGTCTCTTGGCCGATAAAATACGTTGGGAGCTAGAGCGTTGTATGCTCATGCTCAACTAAGGAATAACGATGTTAAGTGTGTTTACGAATGGTTATCAATGTTTATGTTTAGAAGAAGTTGCTTGAGATGCTCATCGGTATATTTACATGTTTATAGTGATGTAATACATGGTGTAATATGATTTTATAGTCACTCACTGGGCTACTAGCTCAAAGATTTTCTATGTTTTCCTTTTCCAGGTAGCAGTCAGATTCCTCAAGGTTAATCCTGCTACTGCTTGCCACTGAAAGGCCCAACATGTTAAGAAGAACTTAGGTTGATGGTCTGTTTATGCACACATGTTTTGAGAGGGACTAGGGCTTTGTTAGTAATGTTTGGGCCCAACTATAAATATTTTACCTGTAGTTGTTATGTCATGACTGGTTGCATGTGATTATATAAACTTATGTAGAACCTTTTGGAGGCATATTGTATGCGTACATTAATAATGTTTAACAGGTTGGTGCTTAGGTTAGAAGGTTAAGGTGGTAAGTGCTGGCAGTAGGGCTAGTAACTGCTATCGTCACATCTCTTTCCAGATTATGAGGGTATTCTGGGAAGGGGGTGTGACAATAGCATACTATCATGCATACATCAAACCATATATTATAACAATTATAATATAAATTATGCATGAATATGTCATTAATGCATGTATACATATATTATAACATTTATACTATATGATGCATGAGCATGCTATATTAATTAAATCATGCATAAACATATATTATAACACTTATAATATAAATGATGCATGAAAATAAATGCATAACATATGGTGGGTTTTATTCTATATGACATATAAATATAAAAATAAAACATACATCACATGTACATTAAAAGAGCATATAATAGACTGGGATTAGACACCTACAAGGTAAAAAAAATAAAAATAAATAAATGAATAAATAACTATTACATAAAACATATCTATCTGATTCAAAACAGGTGAACCAGGCCTTGAATCGCTCAAACCGAACCAGGAATCGATCCAAATGACCTTAAAACACTCGAACCAGAGAATCCACAAACCGAACCGAACCGGTATACCATGAACCACGAGCGAACCAGAGTTGAACCGCATGAAATTTTCACCTCAGAGCATCGCAATGCTATGCCCAGCATTGCGACGCTATGGAAATTTCATTCCGCCTGCCGCATCGCAACATCGCAACGCTAGGGCACGGTGTAGTGACACTGCAGCACAGTCGCCCACTGTGCTGCTTCGAACTTCTTCGAAAAACCACTTATTTCTGCCTTGTTTACTCTAGATTTCGATCGAGAACCATCATGAACGACTCAACAATAATTATATACTCGAAAGTAGCAATTAATGCCCCAAAATATGGGCCATAAATCTAATGTCCAAACCTGAAAATATCCATCAATGCAAAATCACATTCCACATTAATTCATCATATGAAATAATCACAGAATGAAGATTCTAAAACCCACCAAAACTAGAAAATTAATTTTAAAAAATGAAATTTGGGATCAAAACAAGTTGCTCTGATACCAATTGAAGGAACCCACGTGAGGGGATCTTTGAGCGGAAGTGGATCTACCCAAATCCCATTTTTACATAATTGAAAATTTTACAAAGAAACAAAATAATCATACAATAATACAACATGCAAATAAAAATTACATGATAATTAAAATTAGGGTTTCAGAAAACTTTTACCTTTGAAGACTTTCTTCACATATCCTTCTCCTTTGTACAAATCACGAACTACGAAATGGCCAATTGGGCACGACCACGAGAATGACCTCGGTATTCTCAGGTAGAGAGCCCAAAAGAAGTGGACTATGACTATTTTGGAATTTTGAGGGTAGTGAGAATTGAGAGGAAGAAATGAAGGAGGATTAGATGATCTGTTTTTCAAGAACTGTTCTGTGTAAAATCTCATCTCTCTGTCTTGCAGAAAGAAGAAGAAGAAAAATAACAATTCTCCATTCCCTCTGTCAACCACCCACATAATACATGGGTAGAGAGAAAATTGGGGAGGGCAGTTAATTCCCTCCCAAATATAAAAATGATTAATTTAAAAAAAATAAATTAATTAATATTATAATATATATGTATAATAACTAATTTATTATACATATATACATAACTATATGTTATATCACATATAACATATAACTTATAGTTTTTATATTGTATCAAATACAATATAGCCTATAGTTTCAATTTTCTCTCACCAATGGCTTTTAATATAAATTAGATTTATATTAATTCAACTATATGAATCCGATTCATATAATTAATATTTAAAACAGATTCATACATTTATTTCCTCTCATAAATACTTAAAATTATAATGTATAAAATACATTATAGTAATTATATCATATAATTAAAATTAATTATTTATATCATATATAATTAATTCTCTCAATTAATTTGTACAATTCAAATTAATCCAAAATCTGATTCTCATTAAATCCCGTTGAGCTACCAAGGGGACCTCATGGACCTGTAGCTTGAAGCTTAAATGGTACGCGAATAACTAATTAAACTCTTTAATTAAATTTTTCACCAATCGTTAACTGTCAAGCAGTCCACTAAAGACCGATAGTTGCATTCTTCGCACTACAAATATATTGATGTATCAATTGGATATAACTAATCAATAGTACGATGACCCTTCACAATTTGCTCGTAAATATAATTTGGCCAAAATTACCATTTTGTTCCTATAGTTACATCTAACTCTTTAAGTATCACTGATTCATCTAAGAACAATAAATCATAGTCCAATTATGATTAAACCCCTATCAAGCCAGGAGAGGGTGTGGTGCCACATTGTTTAAGTCCCGGAATCAGCCCTTAAATGAGCAATTTAACTACCTATCCGGACATTGAAGAATGAGTGAATTCCTTCTTGTGTAGCTGTGTTCCCAACTCCCCAATCAGAAAAATCCCAAAAATGATAGGCTTGTTGAGTCAGCGATCTGGCCACTCTCACTCATATAAATCAAAGGACCGCCCTCATAAACAGAATTTCACAACTCACTCAGGATTCAGGGTATCTTACCTGTGGTCATCTTAGTGAAATGTAAGTCTTTATTATGAACGGCGTTATATAATGAGACTAAACATTTCGTGATCCGGTCTTATACAAACTCCTTTGTATAGAATATCTCCCACTCACATGTCTCCACATGAATGATCAGGAACATATCATTTGTAGCACTTTACAACAATTGTAATACCTACAAAGCGAGTCATACTCGTAGTGTCATCAGGATAAGGTATCCAGTCTTATCCATCTACTACAAGTCATTTAGGTTATCACTTAAACATGATCCACCCGTATGTCTCTACATACATGTTTAAGCTATAAGATAACCCTGGATGTTAGATTATTGGTTTGTGGTTAATACAACTAATTTTAAAATAAAACATCACATATTTTATTACATAAATAAAATGTTTGTACATTACAATTACAAACTATAGGACCCTAAGAGATTTAAGGCATCAATCCCAACAAACTTGTGATTGAACATTTGACTGGGTTACACAAAAATAATTGCATTTCGGATACACATCAAATATTTTTCAAGTTCAATGAAATTAATTTTATTTATTTATTCTTTACATGGAAATATTGACTTTGAAAAATTAAGGCATGTTTGATGCAGTTCTAAAAACAAAAATTTGAAAACAAAATATTCAATGAAAATAAGGTTATATTTTATGTTTTCAAATATATGTTTGGTAGCAGGTTTAAAAATTGGATTCAAATTTAAATAATTGTTTAAAATGTGTTTGATACAATATTGGAAAATTGCTGGTTTTGACCCAAAAAATTTTCCCATTCAAAAGTAACCTCATTTGTAAAATTTTTTTTTTTTAACCTCTTTTCCAACTTTTTAGACTTTAAGTGGAGGGCCCACCACATAAATTAAAATTTTACCTCTCAATAAATGGTCATTCAATTGCCTTCAATACGAAATCACCAAACTTACCTAACTCACATATCTTCCATGAGGATCCCAACTTCAGTTTCACGTTTTGTTTTCAATATAAAAATGCTTTACATGAGGATCCCAACTTCAGAGGAATAATCCTTTTCAGAGGGTCCCAAGTTCATAGGAACAATTTTTTTCCTTTTTGAGAATTTCAAAAGAGACAGGTATGTTGAAAAGTAGTCTTTTATTTTTTTTTCAGAAAGTTGGCAAAATGGAGCCATAAAATTACTTTTTTACAAAAAAAAAAATTAGTAACCAATGAAATTCTTACTTCTTTTTCACTTATTTACATTATAAAGGAGAATCCTTACATTTTAGGAGAAAAATTGGAGAAGATTGAAAATGAAAAGTACTGGAACATGATTGAACATGGGAAAGTTATTACTGGTGTTCTGTGATTCGTCGCATAAAGTTCAAAGTAGATGTCTCGTGCAGTCGTCTTTCTCGTGAAGATGATTTTGTCCAACTTTATGCGAATGTTGAATTGGTTCAAATTTACGAGACAACTCCTTTGTTCAATTTTTGTCTCGTGAAGTTGAACCAATTGAGCTGTCTCATAAAGTTGACCAAGTCAACTTTCTCATAAAGTTGTCTAAGGCAACTTTCTCGTAAAGTTGACTAAGCTAGATGAGAACACGAAGATAATCTATAGGTGCCACAAAACATGGTATAATGTTAAAATCCTTAGTGAAATAAAAGACCCTAAAAAAGGACAAACTTCACGAGAACGAAGCTAGAGAGCCAAAGTTATTTGGGTTTGTAAAATAGCTTGAGTTGTGCTCTATGTTATTTGTCTCGTAATATTCTAAACATCTTGTGAAATTATTTCACGAGACAAAAGACAGAAATCACAACTTTAGGAGACAACATTACGAAACAAACAACAAAGAGCTTTCAAGCTATTTTACAAACTTCCCACTGTTGCAAATACTTCACGAGACAAATATTCGCAACAACTTCACGAGATATTTGTCTCGTGAAGTTTAATACACCCAAAAAAATGTTAAATCAAACCCAGATGAACAATTACCTGATTATCCCACATATTTTATAGATTCTTTTAAATTCGTTAAAGTTCAAAGGATGAAATGAAAAATATGCCATTGATTAAAAAAAAAAAAAAAAGAGTTTTGGGTGTTTCACTACATATTCCTACCAGAAATCACGCAGACTCCCTCTATAAACTATAGAATTGATTAATCATTTAAAAAGAAAGAAAATGGAAAAGGTACTTGTGCACCTTTTGTCAAAATCTGATCGAGTAAAGGGGAAACGGAAGACATCCAACATCCACAAAAGATGGGTCTTTTTTATAAAGGTAAGGGAGTCTTTGCGAGAAGAAAGTCCAATAATGGTTGAAAACTCAACGAGAAGAAGAAGTAGAAAACCCTAACTTTCACGGGAAGATAAAGTCTTTGCAATAAGATGAATTTAAATGAGGGGCAGAATTGTACTTTTACTTGGTGGATCCCTTCACTTAAAGTCCGGAAAGTTGGAAAAGAGGTTAAAAATAGATTTTAAAAATGAGATTACTTTTGAATGGAAAAAAATATTTTGGGTCAAAACCGACAATGTTCCTACAATATTTATAGATCATCAAACTAATTGCAGTTACCCATTAAATATTAGTTGATAAAAAATATTATTAATTTATTCATGAATATATTTTATGTTAAAAAAAATTGTATAATTATTATTTTGTAATATTATATAATTTATAATACATTATGTAATATATATTTAATATAATTTTGTATTTATAATTCAAATTTCGAAATTTAAATAAAATAAAAATATAAAAATATTATTTTTAGAATTTGAATTATTTGATTTACATCATTTGAAAATAGTTTTCAAAAAACAGAACGTAAGTTATTTGCCGCATAGAATAGAATAATTACCAAACAAATAGATCTTGAATATTTAATTGAGAAACCCAAATCTGATGAAATCCGAATTAATAATAAAAGCTTAACTTAAAAAAGAAAATAATAATGAAAATAAAATCCGTATAATAATAAGGAAAATCAATGCTTGAAACTGTTGAATTAATTTTCAATGCACGTGTCGGCTTTATCATTTTTCTTGACTCATGAGTCTGCAGCTGGAAACGCGTATTAGTTAATTTATTTTCGGTCCATTTTCTATTCACATTTTAGGGAAAATATCTGGTTGGTTATCCGATTTTTTGATCTAGTTTTTATTTGATCTTTATCTTTCAAAATATTTCATTTAATCCTTAATTTTTGAATTTGGTTTCTATTTAATCTTTAGATTTCAAAATTTTATAATTTTACCCTTGACATTTGAATTTTGTTTCAATTTGATCCTTAAATTTCAAGATTTACACTTTTAACTTTGATCTTTTACTAAATACTCATTTTCTATCTTTAATATTAATGTATATTAGTATGTTGAAATTTAATTAATATAATTATAATTAATTAAATTTTAATAATTTTTTATCACTTTTAAAATTAAATTTAAATTTCACTTTAAATAAATTAAGAGACATTGACGTGAATGTTTGAAAGCGAGTATTTAATGAAAAATTTAGGTAAAAATATAAAATCTTGAAATCCAATAACCAAATTGAAACAAAACTCAAATCTTAACGGTGAAATTGTAACATTTTAAAACATAGAGACTAAATTGAAACTAAACTAAAAACTTAAAGATTAAATATGTAACATTTTGAAATCTATGAATCATATAGAAACCGTTCCTAATACTTAGGAACAAAAAAATAATTTTTCCTAATATTTTTCTTTATTTTTCCTAATATTTTTCTTTTTCGTGTTTTTTTTTTTTTTTTTTTTTTTACGTTTTTTCTATTTCACCCCATATGTATGTATATTGGGTTGAAAATTTTGAACTTAGACCAGTACATATATAACATAAAGATATAAATTTATTTATAAATAAAAAATTTATTGATACAATCTTTTAAAGAGTCATAATAAAATTGTTGATTTTACATATTGCATTAAAAAGGTTAAGAAGATTTGTAAACAAATTTATTTTAACACTTAAAAAATGCAAATACAAAACGTAGGGAATTACTAGTCATCTCATTCTTTTGAAACAAGTACAGAAGTTGAAAGTATTTTCAATAAAGCTAAATATATAATATATCCAATTTTTATGTTCTGTCCAAAAATATATTTAACTTTCAAAAATTTCAAAAAATTTTTAAAATATCCTTATAGTTAGCTTTAGATAAAAGCATTTATTAGGATTTTTGTTTTTTAATACCTTTGAACTTTTCAAAAGTTTCACAAAATATTTCTTAAACTTTTTTAAAAATATACTTTATTATATGAACACACAATCGTCAATACTTGTTTCATATATCTTTGAACTTTTAAAAAAAAAATTGCAATACTCTTATGCCTTATTATAAAGAAAGTTTAAAAATGTTCATTACTGTTAGTTATAGTGGATATTTGTTGGAAGCTTTCTTGAGTTCGCAAGAACATATTTTTTTTTTTTCTTTGCACAAGGGACAGGCATCCATTTTAAAATGAAGTATATAGATATCTTTTTTTTTCCATATATATTACTCTCATTTTCTCTAATTTGTGCAATTCTTACACCAATTTTCTAACAACAATTAACACCAATTTTTAGTTTAATCTAAAATCCCACAAAATCTTACAAGTATCAAAATCGAAATCTCCACTTTAAAATTTACCAAAATTAAAATACCAAATACAAAAAATGATGTATTTGGGACTATTAACAAACTCAAATACTTATGTAACTGTGTAAAACATTCAATACCAAAATATCGTTGGTGCTTCCATTGTTCTCTTTCTTTTTTATAATTTATATATTTCAATTGAAATGAACGACTGTTTTTTTATATTCACATAAACAAATGTCAAGAGTTAACAAGAACGAAAGTAAGAGGAGAGAAAAAATAGAGAAAATAGAAAACGGTATGATATTTAATTGAAGTAAGGAAAGAGAGGAAACGAAAGAGGGAGATGATGAGGTATAGTAATAATAACATTTTTAACATTTTTTTCTTTAAGTAAGGGTACTAATACTAAGGGTACTAATATACTTTTAACAAGTTTAAATGTATTTTTGTACGGAATTATTAACGATTTATGTCCATTATTAACGGTATGGATATTTTTTTTACTTTTTAAAGTTTAATGATATTATGAACTTTGAAATTTCAATGGTATTTTTTAAATAACACATACCATATCTATTCAAAATAACCGTTTTTATTTTTTTTTTTTAAAAACATTTGTTATAATTTAGCTATCTATAATCTAGGTTTGGAACAAATATCTAAATGATAAAGAACCTTTTTTTCATTTTTTTTCTTTTTTTCTTTTTTTTTTTTTTTTCTCTTTTTTTTTTTTTTTTTGTTTTAGAAATTTCCAAATGATGATTCTTTGTCTACTACTTCTTTGTCAAAACATTTTGTTGTTTTTGATTTTTTGATTTTTTTCCCATCAACCAACAATTGGGGTATGAAAAGCCACCATTTCTTTTAACCTTACCCAACTTTTTTCTTCATTCAATCCAAAACTTCAATTCCTCATATATCTATCCTTTTTGGTTACCATATTAACAACATATTATATTGTGATAAGATTCAAATATAAAATGGATATTTATATGCTGACGTGGAAATTAACATTTACAAAAAAAAAAAAAAAAAAAAAAAAAAAAACAACTCTAGCTATCTAATAAAACAAAAATAGAAACAAAATAAAAGGGGGAAAATGAAAATAAAGAAATTTTTATATTATAAGTAACACCCAAATTACGGACTTCAGAACACACACACACACGCAGTTCCAATCGCTGATTTCACATTCTTCTTCACAAATTCAGATCTCTCTCTGATATTCTAAGCCGCCATCTAAGACTTTTCAAGCTGGCGAGTTGCTTGTGTTGTTCTTCAGATATCTTCTCCCTCTGTAAGTTCGATTCTCTGACATTTCTCTCTTCTAAAATTTGCTGTTTCTGTTTGTTTTGATTCTGCAAAATGCGAGGATTATTCCACTTGTACTGTTCTGAATTGTGTGTGTGATTGTTAGATCTATAGAAATTGCTCATTAATTAGAAACGATTTCTTCTTCCAAATCGAGAATTGAAAGAAATGAAAGCTAATGAAACAGAGAATTATCGCGATCTAACAATTTTACTTGAATCTACTTCCGAACTTGAATTGGAAATCAAAACAAGTAGCGGAAAATCGCAAAATCTGTTTTGAACCTACAATGAGACTGATAGAGAGAGAGATTCAGAGATCGGAGGGTGCTGCTGTGCTCGAGAATTCGGAAGTAGCAGCAGCGCCGCCGTAAATCGGACGGTTTCGGTCATCGGTAAGTGGCCGGAGATGAAGATTGGCGGCGGCTGCTGTTCGAATGCTGAAGTCGAGAAGATTCGTTAAGAGTTGTTGAGATTTGCGCTGAGTAGAGTGGGGGAATTGGGAATTAATGAAAGCATATTTGCACAGTTAGGTGTGGTAGCGCTAATTGATAAGGATTATTTCATGTCATATTTGATCGAGATTTTTAGCTTTTGAAAATTATAATTGTTTTTTTTTCACAATTTTTTACAAAGTTTTTTATTTTTTATATATGGCATAAATCGTTTACCGCTAAATTGATGTATGGAAGTGATGTTTAATTGTTTATAGGCTTAATTTAAAAAAAAAAAAAATTCAAAGTCATATTTGGTAACTATTTAGGATTTGTTTAGTGATAATTTAACTTCTTTATGTTTTATTTTTGAAAAATAAGTCTATAAAACACTCATTTTACCTTGATTTGTTATTTATTCTTTATCAATTTTTAAAAAACTAGGCCAAAATTTGAAATCTTACGTTCCATTTGATAACTATTTTGTTTTTTATTTTTCATTTTTAAAAATTAAACCTATAGACATTACTCCAACTTCCAAATTTTTTATTTTGTTATAAAACAAGTCAAAATTTGAAAATTAAAAGAAGTAGCTTTTACAAACTTGTTTTTACCTTTGGAATTATACTAAATTCAATTATTGTATTTAATAAACATGCAAATCATGGTAAGAAATAAGAAGAAAATAAGCTTAATTTTCAAAAACCAAAAAACAAAAAACGAAATGGTTAGCAAACGAGCTTTAAAAAATAATTCTTATAGATTTTTTTTTAAAAAAAAAAATTGACATAGAATTGAACTTTTGTATTTAAAAAAGATGCGAATTATTATAAGAAATTGAGAAAAAGTATACTTAATTTTCAACAATCAAAAGCCAAAAATGAAAGTTCTATTTGGTATCATCTATTTCATTTTTTGTTTTCGTTTTTGTTTTGTTTTATAAAATTTAACCTTATTTTCTCCCAATTTCTTACAATGATTTACATTTTTTTTTTTAAAGTATAATGATTAAATTCTTTCTTGAGTACAAAAACAAGTTTTCAAAAAGTTTTTTTTTTTTAATTTTCAAAATTTGACTTGCTTTTTTTTTATAGAAGGTAGATAACAGATAAAAAAAATTTAAAAATAAAAATAAGATTTATAGATTTAATTTAAAAAAAAAATCAAATAATTACCTAACATAGTCGAAATACTTACAAACAACTCCTTAATTTTTCATTTAAAAAATCTTGTTTTGAGAATATATATATATTTTTTAAGTACAGTTTTCAAATTTCCTATTAAACCTTGACGACGTGCTTGACCATGGGGACGTGCGCCAGTGGGTTTTAAGCACTGAAACCATGCGTCGTTTTGGGCCAAGAGCCAAATCATTGGTCAACCAAATCATGAATCTATAATTAATTATTTGATATACAATGATCCGTTAATTATCTTAATTTTTTCGAGTTAAATAATAAATTTAGTTCTAAACTCTAGAATGCAAGTCAGTTTCACCTTTAAATTTTTTAAATTATAAATTTCGTTCATTAAACTTAAAATATTTTAAATTTTATGAGTTTATTAAATGCAAAAGTGAAAATTTAAGGTTTTATTATGAGTTGTTTTCAAATATAGAAAAAATAAACTATATCGTTGTACAAATAGTAGTCTATCGCAGTCATCACAGATAAATTTTGATATTTTACTATTATTTGTAAATATTTTCAATCAATAGTTTTGTCACTTTAAATAATTTCCATTTTATTATTGAACATAAAATGTATTTTTATATTTAATATATAAATTTTTTTAATTTTAAATTTATTAGGGATCTATTATAGAAAAATTAAAAATTTAGGCTCCATTTAGTAATAATTTTATTTTTTTTGCCTTAAGTCTATAAATACTCCATCTACCATTAAATTCTTTTTCTTACTATTATTTCTAAAAATCAAGCTAAGTTTTAAAAACTAAAAAAAATAAAATAAAATAGTTTGTAATAATTTTTTTAAAAAAAATTTGGCTAAGAATTTCAACTTTTTTCTTAAGAAAAATGAAAACCATCATTAAGAAATTGAGATAAAATATGTTTAATTTTCAAAAATCAAATAATTACCAAATAAGTTCTAGGGATTAAACACTACAAACTCCAAATTTCTTAACTTGTATTTTAAACATAAAAATATGGAATGCTTGAATATATATTAACCTACTTTCTATCAATGTTTTCAAAAATTAGGTCAATTTTTTTAAAAAAGAAGTTTGTAATAACATGTTTTTGTTTTTAAATTTTGGTTAAAAATTCAACAAAGAAAGATGAAATTTATCGTTAAAATATATGCTTAATTTTTAAAACAAAACATAAAATAATTACTAAATGGAGTTGAAATATTAGACATTTTTTCAAAATTAAAAAATCAATGAACACGAACCTCGAAATTACTTAACTTGTAATTTAAATTTTATTTTTATGATCGCAACGACAAATTTGAATCATCATCGATCTTTTTGTCGTAACACTGAATGATTGAATCCTTGAATATGTATTAATCTGTAAATCATCATTAATGTTCTTAATTAAGTTAAAGGTGTGAATGATTGCTGTTTTTCGTTGCTCGTTTATGTCATTATTGTAAAAAATATTGCAAAGGACAAACCGCATAAGAATTCTTAAGCTAACAAAATATAGTAATAGGGAGTAGTTGGGTAATTGGTTGTTTCATTGGTTCTTTTGTTAGCCTAATTACCCAATTACCCAATATACAATATGGTTATTAATAATTTAATTAGTATTATTTATTATCAATTTGATTTTGTTATTAATATTAAGTAATCCATATCTACTACTTTTTGACCAAAATAGGCATCCAAACCATCATTAAGAGAGAAAAAAATTGTTAAATAATCACTAAAACAACTTTTTAAGCCTATCATATATCAATATAAAAGTAGTAATAGCAATACAAATAAGCACGTGAAACTATTATAAATTTTAAAAAAATAATAATAATTTTCATTAATATACTACTTTTTTCTATTTATGACGTTTATTAGTAACCGACATCCTGATAAATAAACATGCAAACAACTATAAATACTAACTTATATACCTTGTTTAGTTTTTATATTTTATTAATGTAGTTGTTATTAACAATTGACCTAATAGTAAAGATGTAACCGATTTTTAATAGATAATAAAAATAGAGATGTTCATTTGTCCCATAGAGTCCCGCCTCGAGGGATGGGGGTTCTCCTTAAAGTGGAGATTGAGAGAGAGTGTGGAGAAGAAATCCATGTAAGCTAAACAGGAATGGAGACGAGGAATACATTCTCCATTCTCATTCACTAACCTTTTTAAAAATTTTATTATAATGATTTATTGTTTTATAAAAATTGTAAAATATATTTTTATTTATTGAATTCACATCTCAAATTAATGAGCATTAAGAATTTGGAAAAATATGTGTAGTTGAATGGTGGAACAAAAAGTTAGGGAAAAAAAACCATAAGAAATACATACTTTTTTAGGCTACAAAACTATACCATATACTTAACTCGTACCTCAAAAAAAAAAAAAAAAAGAAAAAGAAAAGGAAAGTAAAAAACAAAGAAAATGCATACACATACAACTCAACCCCTTTGCACTCTAAATACTAGGGATGTTCAAAAAACCCGATGATCCGAAAAAACCGATCAACCCAACCCAACCCGCTAGGTTTGGGTCGGGTTATGAACTCTTTTGGATTGGGCTGGGTTCAAATAAATGAAAATTTTATGGGTTGAGTTGCTTAATGGGTCCCCTAAAATAACCCAAATCGACCCGAACCAATCCGAACTTATTATTAACTTTAATTTTTTTTTTTTTTTTTTTTTTTTTTTTACTTATGTACAATTAGATACCTATATTTATTTTAGTTTTCTTTAATTTTATCGATTTTTTTGATAATTTACTCTTCAACAACTCTTAAAAATAGTTTTTTCCTTTTACACTTAAAAAAAATATTATACATTATATACATTGAAATTGAGTTGTTAATCTTAATTCATATATGAAAATAGTTAAATCGAATTTTACGTATTAACATTTCACTTCTTGTTAGAAAAAAAAAATTAAATAAATGATCCGAGTAACCCGAACCAACCCAACCCAAATTTTTCATGGTTGGGTTGGGTTGGGTTCATCTTTTAATGAGGGTTATTTGGGTTGAAGAAATTTACAACTCGAACAATTGGGTTGGGTCTAAAAGTTCTTCAACCCAACCCAACTCAACCCACGAATACCCCTACTAAATACAAACTATCTAAACTACTTCAACTTAATTTTGCACTCCATCATACAAATAATTATTACTAATGCAGTTCAACTCTGCATCCCAAACACAAATAATCATTATAATAGAGACAACCATTACTAACTCAACTCAACTCCTAAACACACCCTTATAGAGTCTTTTGTATTGATTGATACTATATATTAGATAAATATAATAACAAATCAACTTACAAAATCAGATATAAATTATCAATGATAGATATTTATCAATAGATCACTTCCCATAATTAGTGATAGATCTTTATCGTTACACTATTGAAATAGATGGATTGTTTTTAACCTCGCTTTAATCTCGCTAACCTTAAACTTGTTGTGCTAGATTTTTATTATTTTTTTCTTTTGGGTCACAGGGTCATATTTGCAATTGTCCTATAAAAAAGAGCTCGTTAGCCTTTTATTATTATTATTATTATTATTATTATTATTATTATTATTTTTATTTTGAGGAAAGAGCCCGTTAGTATTTTGAATTACTTTCATTCCATCGTTGTGATTTTACCATTTAAGTGTTAATTTTCGATGCCTTTCTAAAAATCAAAATATATAATTTTAATGGCAACATCAAAATACATTTTATCAAGTAATTACTCGGACACTCTCAATACACCAAATTGACAACTTACCCTCATAACATAATTAAAGTAATTACTCACCCTATAATGGTTTATTGCAAATATTTTTAAAAGTAGGTGAGAGGAACCTCCAATGTTTTTTAATTTTTTTTTTAATATTAGAAGTAAAAAGAAAAATGCTCATCATTATTCATTACATTATATTTTAGACTAAATTATTGCAAATGTAAAGTACAAAGGGACTAAATTGGACTAAATTGTTACTCATAAAAATTTAGGGACTAAAATTGTTACAAATTTGAATGTACAGAGACTAAAATTGCTACTAATTTAAGTACTTTAAGAACTAAATTGTTACTTTCATGAAAGTTTAGGGATTAAAAGTACTTTTTGACCTTCCTCAATAATGAGGTCTTTAAACAAAATGGAATTTTAAAAAAATTATATATTTGGTTATCCATTTTTTTAAAAGAAAAATTAACATCAAATGGATAAGAAAGATAAATTTATATTTTTTGTGAGATCTTTAATCTGATTAATGGTGCAATATAATGCAATAACAAATTGAGGTACATTGTCAAGTAATTTATGATTAAATTGTAACTTTATTGTAGATTCTGATAAATCTCATGTTAGTAATGGATTGACTAATTTAATATCAATTAATCTTATGACTTCTCTTAATGCACTTTTAAGTTACTTGAAAATAAGCATATTAATGTTGACAAATTTTAAATATGTTGAAATTTGCAGGCAACTAACATACAATATGGCAAAAATTCCCATCTTTTTTATGGGGTTTTTCCTTTTTTTCTTGACCGAAGTTTGGGCAAAACCTCAGTATTTGAGATATAAAGACCCAAAACAACCGTTGAATGTTCGAATCAATGACCTACTCGATCGGATGACCCTAGAAGAAAAAATAGGACAAATGGTACAAATTGATCGAACGGTTGCATCGAAGGAGGTCATGAAGCAGTATTTAATTGGTAATATGTATTTTAATCTTATTCTTCTTTCCAAGTATTAATGAAAAAGAAGAGATTAGGTAGCAAATGTTATAAGTTCTAAGTTTTAATGGGTAGAAACAATTTTTCCAATTGATAGGGAGTGTATTAAGTGGTGGAGGAAGTGTTCCATCAAAAGAGGCTTCTCCTAAAGTTTGGATCGACATGGTCAATGAATTTCAAGAAGGTTCTTTGTCGACTAGACTTGGCATTCCAATGATTTATGGAATTGATGCAGTGCATGGTCACAACAATGTTTATAAAGCTACCATTTTTCCTCATAATGTGGGGCTTGGAGCTACAAGGTAAGAATATTGATGATGATCAAACTTACTTGTCTATACAAAACCAATAAAATGTGTCCAATGAATGAGATTATATTTGACTAAAGCTTAGCTTCTTGCTTAATCTTGTTGTGTTTGCTACATTAATTGATAAAATTGTTCAAGGGGAGAGAATACTTCTCAAATTATAAATTTTATTTGTTAATGCTGGAATATATTTTATGGTGTAGGGATCCCAACCTTGCTAAGAGGATCGGAACAGCTACTGCACTTGAAGTTCGAGCTACTGGCATTTCTTATGTATTCGCACCTTGTATTGCGGTAACAAAGTATTTAATTTAATGGTTCATTTGAAATATTATCATTTCTTAATGGCAAAAATATAATTTTCTTTTATTACTTAGGTCTGTAGAGATCCACATTGGGGTAGATGTTATGAAAGTTATAGCGAAGACCCTAAGGTTGTTCAAGAAATGACTGATATTATATCAGGTTTACAAGGAGAGATTCCAGCTAACTCCCGCAAAGGTGTTCCTTATGTTGCCGGGAGGTATATATAACTTTAGAAAGTTGATAAATAATTTATCTTAAATTGTAGCTAGCCCATCAAACATTCTTTTTAAAATTAACATAATAAGTAATAGACTGAGCAATTTATTTATGCTCTATACTTCACTTTTGTTTGTACAGAGAAAAAGTAGCAGCTTGTGCAAAACATTTTGTAGGTGATGGTGGAACAACCAAAGGTATCAATGAAAACAACACAGTTGCAAGTAGACATGGATTGCTCAGCATTCATATGCCAGGTTACTATAACGCAGTCATCAAAGGTGTATCAACTGTTATGATCTCGTATTCTAGTTGGAACGGAAAGAAGATGCATGAAAATCGAGATCTTATTACTGGCTTTCTTAAAAACACTCTACGATTTAGGGTAATATAATTTGTTTCATGAAAGTTTATGGACCCTCTCTCATTTCTAATTTTCTATTAAAATAATAATAAATGAAGAGTTTATGAATATTTCATTTCAGGGTTTTGTCATCTCAGATTGGCAAGGTATTGATAGGATTACCTCTCCACCTCATGCTAATTATACATATTCCCTTATAGCAGGCATTAGCGCTGGCATTGACATGGTTAGTAGTATTTTATTTAACACTATATATATGTCTATATTCATTGAACTATGATGGTCAACAATTATTTATTTTCTTTGATCACAGATAATGGTTCCATACAATTACACAGAGTTTATTGATGGGCTTACCTACTTGGTAAAAAGCAATATAATTCCTATTAGTCGAATTGATGATGCAGTGAAGAGAATACTACGAGTCAAATTCGTCATGGGTTTATTTGAGAATCCGTTAGCTGATTCAAGCTTTGTCAATGAACTTGGTAAAAAGGTATTTATATTCAATGTTGTCAATATTAAAATACAAGATAGCAAGAGGTTTCATGATTGTCTTAATAACACATGTTCTTTTACAATAGGAGCATAGAGACTTGGCTAGAGAAGCTGTAAGGAAATCACTAGTGTTGTTAAAGAATGGAGAATCTGCTGATAAACCTATATTACCTCTTTCAAAGAAAGTTCCAAAAATACTTGTTGCCGGTAGCCATGCGAACAACCTTGGTTTTCAATGTGGTGGTTGGACCATTGAGTGGCAGGGTCTCGGTGGTAACAACCTTACTAGTGGTACAACAATACTTTCAGCAATTAAAGATACAGTTGACCCTAAAACAAAAGTTGTCTTTGAAGAGAATCCAAATGAAGAATTTGTCAAGTCAAACAAATTTTCTTATGCCATTGTTGTAGTAGGAGAGCATCCATATGCAGAAACTTTTGGTGACAGCTTAAATTTAACCATTCCTGATCCTGGTCCAAGCACCATCACAAATGTGTGCGGAGCTGTCAAATGTGTTGTTATAGTAATCTCGGGGCGACCTGTACTTTTACAACCTTACATCACTTTAATAGATGCACTTGTTGCTGCTTGGCTTCCAGGAACTGAAGGCAAAGGTATTACCGACGTATTATTTGGCGATTATGGCTTTACCGGCAAGCTGTCACGGACATGGTTCAAGACAGTTGATCAACTACCAATGAATGTTGGAGATTCACATTATGATCCTCTATTCCCATTTGGATTTGGTCTCACTACCAATCCCATTAAAGCTAATTAGACGTTGTTTTTGCTTACTATGTTGAGGGATATGCAAAACTAGTCAAGAGATTATTATGGCACAAGTATTGAATAAAAGATATTATGCATATAATTTGACTAACATCACAACATTTTAGGCACATTCGCATTCTAATTTACATTAATGTTCCTTTGTTAGTGTGTCAAAGCATATTAGCATCAAATATCTTTTCAAATACTTAGATTCAAGAACTCTTATACTTTATAAAACTAAAAATTGTTTTATAACAAGGAATAAGCCGAACGTCTCCAAGATTTCAACTAATTTTTTTTCCAAACTATCGTAGTATTGTCAAAATATAAATTCAAATTTCAATATAAGGCAAGAAAATGCTCTTATATTTCCTAGTCATTCACTAGATAGGTCCGAATATTTTTAAAAAGAATTAAGTACTAAAAAAAATATCTACAGTAATATTACAAGGGTTAGACATATAAAAGTTGTCGTGAATTAGAGGTGTTAAAAAAACCCGATAATCCAAAAAAATCGATCAACCCAACCCAACTTATGCGATTTGGGTTGGGTTATCAACACATTTGGGTTGAGTTGGTTCATATAAATGAAAATTTTATGGGTTGGATTGGTTCATGGGTTCATCTAATATAATCCAAACCAATCCAAACCAACTTGAATTTATTATTAATTTTAAATATATTCTTTTATTACTTATAACACAATTATTTATACATATATTGATTTTAATTTTATTTAATTTCAATATTTTTTTAATAATTTATTCTTCAACAACTCTTAAGAATAGTTTCTTTACATTTTAGAAAGAAAATTTTCACTACATAAATTGAAATTGAGTTGTTAATCTTAATTCAATATATGAAAATAATTAAATTAGATTTTTACATATTTAAGTTTTGTTTCTTTTTAGAACAAAATTTTAAATAAATGATCCGATTAACCCGAACCAACCCAACCCAAATATTTCATGGTTGGGTTAGATTGAGTTCATTTCTTAATAAGGGTTAGTTCGGTTGAAAAAATTTATAACCTGAATAATTGGGTTGGGTCTAAAAAGTCTTTCAACCCAACCCAACCCAACCTAACCCATGAGCACCTCTATCATACATTTATAAAAATATGTAAATCTCCATTTTTTCAGCGGAAAAAAAATACTCTAAACTTTTATAAGATCCCTTTGTGTGATGAGAAGTCAATTTTGTTATAGTGAAACACATACAATATGCATCATAAGACTTTTAACTTATTTGGACCTAAACCTTTTCATCATTATACCTTACTTTAATTTCTAAACCTTTTATCTTGGGCCTAATGTGGATACAATTAACCCTACCAGTCCTAAGTTGTACAAACTCTCACTAGTAATGCATATGCAGAAATCTTAGAGTATATACTTCAACTAAAGATTAATCCATCAATATATCCATAAATCAAAGTGTTTGACATCTATATTAAAGATTCAATGACATTTTCGATACCTTTTATAAATGCTCGTAAAATATATAAAAAAAAAAATGTCATCTATTTAGTCCTATGTGAATAGAAACATTAAAAAACAATATCATCTATAGTGTGGAAGTAAAAACAACTTAAATTATTAATAATTTTAAATCATTTTTATATATTTTTTAACTTATATAAATATTTGTCGATATCAATATTATTGATATATCTATCGAGATATCCGTCAAATTGAAATCTCTATATCGATGTAGACATTGATATTTTAAATCTTGAACCCAATAGATGATGGTAGTTGTCATCAATTCATAAAAATTTGACGTGCATAACAACTTTTGAATAATATTGAAATACCTTGAATTTGTATTTGGCGCTTCAAATGACCAAGTACTAGGGTCTCTAAGTTATTTTTCATTTTATCTTTATGTTATTTTTGTTTATGACCCTAAGACTTAGAGAAGTGCATTATATAAATTTTCTAAACCCCTAGAGACACCTTCATTCTGTACCCTATGAAGCACAGACACAAATACGACTACACAACACGGATACGATCGAATACGGCGATTTGCCAATTTCTAAAAAACTAAGATACGGATACATCTAAGAATGCGTCACTTTTTTATACATTTTTTAAATATATATATTTCTAAAAAATAAGAAAAACGAGGATACTGATACGTGGAAGATATTTTTTTCTTTAAAAAACCTAGGATATAGATAAATTTAGCATACAAGTTAATAACAATAACACAAAATAGAATACAAACACTGAAATACAATACAAAAAAAACAACATCTAAGATGTTGAAGTATAATAGTTAATAAAATGCAACAGAAAAGTGACTCATGTTGCAAAAAAGAAAGAAGAAGAATATTATAAAGAGAAGTATGAAGATAAACGAAGAACATATTGTTAAAGATATTCAAATGGTTTATATTTTGGTGGATTTTGTGGGGACTCAAATGTGAAGATGGAGATTAGATGATTCTAATCTAGGGTTTGGTCCGTTAATATTTTTTTTTCTTTTAGTTTTAGACTCGAGTAGTGAGCTTTTTAAATAGGTTGCCTAATTTTAGATTGAGAAAGATTAGATGAGTTACTTGTCTTTTTTCTTTAAAAAAAATACGTATAGAAATAGATATGTCAAATCGCGTGTCAGATACGTATCTGGAAAGTATCTGAAAGTATAGATACATCAAATTGCGTGTTAGATACGTATTTGAGAAGTATCGGTATCCGATACGTGTATGATACTGATTCTTTGCCTCACATGAAGTATCTGTGCTTCATAGACTGTATCATTCTCCCTAATAAAATTGTCCTCTTTCCACTCCGTAGACGTAACTAACATACTGTTAATGAACTATGTAAATCCGTTGTGTCGATTTTCTACTTTTATTTTTTTTTTGTTATGTTATTTACTTATCGATTTCATAATAAGCAATATCTTTAATTGAAGTGAATGATAGTGATCAACCATGTTCATATATATCTTTTATTTTTTGAAAAAACTTCACACATACTTTTTTGAAATAATTTCAAATTTTGAAGGGTTAAGATTGTATAATTAACCAAAAAAGAAAAGGTATAGAGAAGTCATTCTCATAAAGTTTTCCACTATCATAAGTTTTTTCAACAAAAATTGGGAAGAAGAGAATTTCAACAGATAAAAAGTAAGCCTAACCTTGTCCCATCCATCCCATTGACACTTCTCATACATCATTATATTGTATAATTTTATTTTATTTTATTTTATTTTTTTTAGAAAAAAGAGAATGGTAGATGTTGAAAACTAACATCACCACCAACCAAAAAGTATCTAAATTTGGAATAAAAATTTAAGACACCATTTAAATAAAAACCTAACTAACACACTAAATGAAAAAGACATTGGGTAGATAAAAAAATAAAAATAAAAAATACTCAATATCATGTCATCGTGATTTTGACATCCTTTCGAAGTTGTTCTTTATTTTAGAAAAATGATTTTTCATATAGTTTTTCCTTTTTTTCCTAAGGAAGAAATGGGTTTTTCAATTTTTTTTTTCTGCTTTCCGACTTCAAAAAAATGTCATAAGAGATAGATATGGACATGAATGTCCAATAAAAATAAAAATAATAATGATAAATGATAAATTTCTAGTACATTATCATCATCTTAATTATAATATATGATTAAATTTGTTCTATTAATAACCATTTTGAATTAATGTTGATAAACTATTGATACATCAATGTTGTACATGAAATTAAATTTTGAATGGGTATTATATACTATTGATATACTTGAACAAATGGGTTGTTAAAAAGTATTGACATATTAAACCAACGTTATATCAATATAACATTTTAAATGAATTTTGAATGAATGTTCTTCTATTATTAATACACTAACGAAATAATTGAAAATGGTTTTTAATAAATACTGATATACATTATTAATACACTAATATTATAATTTAAATAGGTTTTGGATGATTACTCATAAACTTTTGGTACATTAATAATACATTTAAAATTATATTTTGAATGAGATTTAATATATTTTAATTATATTTAAAATGAAGTATTGATATACTATTGATAAAAAATACTATACTTAAAATGGATTTAAAATGAGTGTTGATATAATGTTGGTATACTAATGATATGTTTGAAATGAATTTTTAATAGCTACTGATATACTATTTATACACCAGTGTTATATTTCAAATGAATTTTGAATTAGTATTGATAACCTATTGATACAGTGTAATATAGTTAATTATATACTTCAGATGCGATATTGCCACTTGGCAACATAGTTATAGCTTTTATTCAAAATATTGTTTAAAAAATTGCTTAAACTAAAAGGTATTCTACACTCACCCTCAGTCATCTAATAAAAAAGAAAGTTTGAGTTATAAATTTGGTCTCTATGGTTTGAAGACAATAAAAATTTAGTCCCTATGATTTATAATTAGAATTTAGTACCTATGGTTCGATAATAAATAATCCCTATGGTAAGGGATTATTTATGAGGACTTTATCAAAATATAGGGACTATTTATGAGGTTTTATCAAACCATATGGACTAAGTTTTAACTTTTAAAACAATAGGGACTAAATTATAACATTCTCCAAATTATAAGGATCAAAATTGTAATTTAACCTAAATATGATTTTATTTTATGCCAATAATATTTTCCTATTTTACGAGAGAGAATCAGAGAATGTTGTCAAAGCGATTATAGCTCAATTGACATTACAAATGTGTTAATGACCAAGAAATTTGTGGTTCGAATCCCCTACATAGATTTGTATTCTTCTTTATTGGTCTCTATGTCTATGGAGAAAAGAAGAAAAGAATCTTAGGTCCATTTACTAACAATTTCCTTTTAATTTTTAGGGAAAGTTTCACTAGATTTTGAGTCTAATTTTAATTTGGTCCTTAAGTTTCAAAATACTATATTTTTACTCTTTAAACTTTTAATTGATTTCAATTTAGTCCCTAAACTTCATAATATTATAATTTTATCTTTGAGGATTGAGTTTTGTTTCAATTTAATCTCTTAGAGCTCAAGTTTTATATTTTTAATCTTTTTTTCCCACTAAATATTCACCGTCAAACTTGTGTCTTAAAATTTATTGATTAATTTAAAAGAACTAAAAGAAATATAATTAAACTTCATTACTGAAATTAATTTAAAAATTCACTTCATAATTATTTTAAATTAATTATAGACATTAATACCAAATACTACTAGTGAATTGTAAAAATTAAAGTTAAAAGTATAAATAAATCTTGAGACCAAGGGACTAAATTGAAATAAAAGTCAAACTTCAAGAGTAAAATTATAACATTTTGAAACTCAAAATAGACTAAATTGAAACCACACTCAAAACTTAAAAACTAAAAATATAACATTTTGAAATCTAAAACCAAATAGATAAGACTCAAAACTTAAGGAGCAAACAAATTTCCTATCATTTTTATTGTTAAAATTAGATTCTGTTTTTTTTTTCATCCTCTCTTTACTTTTGTTTCTCACTCCAGAACGAGTGCTTGTCATATATATGCGATTCGTAAATTCCTTTTTAAAAGTTTAGATTCGATTTAGTAACTATTTGGTTTTTTTAAATTAAGTTCATAAGTATCCACCTTTAAATTTATTTAATTTCTTATCTACTTTCTACCAATATTTTCAAAAACCAAATCAAGTTTTAAAAGTTAAAAGAAAATAAATAATTTTTACAAATCTTTTTTTGTTTTTGAATTTTGGCAAAGAATTCTTTTTTTTTTTTACTTAAGAAAGATAGAACCATGAAAAGATATTGAAAGAAACGTGCATAATTCTAAAAAGCCAAATGATTATCAAACGAAGCAATTATTTTTCAACTTATAAGCGTCCGGAAAGAGTTTCATCGACAAAGATGAAATTTGTTGTGTTATATTTAGTTACTATTTTTTTCAAACTCTAATTTCAAAGTACTTTTTGATATTATATGCCCAATATTATGAATCGAAAAAAGGTAGGATATTAGAAAATTTTTATTTTTGTGTAAAATATTGACATTTTTTATAAAAAAAAGTGTAAAATATTGACATTTTTTTTTTAAAAGTGTAAAATATTGACAATTAATGGGAGAAAAACTGTGAAAAGGTGGAACATATATTATTAGTATAAGAGGGTATATGATGAGCTCGAGTTAAATTCTTCTTCCTTGTTTTTGTTTTGCTTTTTTTTTTCCTGTGTCACATTATCCTTTTAATAAAGAAAACCCAATTATGTTGGTAACTGTATTTATGTTGCAAAATTAAGTATAGTTTAATTGGTATTATCCTTAAATTAAAAATACCTTGTGTGACTTATAATTGTATTAATTAAATTCTTAAATCGTAATTGATACATGAGTGCTTTTCAAAGAAAATTCTAACCTTTCATTTTTTTAAAAAAATTAGTCGTGCTTGGTTTTCTTAACACTTTCTTGAATATATTTTTCATCTTGTCTATGTATAATTCTTAACCAATTTTCAAAACATAACACGAGTTTGTAAAAACTACTTTTTACGGTTTCTTAAGAATTAGTTTTGACTTGAAAATATTGGTAAAAAGTAAATAACAAAATAAATAAACACATTGAGATAGCTCTTAAATTTCAAGTTCACACTTTGGACCAAATTGTTATCTGACTATTGTACTTCAATTAATGCATCAAGAGGGCAAATACGTATTTTTCAAAACAAAAGTTCAAGCTGAGTATGGTCTTTGTTAATTGACAACAACAAAGATATTTCTTGTTTCTGTGAAGGGTATTTCTGTCTATCTCCATGAGTTTATATTACCCTTTAACCATTTATGTAAAAAAAATTATCCAAGAAAATCAGAAGCTAAATTCTCTTCCAATTTGTTTTATAATATGTGAGATGTGAGATCGAATCTCTAACCTCGAAGTTGATAGTATAATCTCATTTCAGTTGAACTATACTCATGTTGACCATTATTATTATACTCTCCTAATAATTAGAAAAGTAAAAAAAAAAAAAAATGTTTAAGTGACTAACTCCATATTTGTAATATTATATTCTAAAGACAAAAAGTCCAATTAGGAAATGACCTTCACTTAAGAATAATTTCATCCGTGAAACCAGGAACAGTTACAAATACAGTAAAAAGATCCAAAATATTTTGCACATATAACATAATGCAAAAGATTTTGCAAATATAGCAAAATATAGATTTTACTTAGCTAGAAAGGGTCTATCAGCGATATGATCTATCATTGATAAACTATATCACTGGTAGAAGTCTATCAGTGATAAATTTTGTTATATTAGTAATTCTTTAAAATATATTGTTATATACTTAATTATTATCCGAAAAGTGTTATCCAATATAATTATCCTAATTAAAATATATAAAAATGAACAAAAATTACTAATAATTATATCAGAACGAGAAGGAAGAGTTTAGATTAATCCAACACATAGTATATGTATCATAATAAGAAAAATACTAATCTACATGATATAAGCCAAATTTGAAATACACAAGATTAGGGTTAGAACTTACCTTTATGGAGTCTTCTTTAATAAAATAACGTCCGCAATTGAAAAGTTTGGTGTGAGGAATGAAGCCTGGTCCGAGATCCAAAACCACTTTATGGCTAAGAACAAAACCCTAACAGATTACCAAAATTGAACAAATTGTTTGTACTATCCCAAAAAAAGTGTATTCATAGTGAATAGAAAAGGAAAAAAAGAAGGGGGAAAAAACCCTTATAACTATCCATATGGCCAAAATTTGCCATGGTTTTGAGTGGGAGTTGAGGAGAAACCTTAGGGTAGCTAGGGTTGAGACTAGCTATGAGTGTATAGGTGAAGAAGATATACATGCATGTTTTCATTTCGTTGTTTACCAAACCCCATCTCGCTATTTGACAATCGAGTATAACTCAATTAGCCTACAGATGTATTAACGATCGATAAGTCTATGATTCGAATCACTGATTCTCTAAAGAAACTCTCTTTTTTCCTTCCAAAGAAAAGACAAACATAAAGATGTCAAAATGGAATCTCACTCTCATTCCCCATTCTTATCAAAACACTATTTGGTTTTTTTGTGCATGTAATATTATTTTGGGAGCTAAATGAACA
>NC_052359.1:44986993-45190490 GCF_009727055.1 Benincasa hispida
CAAAAAAAAAAAAAAAACCCTTCTTCCCTTTATTCTTAAATGTTCTCTCATTTGTATGAAGTAGGGAAGGAAGGTAAGAAAGAGAGATATGACAGTAGAAGAGAAGGATGAAAGGGAAGTGGAGGATCTAGGAACAAACTTCATTCCAAACACTCTCTTTTCTTTCTTTCTTTTCTTTTTTTACCTTCTTCACAAACACACAAACACACAAAAGAAATCTCTCATGATTTGAGCAATCAGAGCAAGAGGGTCCTCTCTCCCTCTCTATTATCTCTCTGCTCTGCTGCACACAGATGAGGGAGTGAGTGATATATTGAAAAGATGTGTAGGAGAGAGAAGAATAATAAATTTAAAAAATAGGTCACATGAAAGACAGGTCATAATAAACATAAAATACTGAAAAAGCTGGTGGGTTTAAATTGTCTTCTTCTAAATTACCTTATGAATATATATAGTACTCATAGACTTAGTGGGTTTATATATATATATATATATATTCTGAATAATGGGTGTGGGCTTTGCAGGCTAAGCTCTGAAAAGAAGGAATAGGGAAGGAAGAAAAAGAAAGAAAAAAAAAAAAAAAAAAGGAAATGGGCCTCCACAAAGCATACACTTACAAAGCACATAATAGAGTTGTATTTTGAATTATTTTGGGAGCTCTCAATTAATTGTGAAGTTGTTTGTTGTTGGTATTGGTGTTGATGGTCCACTTTCTTTACAAAAAGCTACATATTGTATGAGACTTTGTTCATTAGAGGGCAAGAAAAAAATGTCACCGTCCATATCATAACGGCCATTATAGAAAAATTCTATGTTACCACTCATCCGATTGAATCTCGGAGTGAAAACGTAAAATTGCTTTTGTTATTGATTTTGGGAGATGAAAAGAAATACAACATTATAATTAATATGCATCTCATGCTATGTGAAATAGATTACGCATTCAATTAAGGAGAGAAGATTAATACCTTTGAAGATATTTTTTTTCTAAATCTTCTCCAAGCTTTCTAATCACAAATAAAATATTGTAATTCGTACTAGATACCTCCAAAATGTCTTCTCGACTATTTTCGGGCAAGAATTTCACTTGTGGGAGTGGTTTAATTTAAAAGAAATAGGAAATATTGGGGAAAATATAGAATGAGAAATTGTTTGTAGTTTTGAGAATCTTTTTAGAGAGAAGTATATCATTGAGTGAAGTTAGTTTTTTGCAAAAATGCAAAGTTAAAATATAACACGACTCTCTTTACTCACCTACTCTCTTATGTAAAAGGGAGTGGGTTAATTAAATAAATTAAACTAATTACAAATTAATTTAATTTAATTAAATAAAAATAAATAGATTAACTAATTAATTAATTTAAATATCCAATATTTAATCGATCATTTGAATCATATTCAAATGTGCATTCCTCTCATAGTCTATAGTTGTAATATGAATCTAATTCATATTATTTATATGACCTACCATTTTAATATAAATTTTATTTATATTAATTTAATATTTGAATCAAATTCAAATATATTGATTTTCCCAAATGACATACAATTATTATTATAAATCCTACTTAAAATTAACTATATATTTTAATGTATCGTTATACATTATATTTTATATTAATTATATCATATACAATTAATGCATATATTTCCTTTGCTAATTTGAACAATTCAAATTGTTCTTTCAAACTTTGGTCCTTGTGTATTCCGTAGTGAGCTAGCAGGGGACTTAATGGACCTACAGATTATAAGCTCCAATGATTCGAGAGTAAATAATTAAACTCTTTAATTAAATTAATCATCATTCATTAACTACGGGACACTCCATTAAAAACTCATAGTTGCACTCTATGTACTGTAGAATGTATTGTATTCATGGATATGACCATTACAAGTAAGTCAATCATTCATAAGTTATTTGTAATTACAGTTGGATCAAATAACCATTTCACCCCTATAGTTAGCTCTTGCTCCTTAAATACCATTAATGCTCTAATGAATAATCTGTTTATGGTGCAACCATAAACAAAGTCCCTCTCAGGCTAGTGAGAGGGTGATGTCTTATAGTTCAAAACTCGGAGTTAGCATTTAAAGGAATAACTTATTTACTTTCCCTAAAGGTGGGAATGAGTGGACTTCATCTTCTGTAGCTATGTCCCCAGCTCCCCACTCGGTCTCATCCCAAAATGATAAGCATATTGAGTTAGCGTCTCAGACGACTCTCACCCATACAAATCAAAGGATGAGCTCTCATAGACAGAAGTGACAAACCGAAAGTTGTGGGGGCTTTTGACTCAGTCAAATAATTGTTCCGTTTTCTACTATAATTCAGTAGTATTAGGGCATTAAAGGGTCGAACTCAGGGAACCTTTGAATCTCTCAATTGAACTGTACACAATCCAAGGGTAACCGATAGGGGTTTTGAAATTGGTTTGATTGTAAGAGAAAATTAAATTGCATAAAATTTAATGTGTGTGTATGAGAGAGAGAGAATTAAATTGCATAAAATAAATGCAGTAATATAAACGTTTGAGAAAAATATGATTAGGATTAGTTTTGGACTAGTTTTGTCTAAGGGGCCTTTGTCTAAGAAAGGTTCTGTCTAATGTTTGGGTATTTAAGCTGACGGAAACGAAACACCCCTACTTGGGAACCAACCTGGAAGGAAAGTTTGAGAAAATTATGATTAGGATTAGTTTTAGAAATAGAATTAATTTTAATAGGATTAATCTTTTAATTCACTTTTAATGGGATCAAATTGGAGCAAATAAAAGATTAAATTTATAGCATAATTGTCTATAAGGGACCTTTGTCTAAGGAAGGTTCTGTCTAGGGTATTTAAGCTGACAAACATGGAACAACCCTACCTGGGAACTGACCTGGAAGGTGAATTAGACAATAATGTTATAAACATGCAATGAATTATTTACGTTTATTAAAGTGTTTAATAAACAAGAATCAACATTGCTAAACTATCCAATATAATTGTTATATTGGATCAAGTTAACAAATCACTTAAATAAATTTATTAACCTAATTTACCTAAGTTATGAATTCTCTTTTGTAAAACACTCAATGGGGGGAAAATGATGCATATGATACTTCAATTTTCTTTTCACGTTTCTCCCTAAAAGTTCACACCATGAGATCTATACTCGGCCTCAAAGCACCTTGAGTGTCTCCCTACGGATGGTGTTTGTATAGACCAATATCAAAGTGAATTGAGATTGTTTATAGTAAGTGAGAGTGGAACGTGTGACAACACATCCCTCGGTCTCTCTCATTAGTTTGAAGTAAAGTTTCATGCACGGCCTCGTGGCACCTTGGGTGTCCCCCTACGGATGACATTGTTACATGAAGCTTTATTCAAACTCCATAAATAGATAGGATTATTTTAGTTTCATGTCCCAATCAATTTCCTTACGGTTGGCTCATTGGGGTGGAACTTTAGAATCTAAAATGAGGGGTTACACTTGCAAGAAATGTTAAGTGAGTTTAACAATTTCTAGACCGAACAATGATGACTGATAGTTACAGTAATAAGGAGTTGTTTTATCTATTGGTTGAGATTGTCTCAATCTAGTGAAGGAATGACAAACTGCCTTGCGGTGGCTTCTATTCTGACTCACTAGAGTATCATAGAAATAGAAATTTTGCATTTATATGAATGAGATTCATATTCAAATTCATGGGTTCATCTTTAAATTTCTTTACTGAATTAGAATGGGTAATAGATTGTATGTAATCGATTAACATATTTTATATGATTCAAAGTTATGTCTATTTCTCTAAAAGTTTATTTACCGATATAAGTCAAAGTTTTGATGAATTTATTTTATATTGAAAATTTCATCAACACATAATAGTAGTGTAATTTAGCCTTTTAATTTGGGAAATGCTCTCAAAAGAATTGTTGTCATTTCATGAAGTGTTTATGAATAAACTTTGCAGTGATAGCTTACTGTAATTATCTACATAATATATGATGTGTGTAGATAAAAATATGACAAAACATATTGTATGTTGGAGTCATGGCAAGCTAAATGATCTACAAAGTTAAGTATCATTGGGGTTCCAAGAAAATTATAATGACTAGAACTAATGAGGAAAAGGTTTCCTAATTAGTTTGGGATTTCAATTATTGAGGAATTTTGGAAATGTCTCAAAAAGAGAAAAAATAGAACAAATAAATCTAATTTACTAAGTTCATGGTGAAGAATACAGATTCACATCTTGATAGTTGAATAATGATTCACTATCAGAATTTTTCTTCATTATAATTAGAATGTAAATCTTGGTGAATACTTATTTAACTGGAATAGTTCTACTAATTGGCAACAAGATGCTCAACTCAGTTAAAGTAGTGGGAGGCATTAAATGTTATTAATTTTGTTGAATATAGTGCTTTTATCACCATAAGAGGAATTCAATTTTCCCAAATTTTATTACTAAATATTTCATAATGTATGAATAGTTAGTGACAAGGCATGTTTTTCAAAAGTTATTTTTGAAAACATGTTCAGCTTTAATTATATGCATTTTTTTTTTTTTGCGTTAAAATTTAATGATATTTATTTATGCCGAGAATGGTACTTTTATCCCCATGAGAGACATTCAATTTATCCAAGGAAAATTACTAAAATATTTCATATCATATGAATAGTTTTGGTAATTAGACATGTTTTTAAAAGTTGTTTTAAAAATATGTGCAGCATTAAATATACACATTTTTGTGTATTAAAAGTTAACACATTTGCTACTCAACAGTGAGAGTGTAAAGATTAATGAATCTGAAAATAAAGACAAATTTTATTCTTCTGAATGATACATGACTTTGGTTTTTAGAAATGACAGTTACGGGTAATTCTATAAGAGTTAGAGTTAAATTACTATTACCTGTCAAAACCTTGCTTCTCATTAAAACTTATTAGAAAAGGTTATCTGGCGAATGTGAGACATTCTTTCTTTGACCCAAGTGGTCTTATGTTAGAAAGCATAAGTCTGAATTCATAGATAATCCACTAATATGATTGATGAGTATTTATGAATAAATGTATCTCATTCCAATTCAACTCATATCTTATTTTCTTCGAAATGTTCAAAATAAGTTAGATTAAAGTTTAAATCACTTAGGCAAATGTATTGTGATATTATGATCTTATCAGAATTAGCACCAGATATTTTATGTACTAAGCCTAATTGACAAAGATGAGATGAGATCTCACTTGGAGCATTTAGTATAATTTGTGTGATATTTAGCTGCAGGAGAAATATGGTCTTGTTCAACTTAGTACATTTTAAGTTCTCTGTTAACTTGAGTCCTGATGTTTTTAAATTACACTAGTGTCTAACTCCTAAGGTAATGTGATATAAATGCATTGTTTTGAATGTTATTTCTGCCAATATGTTTGTGAAACACTGTTGCATCATGGAAGTGTTATAAAACTTGTTTATGACATTTCAGGTTTTGGGTAAGTTGAGACACTTGTGTCAAAACAAATCCTTACTGAAAGTAATGTTCAAAAGATATCTAAGTAGTCCTTTGGATATTCCAAAGTAAAATGATGTGTTTGTGTGAAAAATACTAGTTTATTTGGAAAGTTGAAGGGTGTAGACTATGTTGGTGGATTTATTTCAAGTACAACCATGTAATGTTAACAAGTGTTGTTGACCATTTGTTTGATTTGAACGTCAATTTCTAATTGTCAAATAGATAAGTTTTAATGGTAGTGGGAGAGTTAGGAGATAAATCGACCTTTACAACAAGGCTTACCTAAAGTCTTTATTGTCATATAAGATGACAAAAATGATAACTTATGAATCTTTTAGTAGTGGGAGATCATTTATGAATCTTTCAATAGTGGGAGAGCCAAACGGTGACTCAACCTACGCTATGAATTATTGGAAGTCTAAGCTGTCATACTAGATGACAAGTATTGAAAGAAGTTAACAAACGTAATTAAAGTCATAATTATGAGATAAAGTATTGTACTTAATCTCAATAAGCTTTTTTGTAGACTTTCATTGATGGGGTTACCTCATAGGATATGTAGGTGTCTACAAAAAGAAAGCTTGTAATATTTGGAGATATAGATCTTCAAAATAAGACTCTTGGTATCAAGTGAAAACCCACAGTAGAGCTGTTGGGTGAAAATAGATTATGAGTCAATTTTTTACCTAGTTTTATAATAGAGTCGTAGTGCATTCATTATTGCATATGAGATGTGTAAAAATGAATACATTCTTTTATGAAAAGAACTTCAAACATCAATACAATTTCAAGTAAAATTATGATATAGTATCATATTCAATGACTTTAAATGATGACGGTATTTTTGTACAGACAAGAAAATGAAACATGGATATTTATCTATTCTATATTAATATTTTCTCATTACGAATGAAATGAAAATCAATATACAAGCTTAGACTGTTCAACCAATTTCAAATAGTTTATTGATGCGTGTAATTATGATGTGTTATGATGTGAGTTTACAGTGATGTGTGTTTTACGATGATCATGCAAGTTTTCCTAACAAGGCCCAAGTATAAGCCTCCTTAAGTTTCTTGGTAAGTCCAGGGTCGAACATAGGGACTACTAGGTAGATATGCGACAAACAGTTTGACTCTATTGTGGTGGTAAAAACAAATGAAGTGGATAGTGTTTTGATTGAGATTTTCCTATACGACGGAGTTGAACGCAGAGTTGATGAAAGCGTAGAGTTACAATAAGTATGCAATGAAGGGGTTGAGAAAGGGTTTAGCTAACATTTCCTAAGATTGTGCACAAGTTATGCGATCATGCTACACATAAATATCAGTGCTACATCTCTCAATGCAAAATGCCATGATTCCCATTTCTAGGACGCATGCGATGTATATGCAAAACAGTCGATAAGACTTATTTCTAAGTCTCTATTCTTGCCTATGCGATGATGAATGATGCACACATAACACAAGGTGACCACATACCATCATTCCTATTTCTAGGGCGCATACGATGTGTGCATAGTAATAGAACTTATGTCTAAATTTCTACATCTTACTTATGCGATTCTAATCTGACTCTCTCAAGCCTAGATTCTAATCTGACTCTCTCAAGTATATCCAAAGGGTGAATGATGCATACATAAGACAAGATGATCGCATAAAATATAAATCTTAAGTCATGCTAGCTAAGTACTTCTCGACCCATTCAGAAATTTAGCTACTCATGCGTGGTATGGAGAGATTAAACATAGATAGAAATGAGGTTTCCATTTTCTGCAAATAAAGTGTTGAATACAAAATAACAAATGGATTTGAGAGATAAGAAGCCTAGTAAGCAATGTCTTGCTTCCCGTGGCCTTTTACACTGCTGTTTATAACTTCAACTTTGTTCTAGTTGTGTATTCTTACTCTTGCAAGTGTTGGCCCTCTCTCCTTTGTATTGCTTTCCAGCAGTCTCTCGATCTGACCGAGAGCGATTTCTCTTGGCTTCTTCCTCCACTCTTTGCTCTTCTCCATTCGCTATGTATATATATGAGTACGTGCGTGAACAGACTAACTAACTAAAAAAGACTCCCTTTCTCTCTTGTGGCCTTTGGTATTTATAGATTTCAAGATGAAGCAGCTTTTCTTGCTAATGATTGCAATGATGGGCGGCATTAATTTCCCTACTCTGTTGCGCCGTTTAATAGTCATCGAAAGTTGAATGTACTTGCTACAGTGTGGCTTTTAACGGTTTGTCAACTAAATTCGGAATTGACCGTTATCAGCTTTCCGTCCCATCATGAGTTATTATGTTGCCACCTTGATGCATGGTCTTTATGCGGCGACCTTTTTAAATGGTCATTATGGGACTGAGAAGCAGTATTTACTTGTGAAGCAATAATTTATCTATGTTTAAGGTGTCTTGAGATATTTGAAAACGGTTTCAGATATAACTTAATCTATTCACTTTATATGATAATGTGAATCAAGAATTAGGTTGGAGACCATATGTAAACACCTAGTGAAAGGAATCACATGGAGTGTGGGTGCATCTTGTTGGTAAACAGATGGTTCTTATTAGCATAACTGCTTGTTTGTATAAAAGGATTCTCTAGGCTAAAGGTGAGAGGATCTCTTAGACTGTCTAAGACTATGAGACATATCTCTAGTGTGCTAGGGCAAGTGGGAGAGCATGTAAGGTATAGTGTATGCCCTAGGATACATGTCTCACCGGCTCATATTTCCTCGATTTTAGTGCAAGTGGGAGATTTTTAGGGTGTATACCTTAAAGCCTAGTAGTTTTATGTTAGTTGAATCAATGGTTGATTGATTTTATATTATTTGTGCAATAATCCATTAACCTAATATCCAAGGTTATATGATGTAACTTAAACATGTATGTGGAGACATACAGGTAGATCGTGTTTAAGTGATAACTTAAATAGTCTGTAATATATGGATAAAGTTGGGTGTCTTATCTTGGTAACACTACTAATATAGTCCGCTTTGTAGTTGTTACAATCCTTGTAAAGTGCTACAAATGATCTGATCCTGATCATTCTTGTAGAGACATGTGAGCGGGGGTATATTATACAAAAGAGTTTGTATAAAGACTGGACCACAAAATGGTAAGTCTCTCTTTATAATGTTGTTGCTAGAAGAGATTTACATTTTACCAAGATAATCATAGATGATCATAGGTGACTTGACCTAATCCTGAGTGAGTTTTGAACTCCTGCCTATGAGAACAATCCTTTAATTTGTATGGGTGAGAGTGGCCAAATTCGTCGACTAAATAAGCCTACCATTTTCGAGATTCATCTGATTGGGGAGCTGGAAACATAACTACATAAGAAGGAATTCACTCTTTACCTATAGTTAGGGTAAAAAGATAAATTGCTCCCTTAAAGGCTGATTCTGGGGCTTGAACAATGAGGCATCTCACCCTCTCCTAGCCCAATAGGGGTTTGGTCATAGTTGGACTATGACTAATTGTTCATTAGAGGGGATCAATGGTACTTAAGAAATTAGATGTAACTATAGGGGTAAAATGGTAATTAGACCTAACGATTCTTACGAGTAATTTGTGAAGGGTCAACACACTGTTGATTGATTATATACAATGGACACATTAATATATCTATAATGCGATGAGTTCAACTATCGGTCTTTAGTGAAGTGACAATGAGTTAATGAATGTTGATTAATTTGATTAAAAGAGTTTAATCAATTAATTTCGTATCATTGGAGCTTCGATATATAGGTCCATAAGGTTCTCTCGTTAGCTCAATGAGGACTGATGAGAATCAAATTAATTTTAGTGTGATTTGAATTATTCAAATAAATTAAAGGGAATTAATTGTATATGATACAGTTAAATAATGTACATTGATATATTATATAATATAATGTATGTTGATACATTTTATGAGAGAAATAAATGTTTGAATATGATTCAAATGTTAATTATATGAATATGATTCATATAAAAATTATATGTTAAAATTTAGTGTGAATATGATTCAGATTAAATTTATATAGTTTTGTGAGAGAAATTAATGTTTGAATATGATTCAAATATTAGTTATATGAATATGATTCATATAAAAATTATATGTTAAAATTTAGTGTGAATATGATTCATATTAAATTTATGAGAGAAATAAATATTTGAATATGATTCAAATATTGATTATATGAATATGATTCACATTGAAACTATATGTTAAAATTAATATGAATTATGATTCATATTAAATTTATATAGTTTGATGAGAGAGGTCGTTATTTGTATGTGATTCAAATATTAAATTTATATGGATGTGATTTATATAAAAACTATAGGTTATATTATATGTGATATGATATAAACTATAGGTTATATGTTATATGCGATATAACGTATAGTTTAATATATATATATATATATATATATGAAGTTAGTTAATATATTTATTTATTGAAAAAAAAAATCAAAATTTGAATTTGAATTTATTAAAACCGGGGGGGTGAATCTCACGTAACAAATTAGAAGTGAAAATGAAGCAAAAAAAACTCTCCCTCTCCTTTGGTTCTTCTTCTCTCTATGTTTTTTACAAGAAGGATTTCTTTTCTCTAAAAAAAAAATAACATCTCTCCTTCTTCCTTCACACCAAGATTGAGTTTAAGCTCACTATTCTGCACGATTCTCGTCCCTAAGAATAACGGGGAAGACCCCTTGGTGGTGTCTGTTTCAGTTCATTGAGTTCGTGAATGTCGAATTCGTGAGACTGGGAGAAGACGACTCGAATTGGAGAGGAATGTGAAAAATTGGTTCTCAAAGGTGAGTGATTTCTTAATCCCTTTTCTCCATTTTCACGATAGTAGCATGCTTGAATTAATAATGTTTATCAATGATTTTCATTACTCTATTTTTTTTATATGTTCTATAAAATAAATTTAGAGATTGTTGTATTCAATTGTTTTTGCTGCGCGGAATTTCAATCCCTTCAAGAACATCTGTTCGTGAACATGTACTAAACATGATGGTCCACTTTATTTGGTGGAGATGAACGAGTCTTTTCATTAATTCCCTTTAATTAAGTCTAACAATTTGAATTAATCCAAAATTAATTTGATTCTCATTAATTCTAATTGAGCTAACGAGCGGACCTTATGGACCTATAGATTAAAACTTTAATAATACTTGATTAATTAATTAAACTTTTTAATTAAATTAATCAACCTTCATATGTTGTAAGAGGATCATAAGAGAAAATGTAAGAGAAAAAAATAAGAGAAGCTCCAATCAACTTTAATATTTGAATCATAAGAGAAAATATAAGGGAAAAAATACAAAAAAAAAAAAAATATGAAATATGAAATAACTATCAAACAAATTTTTTATAAGAAATAAGAAACAAAAATAGTTAGTCAAACACGTTTTTATTTTATGTCGGTAGAAAATAGAAAACATGATATAGGAAACAATTGTTATTAAACAAAGCCTAAGTTGCTAATATGTTCCTAGATGTGTATCGAGTCTTAAGCACATTTTTCTTTGTTTCATTATTAATTGTGAGATGGAGATCCCAAGTTTTACCATGAAAAGGAAAGAAAGTAAAGAAAACAATAGCCAAATGTGTTGACTAAACCATGAACAAAGTTATATTTTCTTTTCTCTCTTTCAAACCATAAATAATACATGTTCAACGTTATTGGACGGAATTAATGAAGTGTTCAGGTCTGTTTGGATTGATTAGAGAAAAAAAAAAATTTTAAAAGTCATTTTTTTACTTAGAGTTCGTTTTGATTGACTAAATAAAATAGTGTTTTTCAAAAAAAGTCAATATTAGTCAAACTCTGATGATAAAAATTGTTTAAAATATGCTTTGAAAAAAATTTCAAAACACTATTTTGAGTGATAGCCAAACAATTCAATTTTTTCTAAATTGATTTATTTTCAAAATTAAACACGTGAAAAGTTAAACTAAACACATACTTAAATTCTTTTGATAAAAATTAAAATATATTTTGAAAATGTTTCAAAAATTATTTTAAGTAGTTGTCAAACATTTAACTTTTGTCAAAATAATTTATTTTCGAAATCAAACACTTGAAAATTAAGCCAAACACACTATTAACTTTTGTCAAAATGACTTTTTTTTTTCCTGCCGAAGAACGTATTTTTTGTCCCTAAATATTTTATGGAAGTAAAATTAACAATTTCATCTCTATACTTTATTTTATTGCAAGCTAGTCACTGTTCTTTCAATTTTGTAATTTGATCATTAGACTTTAGTGTGTGAATTTGTAATAATTTAGTTAGTCCCTTGCCCTATTTCTTTTTAACGAATTAGACTTAGTTTGGGGTTACCGTAACTTTTAAAATAATTATTTTTTTTGTAGTTGTACTTTTAGAAAAATCAATTGTAAAATGAAGTAATAAATAGTGTGTGATAAAGTCTAATTAAATTAGAAAAAAATAGTTACAGTGAACGATAGACTAATACTAAATTGGTGTAGTTTAATTATATGAATCAAAGTAGATTTCTTATTTCAATTATTTTAATATAATATGTAATTTATAATTTATTTAATATAATCATTTAAAATTTTGTATGATTTGAATTGCAACTAATATTGCTTAATCTAAATTATTTGATAAAATTTTAATGAAGAAAAATAATTATTATAAAAATTTGAATCAATCAATATTTGAGAATAGAGGTGATAAATTCTCTAGAAAAATAGATGTGACAAAGTATATTAATATGGAAGGATAAATCTAAGATTGTAAACGGTTAGGTAAGGAATTAAAATTTTAGGAAATGTGAAACTAAAGATGGTATCTATCATAAGTTTTTTCACATTATAATAAATTTAAAAGTGATATTTGGTAAATTAATAAATAATTTATCTAATATTTTATTAAACATTAAGATTTCTCCGTAATGGCTTCTTAGGCTTCAAAATACAATCCCAAATGAAGCCTTATTGATAATTAAATTAAAAGGGGCCAAATATTTTTATAAACTACAAACATTAATAGCCTATTTAGATTGATTTTAAAAGTGCTTAAAATACTTAACTTTTTTTAACTTAACGATACCTTTTCAAGCACTTAACAAGTTGACCTTCTAAGTACACCATAAGTATGGAGAAATTTGAAAACCAACCTTAAAATTTTGTAAAATTTTCGGTACTTTTTTCTTTAGGATAAAAAAGGGTAGATGCTTTAACTTCTCCGGACTTCTTTTACGGTTTTTATTATAATGTGTAGCATGATTAAGAGTAAAAAAAGAGTTAGCTCTATTGTGATTTTAGTTAGGACCACCTATTTAGCTAGTGTTATCGGTATAGGTCTCAATAGATGTGAGAAAGTTAGTATCATTAGGTAAAATAAGTGTAAGTTTAGTAATCCGATACTTGTTTTCGGACACCTTAAGTTATATATTACTTTTTTGAATGTTTTATGCTTGATATGATTGGTGCTTTGAACCAAAGTAAGGTAAAACAAGTTAGAAGATGTGATAAAACCTCCTAAACTTATAAAGACTGAGATAGATTTGACTAGTACACACAGGCTTAAGTTTAATTTTGCTCACTTAAAGTTTTTGTTTAAACACATACTTCTTTTATTTCTCTTTTTGCATCTGAAATTATTGAGGCTAGAGTCATCCATTTGCATGTTATTTGGTTATCCAACTCTTTGTTCTATTTTGTTGGGGACTAGCAAAAGCTTAAATTTGGGGACATTTAATAGCACACAAAATGTGTAATATTTTTTTTTTTAATGAAAATCAATGTTTTCAAGTACATATTTGGTTATTTTGTAGAAATAGAGAAGTCAGAGCTAAATGAACTTATGAATTTATATCAATCAAGTCAGGAACTCAATAGAAAATAATTTAAGAATTGATGTTAAGAGAAAATAATCTTTGAGAATAAAAAATTATTTCTAATTTTGATTAGATTTTGGATTTTCAATTTGATTAAATTATGGATTCCCAACTTGATTAGATTATAGAATCCCTATTTAATTAGAATGTGGATCTGTAATTGATTAGATTATGAATTCTCAATGTAATTAGATTATGAATTTATAATATGATTCAATTATAAATTTTCAATTTAATTAGACTATGGATTTCTAATTTGATTAGAATATGAATTCTCAATATAATTAAGTTATGGAGTTGCATGTTATAATTAGACATATTTTCTTTATTCAAAAGGGATAAGATAAAAACCTAATCTATTTTAGTTTTGGATTTCTATATTGATAAGAAATTCTAAATTGAATGGGTTAAAGATTAAACTACTCTAAAAAAACATCTCCATTTCACTAGTTTATCATGGGAAAATAAATGTGACATGTGTTCGGAGTTCTTTCTTTTCTTTTTTTCTACAGTTTCTATAAGATTTTTGTTAAAGTTCTAGTTTCTTATGGCGATTTTGAGTTATAGAACTTTATTATTTTAAACATGGATATTTATGTTTTGGTTTTGCTAGTTGATTTAATTAAAGACTCTTCATATTACAAATATATTTCATACAAATTTGTATGTTTAATGTTTTCACTATTTTGGTCATTTAATAAATGATTTTTTATTTGAGTTTTAGCTCGAGAGAGTGGAGCTTGGATTAGAACATTATTTGCATGACTATCTATAAATCTTGAAAATTGTAGTATAAAGGATTTATCTAAGGATCATTTAGAGAAGGAGCTTAATACCTTGCTTGTTCTTAAAAATCACACAAAGGTATTGAGTTTTTATTACTTTTAACCATGAGAATTAACTAAGCTCGAGAGGATCTTTTATATACTTTTACCTTCTTGGCTTATGATTGATTGCATGTTCATAATGAGTGCGTTTAGTTGGTCAATTACTTTTTCATTGCATGAATCCTATCCAAAAAAATTTCTCCCAAATGTTATCTTCATTAGTTAGTAGCAATTTTAATGTTAGAGATAGGGGTGTCCATGAATTGAGTTGTGGGTTGGATTGAGTTGAAAGACTTTTTAGACCCAATCCAATTGTTCAGATTGTTAATTTTTTAAACCCAAATAGCCTTTATTAAAAAATGAATCCAACCCAACCCAACAATGAAATATTTGGGTTGAGTTGGTTCGGATTAATCGGGTCATTTATTTAAAATTTTGTTCTAAAAAAAGCAAAACGTAAATATGTAAAAGACTAATTTAATTATTTTCATATATTGAATTAAGAATAACAACTCAATTTCAATTTATATAGTGAAAATTTTCTTTCTAAAAGGTAAAGAAACTACTTTTAAGAGTTGTTGAAGAATAAATGATTCAAAAAATATTGAAATTAAATAAAATTAAAATCAATATATGTATAAATAATTGTGTTATAAGTAAAAGAAAATATATTTTAAAGTTAATAATAAATTCGGGTTAGTTGGAGTTGGTTTAGATTATATTAGGTAAACCCACGAACCACCCCATCCATAAAATTTTCATTTATTTGAACCCAATCCAACTTAAATGAGTTGATAACCCAATCTAAACCGCACGGATTAGATTGGGTTGATCGATTTCTTCGGTTCATCAAATTTTTTGAACACCCCTAATTAAAATTCTAGATAAAAACAAGTAAAAGTCATTGTGGTACTTAATTGAATCAATAGCCAAATCCATGTGGATGATATTTGAATTCAATTCATTATATTAAAACTTAAAATACATGTGAAGTTGTGTCTAGATCTAGTTAAGCAAGGTGGGTGGGCACAACTTCTCCTCTAAAGGTTGAAAGAGTTCAAATCCCTCTTCTCTACTTATCTTTTTACAAAATTTCTCTCTCTCACCATTCTTCCCTTATTTTCCACAAGACTTTATTTTTATTTTTACACCTTACACCAAATCAAATCATTTTATCTCGGTTACTTTTTTGTCACAAATTTCGATGAGGTCTTTATTTGCTTTATTGAATTATTATACTTCTTTTTTTGGGATTCAATATATTTAGACTTTGTCCCATTTTGTACTATTTGTCAGCAATGTATACTTACACTAACTCTACACCTATTAACAATATTCGTCATAATCAAATAATCACCATACTCTCTAACATAATTTAAACTTTATATTTCATATATCATTTGACCGATACTAAATATAAAATATAGCAACCGACCAACATAGTAAATATAAAGGAATGGAACGAACACATGCACAGAAGAAATAAAATATCTAAAATATTCTAATTAGATTAAATTCAAAAAATAAGTATGCAAATAAATTAAGAACGAATGGATAGAAAATACACAACCTTTGTAGCCTCAAAACTTCTCCAAATCTGCTCCAATCTGCTCCACTAACTTTATCGAAAGATCAAATTTTAACTTTAAAAGTCCAAATTCAATAATTTGACTTGTTGACTCTCAAAGTCAATAACTTAGTCAACAATTTTGACTTTAGATACAATTTTGACTTAGTCAACTATTTTGACTTTTAATGCAATTTTGACCAGATCTATTTAATTTCAAAATTAATTCTAATAATTAATTTTAAAATTAAATTAATATTAAATAATTAATTTAATATTAAATCCAACTCTAATCCCATTTAATATGAATCTCTATTCATAATCTTGATATTTAAATCTTATTTAAAATCTCTTATTATCTCTCTTTATATCTAATTCATAATTTAAATATTAGGTTAAATATATTGTATATATTTAACGCTTTCCTCCAAAAACTGAATTTGAACACTTCAAATTCGTTCGTCACACTATTCTAAGGTTTAGTCCGATATGAGCTAGTAGAGGGACCTTATGGACCTACAGATCATGGGCTCCAACGGTCCAAGATTAATCAGCTAAACTCTTTAACTCAATTAATCAACATTCGTTAACTACCAGGTCGCTCCACTAAAGCCTAGTAATTGCACTCCCCTCACTATAGATATATTTCTGTCCATTCAATATAATCATAATCAGTAAGTCAATCCTTCACAATTTGTTCATAATAACGGCTGGGCCAAAAGCATTACCCTCGAGATTACATCTTGCTCCTTAAGTCCCACTAATCCTTTAATGAACAATTGGCTTGTGATCCAATCACTAACCGAGTCCCTCTCGAGCCATTAAGAGGGTGGGGCCCCTTGTTCAAGACCTGGAGTCAGCACTTAAGGGAATAACCTCTCTACTATCCCTAAAAATGGGTAGGAGTGAATTTCATCTTGCACCCTATGTCCTTAACTATCTACTCGATCTTACCCCTAAAATGGGAGACTTATTGAGCTAGCGCTGTTGAGTAAACCCTCACCTATGCAAATCTAAGCATAATCCCGAACAAACAGGAGTTCATAGTTAGCTCAAGATTAAGGTTAAGTTACCTAGGTCATCATTTTGAAATAATCAGTCTTAAACAGTAAACAACATTATAAAGTAAGAGTGATTTATTTCTTGGTCTGGTCTTATACAAACTCTTTGCACAGGACGCCCCCACTCGCATGTCTCCATATAAACGATTCAGAATCACATCATTTGTACTAAATATAAAGTGGGCTGCATCCAATAGTGTCTCCAAAATAAGGTACCCAGCCTTATCCATATACTATAAATCATTTTGGCTATCTACTCGAACTTAATCCATTTTTATGTCACTACATAAAGTCCAAGTATTCATGTAATAGTCATGAATCTTAATTTATTGGATTTAAGTTCTTTCTAAAACGAAATGAGCAATTCAGACATTCAATAATGACTTTATTGAATAAATCTCAATAACATTTTTAATGATAATAGAATGAGTTAATAGTTTACAAACTACGAGTTTTAGGATACAAAACCCAACCTAAAGTAATCAGTGATTGAATTGGAATAACAAAAGAATAAAAATCAGGTTTATGTTATATTTATAATAATTTTTAAAAGTTTTCATTGCTTTAATTTAACCATCATCGTGCTATAATAATCATTATTATTTTTATAATAAGCAGCCCATCCTGTCAATGTTTTGACCCATGGGGCTCCACAGCATTTCCAGTCTTCTTTTCTCTTTTGTTTCTGTCTGCTCCCTTTGATCTTTTACCTGTCTTATTTCAGTTCACAAGGTATTGAAAGAAGAGACAATAATGAAGGGATAATATCTTTAATGTTCTTATTTTGGATTTATTATACTTAACTATCTATACTATATTAAATTGAGGTATATGAGAGAATCTTTATCTTCCCATATTATCCTTCAATTTTAAGCAAATTTCTATTATACCCTTCATCTCTTATATTAGTTCATCTCTTACGTTAGTTGCTACTTATTTTACCATTTCATCTCATAAGTTAGTTACTAATTATCACTGATTCTACTTACTCCCACCCTTTCATGTGATTGCTACGATTGTGTTTTGTCAATCCTTCTTCATATGGGTAATCCACCCGATTTCTCCATATTTATAACATGTTCCAAATTTTCCTTCAAATATATGCAATGGAATCGTAACGATCTTGAAGCATGGCATTGGCTTTCTTTTTGTATTGTCTACATTTCCTGGTAATTTTGTTTTTGTGATTTGAAATTGAATAGTTTGTGGAGATCTCTAATCTAAATCCAAATCCAAATTTCATGTTTTTGTTTTTCTTTGTAGAGGCTAATTTCTAAATTTATATCCATATTATTCTTGTATACATAGTTCTTTCTACGAGCATTATAAATTATTCTCATTCTCAATTCTAAATCTATCATTATAAGTGTTTTCAATGTAAATTTAGTAGTCTTTTTTGTTGATTTTTTAAAATTAGTAAGTTCAATTTTTCAAATTTATTTCTCTATTATTATCGTATACATAGTCTTTTCTATGAGCATTATAAATTATTCTTTCCAGACTCAATTTGAAATCCATTATTATAGACGTTTTGGTTCAATTCACCCTAGTATATTATGTTTCGACATAGCTTTGGTTGATTTTTTTAAAATTAGTAAGTTCAAATTTTCACATTTTATTTGATTAATTTTTTAAATTTAAGGTTTGATTTAGTTGCTCAAATTTTGGTTAAATTGGCCACTTTCATAACATACATAAAATTATTTATTTCTTGTTATATTTTAAGAAAAATAAATTAAAATATTTAAAATATGAAGGTGTTTTTTTCCTCTAATCATTGTTTTTGGTGTTGTTTATATTTTCTTTTTGAAAATTCTTAACTTAGTGGCATACTCAAAAAAAAAAAAAAAAAAAGATTCATTAAAATCATGTATCAATAAACTCAAAAAGTAAATTTGATTAACAATACAAAAAATTAAAATAGTAATGGGAGAAGATTTAGTCGTTATAATTGTTTTTTAAAAAAAAAATTATGATTTGGGGTCCTAATGATAAGAAAACGATGTTCAATTTCACTTGTCAACTTTCAAGAAAAATTCACAAAAATTGTCCATATCATCAAAAGAAAAAAATGTCATAATAGGAATAACCATAAAATTGTGTTCCATGCATATAAGAAATTTTGTTTACGATTAGATTTTCCTTTAATAAAAAAAAAATGAGATATATACCTTTTATGAAATATTTTTTTCCTTTTTTTCCTTCCAAAAAGCAACCATCAAAGAACTACCTTATAATTAAAGTAATATTTTATGTTATTACGTCACTTTCATATCAATTATATTTCACAAGTTTTATTCTAGTCCAACTATATCATTGTGTATTTTGATTTGATTCATCAATCTCTTTTTGTATCTTTATAATATTTATATATATTTATTGTATTTAAATGTTAAAAGTTGTTGAAGTTTTATATTTAGAATAATTAAATTTAAATATGAAGGTATTTTTATTTTTCTAAATAAATATTTTAGTCTTATCACAGTTTTTGACTTTGTTGTTTTTTTCTAGTTTTCTTTTCAAAAATTCGTATCTTAGTGACCTACTAAAAAAAGATTCACAAAATCAAATCTCAACAAACTAAAAAATAAATCCGAGTATCACTTAAAAAAATCTTAAAACCGTGCGAAGATTTAATTATTATAATTTTCCTTAAAAATTGATTTAATAGGTTGGATCCTAATATAATAAGAAAACAACATTCAATTTTGTTTACAAATTTTTCTTCATTCAATATCACAATTATATTTATTTACTTTTTTTAAATGAAGGCATATAATTCTTATGAAATACTCTTTTTTTCCCAAAAAGCAATTATCAAAGAACTACCCCACAATAAAAGTCACTCTTTACCAACTTTACTTCACAAATTTTATTCCAAGTATATAATTTTGTATTTTAATTTGATTCATCCATCTATTTTTACATACTTATTTATTATAAATTAACTTAAAATAAGAAATATTTAGTTTAATGAAATTTTTTTAAAACTTTATTTATTAATTAAATTCAATGGATATTCAATCAAATTCAAATTATTTCTTAAAACTCTGTCATAAAAAATTTTAGTTATGTGCAATGCACATTTCTTCTAACTAGTTATTTTAAACCTACATGCATGTTTTGTTTTGCCCAAAATTATCATTTTGGACAATGAAGTCCTGACTCTCTAATTTTTTTTTTTTTTTCACTTTATTGTGTGCACCAAAATATATTTATTTATTTTTAACTATTAATTCACTTAAGTTGGAATAGGGTGGTGAAGCTCATATGTAAAGTATCAATATTCTAAATCATGAGTTTGAGAGGTTAATATGAGTGTGGAATTTGTGACTTAATAGAATTGACTCCAAATACATTTTTGTTCCTTTAGAGTTGCTTTGATTTTTTCATTTGAAATTAAATATTTCAAACTTGTCTACTAATATTTAGATGTGTTTCAGGTAACACTCATATAGATCACAATTTGAGAAATTGGAGGAAATGAGAACATTCGGGGGATCCTTTTTTATTTTTGTCAAAAATTGGAACCAATAAGAATTTTGGAAAAACAAGTACCGCTCACATGACGAACACTTTTATAATTCCAAAGTTATCCCTGGTATGGTCGGATAACAATATTTTCGAGTACAGTGTAATTGTTATACCGTATATCAATTCTGAATAGAAATACAATGTATATGGGAAGAGTCGGTTATGAGATTCCAACCTAACGATTCAAGAGATAAAGGGGAGGATTTTTTGCCCAATTTAAATTTTAAGTTGGCTATTTAATATATTTAAGATACATACATACATACACACATACATACATACATATACATATACATATATATATATATATGCTTAATTGATCATGTGTATTCTGTTTCCATCACATATATTCTTTGAACGTTATGTAAAATTAAGACTAGGACGCCATCTTTTTCACAATAGATGCTCGTGTATCCTTTCAATTGGTATCAAAGTGTGCGTTTCCCTCCTAATTTTAAGTTTCAAATGTATACAGAATAATGGTGGGATTGTTAATTCTACATAATTGTATGTAGAATGAGGTTTGCTCATTTAGATGTTTTCGGGATTGGTTTTAGATTTTTACTATTCGTTAAAGATTCGATATGTAAAGGGCCTGTTGTTTTGAGCAATTTTTTGTAAGCTATCGAGTCTGTGTTTGATGCTTGTGTTGATGGTGGTCAAGTTCCGGCTTTAATTTGGTGGAAAACAAAGCAAGGATGAAGTATTACGGATGAATGGGCAAAGGAGCTGTGCGTAGCGTCACGACATTGCAAACAGCATTACAACACTACACGGTTTGAAAATTCATCTTCTGACGGTTCGGATTCCAACTGTTTTTCTTCATTATTAACTGTAATACTTTAGTTTTTATTTTTTTGTTTAATTTTAATATTTTTTATATTAACTTAATTAAAAGTTTAGGAAATCTCGGTCCAAATCGAAGCTTTTATTTTATACATTTGATGTATGATATTTTTTGTTGTACTTCATAATTTATGTCATATAGAATATTCCCACTATAGGATATACATACATTTATGCATTTTTTTTTATTGTAAATGTTATATCATAAAATTTCATGATAAATTAAGCATGTTCATGTATCATTTATATTATAATTGTTATAATATATAGATTAGATGTAAGGATAGATATATATATGTTTTTTTCATTATTTTAAATATATTAGTGTTATGTACGTAATGGAAAAGAAATTGCATGCCTTCGTAATAAGACCTATGTTTAATTTGATTAGAAATAGGCTTAATCTTTTATTTTGGTTTAATAGGATTAAATTGAGTTTTTGAATAAAAGATTAAATGTGTAACAAATGTATCTATTTGGGACCTTTGTCTAAGGACAGTTCTATCCTGTCTCTTATACACATCTAGATGTGTATAAGAGACAGGTATAAAAGGATCAATTTGAATTCTTGAATAAAAGATTAAATGTGTAACAAATGTATCTATTTGGGACTTTTTGTCTAAGGTTAATTTTGTCTAGGCTGGGGTCTGTCTCTTATACACATCTAGATGTGTATAAGAGACAGTCTAAGGACAATTCTGTCTAGGCTGGGGTATTTAAGCTAATGGAAACAAAACATACCTACTTGGGAACTGACTTAGAAGGTGAATAGATAGATTTGTTACGTGCATGCAATGAGTGATTCATGTTTATTAAAGTATTTAATAAACATAAATGAACGTTGTTAAATTATCCAACGTAAATGTTACTTTGGGTAAATTTTAACAAACACTTAGTAAAATTATTAACCAAATTTTCTAAGTTTATCAACCCTAGGTAAAGCACTCAGTGGAAGGAAAATGGGTATCTGATATTTCATTTTTTTTCCTTTTACATTTCTCTTTAAATGTTCACATTGGGAGATCTATACTCAACCTCAAGGCACCTTTGCTTGTGTCCTCCTACGGGTGGTGTTTGCATAGGTCAATATCAAGGTGAATGGAAAGAGTGTTTATAGTAAGTGGAAGTGGGATATGTGTTAACACATCCCACAGTCTCTCTCATTAGTTTGTAGTAAACTTTCATGTTCGGCCTCAAGGTACCTTTGCTTGTGTCCCCCTGCGGATCGCATTTGCTTGAATTTTTTACTCAAATCTCCAGAAATGAATAGGATTGTTTTATTTTTTGCCCCAATCGATTTTTTCCATACGGTTGGCTCATTGGGGAGGGGGGAACTCTAGAATCTAAAATGAGAGGGTTACACTTATAAGAAAATGTTAAGCAAGTTAATATTTTCTAGACCAAACAATGGTGACTAATAATTATAAGGACAAAAGTTGATCTGGTGTAATTATTGGTTGAGATTGTCTCAATTTAGTGAAGGGGTATCTGACCACCCTACGGTGGCTTTTAACCTCTCCCACTGAAGCATCACTACAAAATAGATGTCACTTAGAGTACATTAGATTTTTGTTAAATTGATTGGTTGATTAATTGGGTAAAGCGTTTAATAACTAATACAAATAAATTGTATGGTTTCAGCAATTTCATAATGAGGAGCTCTACTTTAAACATGTTTTCCACTGATAAGTTAAATGACAATAACTATATAAACTGGAAAAAAAATACTATTAATACGATTCTCATTATCGATGGCCTACGATTCGTCCTAGTTGAGGATCGTCCTCAAGCTCCGGCCGTTAATGCATCCCGAAATGTTCGAGAAGTATATAAGTAATGGGTAAAGGTGAATGAAAAGGCTCGAGCGTATATCTTGGCCAGCTTGTCTGAAGTTTTAGCTAAGAAGCATGAGCCCATGCTCACCACTCGTGAGATCATGGAGTCCCTAAAGGGAATGTTTCGACGACCGTCTTCACAACTCAAGCATGACGCTCTCAAGTATATCTTCAATGCCCAGATGAAAGAAGGAACATCTGTTTATGAACAAGTTCTGAACATGATGGTCCACTTTTATGTGGCAGAGATGAATGGATCTATCATTGATGAGGCCAGTCAGGTTAGCTTAATCTTGGAAACTTTACCTGAAAGTTTCCTACAATTCCGTAGTAACGCTTTTATGAACAAGCTTGACTACAACCTGACCACTTACTCAATAAGTTGCAGACATATCAGTCTTTGATGAAAGCCAAGAAACAAAAGAGTGAGGTAAATGTTGCCTCCTCCAATAAGTTTCATAAAGTTCGACTTCTAGAATAAAGTCTGCACCCTCTTTTTCCGGTACTAAAAAGTGGAAGAAGAAGAAGGGAGACCAGGGGAAAGATAACCCCACTGCTGCGCAAAAAAGAAAGAAGACCAAAGTGCAAAGGAAGTCTGTTTTCATTGCAATGAGGAGGGACACTGGAAAAGGAATTATCCTAAATATTTTGTAGAAAAGAAAAAAACCAAATAAGGTAAATGTGATTTACTAGTGTTAGAAACTTGTTTAATGGATAATGATAATTCCGCTTGGATAATTGATTCAGGTGCCACTAACCATGTTTGTTCTTTATTTCAGGGAATTAGTTCCTAGCAGCAGCTGAAGACTGGTGAGATGATGATGCGGGTTGAAATTGGACACGTCGTCTCAGATATGGTAGCGGGAGGACTCCAACTTTGTTTACATCAATCTTACCTTTTTATTAGAAAATGTTTGTATAGTTCCTAACTTAAAAAGAAACTTTGATTTCTGTAAAATGTTTATTAGAACATTCATACACTCTGAATTTTAATGTGAATAAAGTATTTATTTACAAAAATTGTGTTGAGATTTATTCTGCGAAGTTAGAGAGTAATCTTTATGTACTAAGGTCATTAGCAGCAAAGTCCCTCTTTAATATAGAATTATTTAGAACTGTAATAACTCAAAAGAAAGAAAAAAAACCAAAATTTCTCCTAAAGAAAATGCCTATCTTTGGCATCTAGGATTAAGTCATATTAATCTCAATAGGATTGAAAGATTGGTTATGAACTTACTTCTAAGTGAGCTAGAAAACGATTCATTACCAGTTTGTGAGTCATGCCTTGAAGGCAAAATGACTAAGAGATATTTTATTACATTTGGATCTCTGTGATCCTATGAATGTTAAAGCAAGAGGAAGATTTGAATATTTCATCACCTTTACAAATGATTATTAAAGGTATGAGTATGTTTACTTATTGCAACATAAGTCTAAAGTTTTTAAAAAGTTCAAAGAGTACAAGGTTAAAGTTGAGAATGCACTAAGTAAAACAATAAAAACACTTCGATCTGATCGAGTGGAGAGTATATGGATTTAAAATTCCAGAACTATTTGATGGAACATGGAATTGTATCCCAACTCTCAGCACCTGGTATACCTCAGCAAAACGGTGTAGTAGAAAGGAAATTGAACCTTGTTGGACATGCTTCGGTCTATGATGAGTTACGTTTCCTTTCCTGACTCGTTCTGGGGATATACAATACAGTTTGTAGCTTATATTTTGAATTGTGTTCCATCCAAGAGTGCTTCTGAAACACCTTTGAAATTATGGAATGACTGTAAAAGTAGTTTACACCATTTCAAAATTTGGGGTTACCCATCACATGTGCTTGAGGCTAATTCTAAGAAATTGGAACCTCATTCAAAATTATGTCTATTTGTAGGCTACTCCAAAGGAACGAAAGGTGGTTTCTTCTACAATCCAAAAGATAATAAAGTGATTATGTCGACAAATGCTATATTCTTAGAAGAGGACTACATAAGGAAGCACAAAACATGCAGTAAAATAGTATTAAATGAGCTTTCCAGGTAAACTATTGAACCTTCAACAAGAGTTGTTAAAGAGTCAAGTACATCGACAAGAATTATTGATGTTGATTCATCTAGAAGGTCACATCCACCTCAAACATTGAGGGAATCTCGATATTGTGGGAGGGTTTCGAACCTACCTTTTCGTTATATGGATTTAACAGAAACTCTAGTCGTCATATCTAATGGTGAAGTTAAGGTTCCATTGTCGTATAAGAAAGCAATGGAGGATGTTGACAAAGTTGAATGGATCAAAGCTATGAATCTCGAAATTTAGTCTATGTACTTCAATTCAGTCTGAGATCTTGTAAATCAACTTAATGGGGTAAAACCTATAGGTTACAAATGGATCTACAAGAGAAAAAAGGGTGCAGATGGTATGGTGCAAACTTTCAAGACTAAACTAGTCGCAAAGGGTTATACCCAAGTTGAGGGAGGTGACTATGAGGAGACTTTCTCACATGTTGTCATGTTAAAGTCTATCCAGTTACTCCTCTTCATTTCCACATACTATGACTATGAGACCTGGAAAATGGACATTAAGACTACTTTTCTGAATGACAATCTTGAGGAGACCATTTATGTGCAGTAGCCAGAGGGGTTTATAACCCAAGGTTAAGAACAAAAGGTTTACAAGCTTAATCGGTCCATTTATGGTCTGAAACAAGCTTCTCGATCTTGAAACATAAAATTTTATTCTACAATCAAGTCTTATGGTTTTGATCAAAACATTGATGAACCTTGTGTTTACAAGAAAATCATCAACACTTCAGTAGCTTTCTTAGTGTTATATGTAGATGATATCCTACTCATTTGGAATGATGTAGGACTAATGACTGATGTAAAACAGTATCTGGAAACCTAATTCCAAATAAAAGATTTGGGAGAGACGAAATTTGTTATGGGCATTTAGATCTTTAGAGATAATAAGAACAAATTGTTAGCTTTGTCTTAAGCATCATATATTGACAAAATACTTATCAAGTATTCGGTCCAAAACTCCAAGAGAGACTTACTACATTTCAAGCATGAAGTTGTTTAGTCTAAGGAATAGTGTCCTAAGATATATCAAGAAGTTGAGGAAATGAGATGAATCCCTTATGCATGGACTGTTGGCAGCTTAATGTATGTTATGTTATGTAATAGACCTGACATCTGTTATGCAGTAGGGATAGTCAGTAGATATCAATCTAATCCAGGATTAGATCATTGGACTGTCGTTAAAACCATCATCAAGTATCTTAGGAGAACGAGGAACTACATGCTTATGTATGGGTCTAAGGACTTGATCCTTATAGGATACACTGACTTTGATTTTTCAAACTGATAGGGATTCTAGGAAATCCACTTCAAGATCAGTATTTATTCTTGATGGAGTTGTAGTCTGGTGAAGCACCAAACAAGGGTGCATTGTTGAATCCACCATGGAGGCAGAATATGTAGTAGCTTGTGATGCTGCCAAGAAGGTTATTTGGCTCAGGAATTTCTTGACTCAACTAGAAGTAGTCCCAGATATGTTAAGACCTATCACCCTTTACTATGATAATAGCGATGTAATAGCTAATTCCAAAGAACACATGAGTCACAAACGTGGGAAAAATATTGAGCGCAAGTATCACTTGATTCGAGATATTGTGCATTAAGAAGATGTGGTCGTCACGCAGATAACTTCGATACATATCGTTTCTAATTCGTTTACAAAGGCCCTTACGTCTAAGGTGTTTGAGGGTCACATGGAGAGTCTAGATCTACAAGACATACCTCATTTTGTCTAGGGCAAGTGGAAGATATTACTGGACATGTATTGTATACCCTAGTTTCTTGTTTTGTGTACATTATACTTATTTGTACTTTCTTTTGTATACCGTACTAACTTTAGGATAAATGGAAGATTGTTGGGGTTGATGCCCTAAATCTCGTGGGTCTTGTAATTGTAATTATACTGTACAAACAATTTTTTTATCTAATAAAATAAAGAGATATTTTATTTATCATTTAGTTTTATTTATACACAAAAGCCAATAAACTAAGATTCAGGGTTATTTTCTGAAACTTAAACATGTATGTAGAGACATACAGGCAGATCATGTTTAAGTGATAACCTAAATAATCTGTAGTAGATAGTAAGACTAGGTACCTCATCCTGGTGTCACTACGAATGTGGTTTGCTTTGTAGTTGTTACAATTGTTGTAAAGTGTTACAAATAATTTAATCCTGATCATTCATGTATATGTGAGTAGGGGTGTTCTATGCAAAGAATTTATATAAGACCAGACCACAAAATGTATAGTCTCTCTATATAAAATCGTTGATAGATGAGACTTTCATTTCATTGGGATGACCATAGGTGACATGACCTGAATCCTTAGTGAGTTATGAACTCGCCTATGAAGGCGATCCTTTGATTTGTATGGGTGAGAGAGGCCAGTTTCGTCGACTTAATATGCCTACCATTTTGGGGATTTGTCTGATTAGGGAGCTGGAAACATAGCTACACAATAAGGAATTTACTCTTTCTCTGTAGTTAGAGACTGTAGATAAATTGCTCCCTTAAGAGCTGATTCCAAGGCTTGAACAATGTGGTGTCACACCCTCTCCTGACCCTAAAGATGTTTGGTCATAGTTGGACTATGACTTATTGTTCATTTAGAGGGATTAATGGTACTTAAGGAGTTAGATGTAACTACGTGGGCAAAATAATAATTTTGGCCTAGTTGTACTTATAAGCAATTTATGAAGGGTCAACGAAGTTGATTGGTTATATCCAATAGACACAAAAATATATCTGTAATGCGAATAGTGCAACGACAGACTTTAGTAGAGTGACGGACAATTAATGAAAGTTGATTAATTTAATCAAAGAGTTTGATTAATTAGTCGAGTATCATTGGAGCTCCAAACTATACGTTCATATGGTCCACTCGTTAGCTCAATTAGGGGCTGAGTGTAGATGATAAAAAAAATGAGATTTATGGTCTTTTGTTATTTTTTTTATTTAGATTGTTGAATAATAATAATATAACCACAAAAAGATCAAATTAATTTGATAATAATATGCATAAAATGATGAAAAAAGATTTAGATACAATTGAATTTGTAACAAACATTTAAAGAAATCGAAAGTTAGTCAAATAAAATCAAATTTTATAATAAAAAAATAAATTCAAATATATATTAGAGAGAAAAATCATGAAGTTTTTGTTTCTTGCGATCAATTTAAAAAATAGTTAGATAAAATCTAATAACATACCAAAAACTAGTTAAATAAAATCAAATTTGATAATAAAAGATAAATTCAAATATTCGAAAAGTGGTTATACAAATCCGTTATAAAAGTCTACCATATTAGAGGAAAATCCGTTATAAAAGTTGACCTCACGTGATTGGCACATGTTTTACAAAAAATCTTATTATTTTTAGATTTTACCATAAATCCAAATGAATCATCGAATTTTACTATTTTCTCCAATGTTTCTAGTGCACCAGGGGCGCCTTAATTTTATCCAAAACCTCAACTATAAATGGGGGCCAGTCCAAGATCGTACTGTTGCTCTACAAAGACAACTCAACGGCAACATTCGCAACTACCAAAATCAACTGGCTGAGAGAAGTAGTCCATTTATCTTCTAAGGAGTAAGTCCCTAGATTTTTTTCCATGTTGAAATTCTCAATACTTGGCAATTTCAGAAGAAGTCTCGTTGGCTCTTATTGATGATCATAATCTTGCACGTACATCGACTCCATAAAGCACCTAAGATTTTTTTTTTTTTTTTTTTTTTTGAGAAAAATTAAATAGGTATAGTGATGTACTAACTCTATAATTTAAAATTATCCATCTGATAAACCATTTGAATTTTGGATCAATCTTGGGTACATCAACCGCACTGAGGTTGACAATACATCAATTTTAGGTATTATAAGTACATACATTATATATATAGGTTGGTGATAATAATTTGTGGTTGATCAAGATTATATGACCATGTATTTTGAAAAATAAAATTAAGTGTATTTTGAAAGGATTGAGAAATTTTACCATCCATATATCTAATCAGTCTCTTCTAAAAAGCAAATTTAGTTATATGCATGAATTGTGATTCTCAAATGAATTAAGATTTTCTATAGCATGATCCAAGTCTTGTGAGATATGAATAAATTGAGATTCTCCAATGAAAGGACCAAGTCTTAAGTCTTTCATATGGTTGGCCTCCTCCGATATTTTTCTGAACTTGGCCACCTTCATCACCGTCACCATCACCACTTCATTTTGTGGACTTTGATCTAATTACGGCTCTTCCAAAGTAGTTGTGTGGTAGCGTGTGGCAGGCATGTACTATCAATTCAAGTTTGATGTGAAATGATATAAAAATTCAATGAGAAAATTTTGAATTAATGAGGATAAAAAAAAAATATAGATTCTTTTTCGTGGTTCTTCTCAAATTTAATTTCTTTGGAAATGAAAGTTTTGGATTAAAATAAAGCTGAAAATTGAGAAAAACTGAAAATTAGAATAAGTAGAAAATTGGAAAAGCTGAAGTTTGAAAAAAGTTGGAAAAAAACGACATACAAAGACAACTAAACTAGTTGTTGGCAACTTTACAAGGATTTTTAGCGATATATCCCACAGTATCCGCATTAATTTGACAAATTTGTTCTTTTCCTATAAACATTAGCTTTTATAGACTCATGATATTTTACTCACAAGTAGCAACTATGATCTAAGTAATCGACAAGTATGATCTTCTCAAATATGGTCACATTTTGAGCAACTATGATTTCTAACGATAGAAAAATCTCCATAGATCTCCGAAACAAATTTTCTCATTTTCAATAATCTAACGACCTACTGTTGATTCTGGATTTTTGCTCCGTACTTTGTTATGTGTTGAGAACTCTAGAAGCAAGGCTTTCGATGAGAAATTGTGACTCATAAGCTTCCCTTTAAACTATCCTTATCTAAAGGAGGTTGCAATTCTCTAAATTTTCACATATTGCCTCTCATACACAAAGATTGACCCCACTATCAAGATTATTGGTATTAAACTAATTTGAAATTTTGTAAATTATGGATCCTTGGTCGAGGAAAGAAAAGAACAATTGTCATATGAAAGAAATAAAGAAATGAAGTGGAAAAAATTATGGTAGCACTCTTTAGTGTCTTCTTGGAAGATTGGTGATAGGGCATTCCAAGCACCGTGGGGAATAAGTAAAATAGTAAATGATTAATGATTAAAGTACTTTTGATATGATAAAATATCTTCAATTATTCATTTATTTTTAAATAAGTAAATGATTAAAGTCTTTTTGACATAATAAAATATGGAGGACTATAATAAGATTTTTTTTCTTTTGTAGTGTGCTTATTAGAGATTTTCTTTTTCTTTTTTTTTTTTTTTTTTTTAATGAATTTCTCAAAGTTTCTTCATTTATATTTAGAAATTGATGCAAAATAAAAAATAACTTTGGTTCAATGTGTGAAAAAGTTTGTGTTCTTCAAAGGCAAGTTTTGCCTAGAATAAAATTGATTTTTGATCTTGATCCCACTAAATGTCTCAAATAATATGCAATTTTTTGAAATTGAAAAGAAGGGTTGTTAGGTAAAAGGGTTGGGATTTGGACATTAGAAAAAAGATATCACAAAAGGGTTGAATTCATACTCATTGTCTACAAGGAAACCCAACAAACAAATTTGCACAAAACAAAGCTCAGTCACATGCCACAAAGTTTGAATGCAGCCAAGTAAGTGCCTCATCACTTTTCTTGTTCAAAAGAGAGAAGAAAAGGCAAAGAAACTTCCTCCTTTTGTGCTTTGAAAGACAACACACACACACACATACACTTACACATAATCCAATGGTACACATAAGCAAACCAATTTTACTTTCATTTCTTTCCTTTATCCCTTTGGTGCTTCTCCTCCCTTTATATATGTCAGTCAATGGCTGTCATGTGCAAGATAACCAAAGTTTGCTATGGCTACCAAAATTCACAACATGTCCATCTACGACATCGGTATCGAAAATGATTGTAGAGAACTTCATGATTCATGGGATCAGAGAAGCAATAGGCTGGTTCGAGTTCTCGCCGGTCGAAACCCGATGGAAAGACACCAAATGAAAGGGATCTACAAGGCAATCTATGGTGAGGATTTGGTGGAAAGATTAGAGACAATTGTTGTCAAGCCAGTAAATCGAGCTTTGTCGTTATGGATGCGTGATTCTCACGAACGTGACGCCGTTGTCGCCCGAGAAGCACTTGAACTAGGGGACACTAATTTCAAGGCTCTTATTGAAATATTTGTGGGGAGAAAATCAAGCCAAATGTTTCTTATTAGACAATCTTATCAGGCAAGATATAAAAAGCAATTAGATCAAGATATCATCAACATAGACCCTCCCCATTCATACCAAAAGGTAAAGTAGCAAAACAACACGAAAAAGAACACAAGAGTTCAAACTTTTTTTTCTTATTTACATGCTGATTTTGATGGCACAAAAACTGAAATTTTGCATTAGATTCTTGTAGCATTGGCTGCCTCACACAAAGCCCATAATACTGATATTAGCCAACATATTGCAAAGTGTGATGCTAGAAGGCTGTATGAAACAGTAAAAGACAATTCAGGAGCCATAGAAGAAGCTTTTGTACTTGAAATGCTCGCTAAAAGAAGCATTCCACAGCTAAAGCTCACTTTTTCTTGCTACCAACACATCTTTGGTCATAACTTTACCAAGGTATTATCTTTTTTTTTTTTCTTTTTGTTAATCAACTTTGTTTCCAACCCTCTCAAAGTACATATCCTAGTTGCAAATATAGCAATCATGCTTAAAGTATAAGTAGATATAGCACAAAGCAAAAGAATTTGCAGATATAGCAAAATTTAGATTCAATTCTCAGAATCTTATCGCTTATAGGAGTCTATTAGTAATAGAATCTATCAATATCACTGAAAGACTCTTAGAGCTGCATCTAAATTTTGCTATATTTACAGCTCTTTTGTTATACACTTAATTATTAGCTCTAAAAGTGTTATCTATTATAACTACCCTATATTTTTACAGGATCTTAAATTTCGAAATTGTGGAGAATTTGAGAATGCTTTACAGACGGTCATGCAGTGTATATGTAATCCTCCAAAGTATTATGCCAAGGTTACATATGTACACAATAACTTGAGTTCATATTATTTTCAAAAGAATTTTTTTTATGAGGTGAAAAAGCTTTGCGTATGAATATGGTTTAATGAATCAGGTGCTTTACAAAAGCATAAAAGGTGGAGAAAGTGATGGAGCATTGGAGAGAGTTTTGTTGAGCAGAGCTGAGGTTGATTTGAATGAAATTCAAAGGGCTTTAAAAGGGAAATATGGCATTCAATTAACAGAAGCAATATGTGAGAGAACTTTTTCTGATGATTATAGAGATTTTCTTGTTGCTTTGACCACAAAAAAAGCCCACTGATTATACTCAACAGCCACTTTTCTTCGATGGTTTTATTTTCTTCTCAAGTCTTGAAATATTCAATGTATATTATATACCTAGAGCTTCATCCTTCCACTTAAATATTTATTATACATGTATATGTGTTAAATCATATATATTATTCCTAAACTTTGGGGATAAGATCATGTTTAACTTTGAAAGCTACTACTTCTGGTCCTGAAGTTTCCACACATGAAAAAAAGAATTGAGTGACAGAAGAGAGCAAGTGTTCGACTGGAATTATCTCATCTTACTCTAACGTATACGTAAGTTCAACTTTTTGATAGATTCTCTTAGGTTTCTATTTCTTCCACTAAAGGGAAGCGTACAAGAAAGCCCCTACTCCTAACAAGTTAGAGTTCTACCCATTGTTTAGGACCTCCACAAATGAAACAACCCCAACCCTTTGTTAGGTTTACATCTAGTTAGCACCGGATCAAATAAGACTTCGTTTCTTTTTTTTTATCCTTCAACAAAGAGCAGGCAGATCATCCACTCTTCCCAGAAACAAAGTAGGTTAACATTGAAAAGTTGTGTCAAGTGCCTAGATTTGTAGACAAAAAAATGAATTAGAACACAGAAACTTTTTCTTAAATTGGGAGAATTTGCATCCACTCGAAATTTTCGTGGGCATGTATTGACGATTTGGAAAATATAGTTGGAGGACATGTAAGGTTAGATTCCATTTGTATATTTGGTGGAATTTGGCTAAAATTTGTTCCATATAGTACCTTCTGAGTTTTTCTTTTTTTTTGGGGGGAGGATTGAGGAAAGAAATACATACCCTGTAACAACCAGTGCTGAGTAAAAAGAATTTTCTAACTAGTGGAAGCTGCTATGTGAATGGAAAAGAATGCTTCGGAAGACGAACTGTCCTATCCACAGAAATCGCACATCATTTAACATCTTCACATGCATTAACATGGCAACTAATTTATGAAAATTAATTATGTATTACGATGACATAATAAATGACCATTTTCATCCTTTATTTTAGAAAAGATATTTGGGGCTCACTTGAACTAACATGGAACTGGAAATTGTAAAAGTGTCTCCTCTTCCTCTTTTGCAGATTAGTTAGTAAGTGCAATTCTAGCATAAATTACATAAAATATTATGAAAATAGCAAGCAAATTATAATTCTAAACATAATAAATAAAAGCATATTAACATCAAAGTGATTTATCAATCAATAATTATCTAGTTGAAGTAAAAAAAACAAATTAAAACTTTTCAAGTCTATAAATATAACTTACTAGTAAATGACAACGCCTCCTTCCCACAGGTCAGAGATTTAAATCCCCATACCCCAAAAAATTAAAAGACTATTCAAGCTTACTTTTATTCAACAAAGATAGTTATCCCTCACAATATTTCCTTGTGGTTTAGGACTCTATTGGTGGTGATAAAACTATTGGGGTGGGGAATTGTTAAAGTACTTATATGTAATAGGATTAGTTTTTGCCTGTGACTTGATCTTCACTGTAATAAAGGTCTATTATAATTATGCTGGATATCGCTTTGTTTTTGCTTTAAATATGTAAGGAGTAGGAGGGTGTAATCTCTTGAGTTTTGCACAAGATGAAGTATTCTCAATGTTGTGTCTTTTATCTCTTGAGTTTTGCACAAGATGAAGTATTCTCAATGTTGTGTCTTATTAAGTATAAGATTGAGAATACTTCATCTTGTGCAAAACTCAAGAGATAACACCCTCCTACTCCTAATAGATTTAAAGCAAAAACAAAGTGGCATCCAATAAAATATGATAATTGCAATAGACCTTTACTACAGTGAAGATCAAATCACAAGCAAAAACTAACCTCATTACATCTAAGTACTTCAACAGTTCCACATCCCAACATTTTTATCACTACCAATAATTCTAAACCACAAAAGCAATCAAAGATCAACAGTGCTGTTCCAAGTATTGTCATCTATTTTGAGTTAAATACTTAATACATACATATTATCTACCTACGCATTAGTAGTTGACATACTTCAGTCCTGAGCAAGGTCAGTCAATTCAAAAGTGAGTCATTCATGACATAGTTCATTGACTAGTTCCAGTTTCGACCGAGAATGTAACCCATTCATCATCACTTATTGGTAATACGGTAGTGCCCTTCGGAAATGTCATATTCGGTTGACGAGGACAAACAATTACCCTTTTGGAAGATGAGCTTTTTCCAGCTTCTAGCTTTGAGACTAATAAATTTGAAACGTAATCATTGCTCTCACCAAGATGAGCAACATTATGGGATGATATAGCAATATCACGAGAAGCTTCAATACCAAGGTCACAAGATGGAGCTCTCTTTCTTGTTGAAATGCTTTGAGATCCTAACCATGGAATAAAAGACTGTGACTAATGTAGCACAATAAATTATGATATAAGATGACAATAATCAGAAGCTTAAGGTTGAAATGTCTCTGACATGTTTCAAGGTTTGAATTAGTTTTCAATATCATATTTGGGTGAGGATTTATGCATGGAGTTATGCAATTTGAAAAGTTTTAATTGCATGCCACCAGTTCATGTAATGTGTCATACATGAGAAAAATGGAAATTTATGTAATAGCCAAATAACAGAGCACAGGATATAATAGTCTAAAGGATAAAACCACCTCCATCATTGGGTTGTTTCTCAATTGACATGCTTGGATGTGAAATTACAGGACTGGAGATCACTTGCAGATCCTGGTCAGTGCTGACATTTGATTGCAAGCTAGATGAAATGGCTTGAGAATCTCGTTCTCTAGGAGAAGCAATCTTGCCTGAAATATAGTAAATGCTATAAAGCTAATCAAAGCAACTCAAGGCAAGTTTAAGCCATTCATAATTAGTGAGCGATAGTTAAAACATTTATTTAGGATACACATTCCACTTTACTCCATTGACTCCCATGAAATTCTAGGGGGATGCATTCATGATTAAAAGCTTTGCTAGGAACTGAAACTGACAAAAAAGTAATCAACAGATATACTATTGCCAACAACGCTTACCCTCTTTTATGGTAAAATAAGCAACTTTCGCAGCACTCATCTCTGCTTGTTTCTTAGTTCTCGACGGTTTCCCTTCAGAAGTTTCTTCTCCTACTTTCACCGTTGAAACAAAAACTGGTACATGAACTTCACCAGACTGTGATGTTGAATAAATCGGTAAACCTAGACCTCTTTTTTGGGCCATCTCTTGTAAGAGATTTTTGTAAAGGCCAGAATCCTATCATTTACAAAAGAAATAAATCTCCAGAAATTTATAGAAGTAACACGTGAGAGGTGCCTATTTCATTTAAGCACAAAACCACATTTATGGCATGGCAATTAATTATTTGTTTCATTGAAGTTTAAATTAGAGTACTAGCCTCTTGAGCTCCATCTTGACATAACGACAATAAAGCAACTTTTGCAACAGCATTCTCAGCATCTTTCAATGTGCCATGAAATTCTGGACTTTCATAGGTCTTTCCATCTATTTCCACTTTACATCTGAAGCGACTAGCATGGGGTGGGCCATCACGCTCACATGTGTACATAGGTAAACTGAGGCCTCTCTTCTGGGCTAAATTTTGCAGCTTATTCTTGTACAAATGTTGCATACCTATGAGCATCAAAAGAAGTACCCAAGTTCTGATAGATATTCATAATTGGAGGGATAGTATGAACTCCAAATTCTGACTGAACAATATGAGATGCTTTGGAAAAAATAACATGAAAGAACTAAAAAGATGAGCCTTTTCCCAAAACACCAAACACGTGCACACACTACAAACAAGATTATAATAAGATAGAAATATTGAGATTATAAATTGAAGAAAAACTCAGGAGATGATTGTAGTACATTTATTTGTCATCAGTTGCTTCTATTTTTGTTGATAAGGCACTGTTTATTATTTGGATTCCTCTTGCAATCTTTTTCATTTTTATTAAAAAGTAGTATTTTTATTCCCCCAAGAGAAAAAAAATAGAGCCAGTAGAATCTTTGTTCTCACATCAATGAATTCTCACTACAAAGAAAGCATAAACCATGTTCTCTCCTATTTGCAGGCCTGCTAATCACTTTTGCAGTACTACTACCCTTTTGTGTTGAATTGAAAGTTTGGAGGCTTAGCTATTGTCGCATTTGCATCTTCCTAACAACGTTGGGATTAACTACTCTACTACAGTTGATACTCGGCTTTTTTTCCCATACTTTACTAACTTTAAGTTCCTCTTCCTCACTCATAAGTAATATCCATCAGTAGCATCTTCACCTCAACACGTGTGTAGCTTAGGTTCGTTCATGAAGTTGCTTTCTACTACCTACTATTATACATAGATTAGATGAGTAGCTAACATTTTGATGCAACCAAACACTCAAACACGTCCTTGGTAAGCCAATAACCTCATATGCAGCTTTTTCTCTTGAAAGGGTCAAATTCAAAAGTTTGATAATAAAGTGTGGTTTGAATCTTGTCCAATCATAAATTGGTCTATTTCCAAGTTCCATTCTTCCGACCAAGTGAGTACTACATTCTCTAAGTTAACTACAGCCTAGTCTTTTTCTATTTCTTTTTCTTCTTTTCCAACAACCCCCCAAAATAAGAAAGGAGGTGATGTTGAGAAGAAACCTATTACATGAAAATTCTCCAATCCAAATTAATAAAAAGAAAAAAAAAAATTAGATTAGTCTAATTTCTCTACCTGAATCAAGCTATTTACCAAAAAGCCTCTAAAAATCACACCATCAAAACCTTTTCAGCAAAAAATGTAGGGACTCCAGCTTTCCACTTCTCACTTCAATTGACGTCTTTGAAATGTGCGTGGATCTTCATGCCTATAGAAGAAAAAGTTATAGCCATTCATTTAAGATTGATTATTAGAAGAAAAACTTGTTTTCTTTCTCTCTTCTTTCACACACAGCAATCTCCCTCCCATTTCCCAAAATCTGATTCTCACTCTTCTTTTCCCTTCCATTTCCCAGAATCTGATTCTCTTTTCTTTTCCCACCTATTTCCTTCTAGCCTATCTTCTCCCCACTCCTTCTTCCCCTTCTCTTTAGTCCGCCAGAGATACTAAACCAACCAAAATCGACCAACTAATCATATGGACGGTCAATCAGCGTTCACCAACCTCTTAAAAATCCTCTGAAACAGACCAACCAAAACTGATATGTCAGTGGTCGTCACTAGTTTTAGCCCAAAATTGACTCCAACCGATTGATGATCACACCTATGATGCACTAGTTATACAATCCCTCAAGACCTTTCTCTATAATCAATTCCATACAAAAGATTTGAGCCCGTTGAAATACTTCTTAGGAATTGAGATAATAAAAAACAAGAAGGAAATTCTATTATCACATAGAAAATGTGTATTTGACTTGTTGACTGAAACAAGAAAGTTGGGGGCCAAGTCATGTAGTACCCCAATGATGCCCAATGTAGTTGCAAAGGAAGGAGAATTGCTAAAAGTTCGTAAATGATTTAGGGAGTTGGTGAGAAAACTTAATTATCTTACAGTGACTCAATCAGACATAATCTATTCAACGGGTGCTTGTGAGCCAGTATATGTCTTGTCCAACAGTTGACCATCGGGCTACACTGGAACAGATTTTGTTTTATTATATAAAAATTATGATCATACTAATATTGAATGCATCTTAGATGCTAATTGGGCAAGATCCAAGGAAGATACAAAAACAACTTTAGGATATTGTGTATTTGTTGGTGGTGATTTGGTTTCCTAGAAGAGTAAGAAACAAAATGTGGTGTCATGTTCAAATGATGAATCAAAATATAGAACAATGGCACAGCCTATTTATGAATTGGCTTGGATAAATCAAATTGGGATTTGATATCACAACACCGACCATATCGTGGTGTGATAATTAAACAGCACTTTATATCGCATCTAATCCAATATTCCACGAGACAACTAAACACATTGAAGTTGATTGTCACAGCAAGGCTTGGAATCTACATTCATATTGCAATCTAATATTCATGCCAACCCAACACAATGTTACTGATCATATGACATTTAAAAAGTTTGACCACCTTGACTGGCTAGGATATGAGTTAAATCATACCACATGCATGCCATAACTAGTCAAAATAAACCAATATGTGCCACTATGTTACCATAATATTGAAGCAATATATCGTCGTTAATGTAGAGTAATATAGTAGTAACCCTTTCTAACCAGTCAATTTAAGGCATTCTTTGTCGAAGTCTTCAACCACGGGAGATTTGTCAGTGTTTTGAATTTTTGGTTCAACCAACTGTGCTGCAAATTTGACATCCATATTACTCATAATGGAAGAATCTACAGGAAGAATCAAACCACATTAACAAATGTGACTATTGGTATCCTCACACGGACATAATTAGAAAATAATTTGCTGGCTCAAACAATAATAATTATTTTTAAGAATGTGAATAGGTACTGGAAAGCTTTATAAAGATTAAATTCTGCTTTTAATACCTTTAGGAGATTTCTCAAGTTCAAAAGATTCATTTGCCACCTCAAGCGTTACTTCTGGTCTCAGTGGGGAAGTAACAGTGTTGTCCAGGTTAGTTATTGCACCAATACTGCCTACAAGGAAAAGGAAACTGACAACTTGAAGTATTCTAGCATATTAAGAAAATAAACTTAATGTCTAAATCCTACTTAACTTACCTTCTTGACTTTGTGTTGCCCAGGATAATAAATAATTGCAGACAAATATTTGAAGTAATTAGTACAACCATGTCAATGTCATTAAGATTAGAACAGAAAAAACTGAAAACTGTACGATGGATGCAGTTTATTTAATTTTAATTTTCTAAAAATGCAGGCATAATAACAATAACAGGTTAGTAATTGGTAGGCACGAATCCAGAAATGATTTTGAGAAAACAGTTGCTAATAGGGCCCATTTCAGGAAAACATTCCGTAGAAGTTTATCCCAACGCCTTGCAACGAACATGCTCCAATCCAAGATTCATTCCCTCTTTGATGCATATGGTGCATTCTCTTTCATCCCACTATTTCTAGTCATGATCAATCTTCAATAATCTAACCAATGTGTCCACTATCTCTCTATGGCCAAACCATTGGTATACTTGCTCACTACAATTTCATCTCTCCAATAATATACCTATGGCTACGGCGAGTCTTTAGATCTGAGAATTTTTTTTTTTATGAAAGCACGTCTTTAGATATAAGAATACAACATAATTTTGTGGATTTTAAGGGTTCTAACTTTGCACACAAGGTAAAGTAATAATATTGGCTTTAGTTGGGATATACTGAAGTACGATCCAACTTCGTGCTCATAGAATCAACAAACTTGACCAAGAGAGTACTCTTCTTCTACCTCACATCACTAATCACACACATTCCTCTTGCGTCATCGACACCTCCCTGTATATATCCATAGACAGTTCTTTCTCCATCGCCTGCAAATTTCTCCAATGGTCCCAAGTCCACACATGATAGGCATAGGCCCAAATAACGTAAGTTCATCATAGGACATCAGTAAGGGAAAAGAGAAATGATGCATGGAGAAGTGAGTAATGTATGAGTGGCCCATGAGTTGGTTATGACATGCACTAAGGAGTGTTATCATTACAAGTTATATTTACCTATAAGGAAATAGGCAGGTGCGGGTATATTTTTTTATTAGGAATATGTTGGTCATTTTGAGAGAGGAAAGCTCTAGAATTCTCCCTTTAACTTGTAGCTCGTTTTATGGAATAGAACTTAGAAGTCATTTCAGTCAACATACTTTTGGAGCTTCCCTAGCAAAAGTTCTCCATGCCTTCAACCAACTTGTATTTAAGTTTGCATCCCTTTGTTCTTCCCATGTTGGGGCTTTCAATCCATCCCAAATCAATTCTACGCCAACTTGCCTCACATTTTTCTAAATTTTGGTTATGTAAACATTAACTTTCCAGTTCACCGGAGTGGGGTATGAGGTTGAGGCCTTTTCTTCTTCCTATTTAGGTCTTCCTCTTGGTCATAATCCTACAAGCCTCACGTTGTGAGACCTTGTTATATGTAAGATTCAAAAGAGGATTGCATCAAGGAGGAAGAGTTCTTTTCTCTAAAGGTGGTAAGTTTACAATTCATTCAGTCCTGAACGACATCCCGAACTATTTTTGTGTCCCTCTTTAGAGTCCCTAGAGCAGGTAGGTAGGTTTTTGAGAAGTTGATAAGGGATTCTTATGGGAGGGGGCTGATGATGGGAAAGGTTCTCATTGTGTGAAATAGGGGGTCGTGGCTAGGCTGCTAAACTTTGGAGGGTTAGGCATAGATGATATTCCTGTTCCTAAAGTTACTATTTAATATTTACTACCCATACTAAAATTAATAGTCTTTTTTAGTGAAAAATCATTTCATTGAATAAATGAAATAAAGGGAGACTCCAAACACCTATAGGTGATTACAAAAAAGATTTCCAATTGAAAATTAAATAGGAAAGAGTAAAAAGCTTTAAAGGATGCCTTGTTTTGCACCAATACAGCTCAGTAGATAAGACCAAATCCATGAAACTACCAAAACAAGAAAATGAATCTCGAAAGAGATGTTTAATACGCTCGCCCCATAATGTCCAAAAGAAAAGGCACGTATAATGGCCAACCAAACAACCTTCTTTGTACCATACAACGGATCCAGACTAAAATTAATAGTCACTCCTCATTCTGAGAGGGAACCACCAAAATTACTTAACATGGAAAATATTCCTAGGTTGTTCCTAAAATTACCAATAACTAGACCAGCCTTCCCGAAGAACAGACACAATCTTACAATTCCTTCTAGCATTTCCCTCTCCCACGTATAATCTTCTTGCATAGAGATGAAACTAGTACCATGAACTTTTAGACATGGTTGAATAGAAACTAAGAACAAGTACACATCAACAAAGAACAGACACAAGTAAATGGAAAGTGGCAAAAAGAGTTGAAGTCATACCCAAATGCGAAGGCAAGGTCGGCTGAGGAAAAGAAGAAACATCTAGAGACGAGTGAGAAAATGGGGGAATGCAAGGAATTAGTTTCGGCGGAGGAGATGATTCTGGCAAAAGTGGTTGAGGGCAGGAGTGGTCCGGCTGCAGCGGCGGTTGCGGTGAAGAAGGAAGAGAAAAGAAGTCAAAAGCAATCTTAGCAGCCTCATTCTGTGCTTGCTTGGAAGACTTACAAGGAACCAGTGAGCTGAATTGCTTGCCGTCGACGGTGACTGTGGCTTCAAAACGTGGGTCGTGGTCTTGACCTTGTTTAACCACGGAATATTCGGGTAATTGGTAAGATTTGCGATGGCAGAGCTCTTGAAGCTGTGTTTTGAACATGATGAAGCAATGGGGTTCGATGAGATAGAGAAAAAGGAGAAGAACCCTAGAATTTGAGAAGAAGATGGTGACTGTGGACAGCAAGCGGGGACTTCACTTCTTTCTTCAACTCGCTTCACTTCTCCAAAATCCAACATCGGACACTCTAATAAATTCATTTCTTCTCTGTGTCGCAAAATATATTGCCATACATATCTCACACATAAATTCATATTTTGCTATTATTTATAATTTTTTTTAAATTTTAATCTTATTACAGTTTTTCTTATTCCAATTTTACCCTCATTTTCGTATTAACATAATTTATATTTGATATATCAGTCCATTCATATATCATGATTTTTATTGTGTGATGGTAGGAATTATTTGTTTGATGAAGGTGAATATGATTTGAAGTTGTTTTCATTTGATTAGTTCGATTTTGATGGCCTGATTTAGATTTTGGATTAAATTATGTGTCATTTTCAAAAAAAATATATGATTTTTATGGTACATCTTAATTGCGTTAATTATATTAAATTAATTGATATATCGAATATAAAGTATATCAATTAGTAATTTAAAATTTTGAATTTTTTATGTGATTTTGATGGCATATAAATGGATATATAATAGTATAATAGATATACTTCCTAGTTCATATTTCAATTGACTAGTACATCAAATTTTGAGAAGAAAAAACATAACAAATTTGATATTATTTAGTCAACAAGAGCTTATCTCAATTGGCATATGTATGTACTAAAGATAAAAAGACCCATAGTTCAAACTCTCCCACCCCTATTTAGCATATCAATAGTATATTAGTAGCCACTAAAAATTACTTTCGAATATATCATTAGTGTATCGTAGTATATCAACATTTGAGATGGGTCACTTTCCTTCCACATTGAAGACTATTTTCTCCCCCATAGGATTCGTCCAACATGGTTATTGTCAACATTGTTTTTCTGTCATTATATGGAGCCATGGAATCAGATTCTTGCTTCTCTTATAATGGGATGCATCTGTTTGACGATCTTTGAATTGGAGTTTTGTTTTGTTCATCCCCATCGCTTCGATGATGGATGGGTTCTTTGCATCATCGATCCAATTTTCATCTTGTTTTTTACTCTTGGTTTAGGTCGTACTATTTTATGTAGTTCTCCTTTGTATCTTGTTGGATATTTCATTTATCAATGAAATTATTTCTTATAAAAAAAATACGTTTGTTCAAATATATCATTAATATATAATCAACTATTCAAAATTCAATTTCAAGTGTACATAATATTAGTGTATCAGTAGTTAATCAACATTAATTTATAATGATTACTAATAGGACGAAATGAATCATTGTATGTTGATGTATATACTAGAAAATCAATACTTTTACATAAATGAATAAAAGTTCAAATTAAGTCGGCAAATAATAATAAATGCACAAATAGTTGTTGACTAATAAATTTAGTATCAATTTTATAACTAATATACTTTATATAGCAAATATGAAGTATATTAGGTATACATACATAAATACATATATATATCGTGTTGGGATGTATATCTTAAGGCCTCATAGTTAATATGTTATTTAAAATAATTTTTGATTATTTTATGCAATAATCTATTAAAGAAAGATTTGAGGTTATTTATGTAACTTAAATATGTATGTAATTGACATACGGGTGGATCATGTTTGAGTAATAATCTGAATGGTTTGTAGTATATAGAAAAGGTTGGGTGTCTTAACTTGTGGCACTATGAATACGATCACTTTGTAATTATTACAATTTGAACTTAATCGTTCATATGGAGACATGCAAGTGTAGATGTCCTACACAAAGAGTTTGTATAAGATTGGACCGTAAAATGATTACTTTCTTTGTATGATGTCGTTGATTGAAAATATTAATATTTCATAAGATAATCATAGGTGACTCGACCTTAATCCCAAATGAGTAATAAACTTCTGTCTATGTAGGTAATCCTTTGATCTGTATGAATGAAAGTAGACAGATTTGCCACTCAATAAGCCTACCATTTTGGATATTTGTCCGAATAGAGAGCTAGAAACATAGCTTCAGAAGATGGAACTCTCTCCTTCTCATCTTTAGGATAAGTAGATGAATTGCTTTCTTAAGTACTGACTCCAGATCTTGAACAATGAGGTCTCACCCTCTCACTGGCCCAAGAGGGATTAGTTTATAGATAGACTATAAAGCTATAAACTGTTTACTCATTAAAGGGATCAATGGTATTTAAAGAGTTAGATGTAATATAGGGATAAAACGATAATTTGGCCCGATTGTTATTATGAGCGATTCATGAAGGGGCAACTTACTGTTGATTGGTTATGTCCATGGACACAGAAATATATCTACAGTATAAAGAATGCAATTGTGGGTCTTTAGTGGAGTGACATGCAGTTAATAAATGTTGATTAATTTAATTAAAGAGTATAATTAATTAATCTCGTATCATTGGAGCTTCTAATCTATAGGTCCAAAGGTCCCTTTGCTAACACATTGAGGGTAAAAAAGAGAATGAATTAATTTTAGATTAATTTGAATTATTCAAATTAAATAAAGAAAATAATTGTATAAGATACAATTAATATAATGTATATAGATACATTATAATAAATAGAATAATAAATATGATTAATAAATAATACTATATATGAGAGAAATAAATATTTGAATGTAATTCAAATTGATATAATGTATATAAATATATTATAATACAGAGTTAATTCTGAACAAGATTCAAAATTATACTTTATAATATAATAGATATAAATATTTGAATAAGAATGAAATATATAAATAAGATTTATATAAAACTACAGGTTAAAATTAATATGAATGAAATTCATATTAAACCTATAGGTTAAAATTCATATTAAAACTATAGGTTATGTGAGATAATATGGTTTAAATTTGATTCAAATGAAATGAAATTAAATATGTGATGTTTAATTGAAAAATTATTTCATGTGGCAAAACTACTGAAAATATATATAAAATATAGCAAAATTTCAGAATCTATCAATGATAGATATTGATAGACACTGATAAACTTCTATCGTTGTCTATTCACATTACTAATTGACATTGATAGTAATTTATCAGTGTCTATTAATACGATAACTATATAAATTGGAAAAATACTATTAATATGATTCTCATTATCGATGACCTACGATTCGTCTTAGTTGAGGATCATCCTCAAGTCCCAGCCGCTAATGCATCCTAAAATATTTGTGAGGCATATGAGTTATGAGTAAAGGTGAATGAAAAGGTCCGAGCATATATCTTGGCCAGCATGTCTAAAGCCAAGAAGCATGAGTTCATGCTCACTGCCCGTGAGATAATAGAATCCCTAAAGAGAATGTTTGGACAACTGTCCTCACAACTCATGCATGACGCTCTTAAATATATCTTCAATGCCCGAATGAAAGAAGGAACATATGTTCATGAACATGTTTTGAACATGATGGTCCACTTTAACATGGAAGAGATGTACGAGTCTGTTAGTGATGAGGCCAATCAGGTTAGATTCATCCGGAAAATTTTACCTGAAAGTTTCCTACAGTTTCATAGTACGTTGTAACGAATAAGCCTAACTACAACCTAACCACCCTACTCAATGAGCTGCAGACATATTAGTCCTTGATGAAAGTCAAGGAACAGAAGGGTGAGGTAAATGTTGCTTCTTCCTCCAAAAAGTTCTATAAAGGTTCGACCTCTGGAATAAAGTCTGCATCTTCTTCTTCCGGTATCAAAAAATGGAAGAAAAAGAAAGGAGGCCAGGGGAAAGCTAATCCCGCTGCTGCACAAAAAGGGAAAAAGATCAAAGCTACAAAGGTAATTTGTTTTCATTGCAATTAGGTGGGACACTAAAAGATGAATTATTCTAAATATTTGGCAGAAAAGAAGAAAGTCAAATAAGGTAAATGTGAATTACTAGTGTTGGAAACTTGTTTAGTGGAGAATGACAATTCTACTGGGATAATTGATTCAAGCGCCACTAACCATGTTTGTTCCTCATTTCAGGTAATTAGTTCCTGGCAGCAGCTGAAGACTGGTGAGATGACGATGCTGGTTGGAGCTAGGCACGTTGTCTCAGTTGTGGCAGTGGGAGGACTCCAACTTTGTTTACAAAAACCTTACATTTTTATTAGAAAATATTTATGTAGTTCCTGACTTAAAAAGGAACTTGATTTCTATAAAATGCTTATTAGAACAGTCATACAATCTGAATTTTAATGTGAATAAAGCATTTATTTACAAAAATAGTGTTGAGATTTATTCTGAAAAGTTAGATAGTAATATTTACGTGTTAAGGTCGTTAGCATCAAAGTTCCTTCTTAATACTAAATTATTTAGAACTGTGATAACTAAAAAAAAAAAAAAGACGATAAGTTTCTCCTAAAGAAAATTTCTATCTTTGGTACCTACGATTAGGTCACATTAATCTCAATGATTGAGAGATTGGTTAAGAACGGACTTCTAAGTGAGTTAGAAAACGATTCATTACCAGTATGTGAGTCATGCATTGAAGGCAAAATGATTAAGAGATTTTTTACTGGAAAATGTCATAGAGCTGCAAAGTGGCATCCGTTTATCAAGTGCTAAAAAAAAAAGAGTGACTTTACAGATGATTATTCGAGGTATGGGTATGTTTACTTATTGCAGCATAAGTCTGAAGCTTTTGAAAAGTTCAAAGAGTACAGGCTGAAGTTGAAAATTCACTAAGTAAAACAATAAAAACGCTTCGATCTGATCGATGTAGAGAGTATATGGATTGAAAATTTCAAGACTATTTGATGGAAAATGGAATTCTATCCCAACTCTCAGCACCTGGTATACCTTAGTAAAATGGTATAGCAGAAAGGAGAAACTGAACCTTGTTGGACATGGTTCGGTCCATGATGTGTTACGCTTCCTTACCTAACTCGTTCTAGGGATATGCAGTACAGATTGCAGCTTATATTTTGAATTGTGTTCCATTAAAGAGTGTTTCTGAAACATCTTTGGAATTATGGAATGAACGTAAAGGTAGTTTACGCCATTTCAGAATTTAAGGTTGCTTAGCATATGTACTTGAAGCTAATCCTAAGAAATTGGAACCTCGTTCAAAAGTATGCCTATTTGTAGGCTACCTCAAATGAACGAGAGGTGGCAACTTCTACGATCCAAAAGATAATAAAATGTTTGTGTAGACAAATGCTACATTCTTAGAAGAGGACCACATAAGGGAGCATAAACCACACAGTAAAATAGTAGCTTTCCAACGAATCTACTGGACCTTCAACAAGAGTTGTTGAAGAGCCAAGTATATCGACAAGAGTTATTGATGTCGATTCATCCAGAAGGTCACATCCACCTCAAAAATTAAGGGAACCTCGGCATGGTGGAAGGGTTTCAAACCTGCCTATTCGTTATATGAGTTTAACAGAAACCCTAACCATCATATCTGATAGTGAAGTTAATGATCCATTGTCATATAAGAAAGCGATGGAGGATGTTGACAACAATTAATAGATCAAAGCTATGAATCTCAAAATAGAGTCTATGTACTTCAATTCAATCTAGGATCTTGTAGATCAACCTGGTAAGGTAAAACTTATAGGTTGCAAATGAATTTACAAGAGAAAAATGGTGCATATGGTAAAGTGCAAACCTTTAAGGCTGTACTACTAGCAAAGGGTTATACCAAGGTTGAGGGAGTTGACTATAAGGAGCCTATCTCATTTGTTGCCATGTTAAAGTCTATCTGGATACTCCTGTCCATTGCCGCATATTATGACTATGAGATCTGGAAAATGGACGTTAAGACTGTTTTTCTGAATGGTAATCTTGATGAGACCATTTATATGCAGCAACCAGAAGGATTCATAACTTAAAGTCAAGAGCAAAAGGTTTGTAAGCTTAATCGGTCCATTTATGGACTGAAACAAGCTTCTCGATCTTGGAACATAAGATTTGATTCTACAATCAAGTCTTATGGTTTTGATCAAAATATTGGTGAACCTTGTATTTACAAGAAAACCATCAATAATTCAATAACTTTCTAAGTGTTATATATAGTATTGGGGTTGGTGCCCTAAATCTCATAGGGTCTTATAGTTTGTAATTATATTATACAAACATCTTATTTATCTAATGAAATATGTGATGTTTTATATGACATTTAGTTGCATTAATCCACAAACCAATAAACTAGCATTCAAGGTTATCTTGTAGCTTAAACATGTTTGTAGAGACATACGAGTGAATCATGTTTAAGTGATAACCTAAATGGTTTGTAGTAGATGGACAAAGCTGGATACCTTATCCTGGTGACACTACGAGTATGGCTCGCTTTGTAGATATTATAATTGTTGTAAAGTGCTACAAATGATTTTGTATAAGACGGGACCACGAAATGACTAATTTCATTATATAACGTCATTTATAATAGAGACTTACATTTCACTAGGATGACCATAGGTGACATGACCTGAATCCTAAGTGAGTGTGAACCCATGCCTATGAAGGTGGTTCTTTGATTTATATGGGTGAGAGTTGACCAGATTGCTGACCTAACAAGCCTACCAATTTAGAGATTTGTCTGATTGGGGAGCTAGAAACACAACTACACAAAAAGGAATTCCTCAACATCGGGGTAAGTAAATAAATTGCTCCCTTAAGGGCTGATACCAAGGCTCGAACAATGTGGCGCCACACCCTTTCCTGGACCGAGAGGGATTTTCGTCATAATTGGACTATGATTTGTTGTTCATTAGAGAGATCAGTGGTACTTAATGAGTTAGATATAACTACAGAGGCAAAACGATAATTTTGGCCCAACTGTACTTACGAGCAATTTGTTAAGGGTCATCATACTACAGACTGGTTATATCTCATGGACACAAAAATATATCTGTAGTGCGAAATGCAGTTGTCGGTCTTTAATGGAGTGTTCGACAGTTAACGGATGGTGAATAATTAATTAAACTCCAAATTTAATTAATTATTCACGTATCGTTGGAGCTTCAAGCTACAGGTCCATGAGGTCCCTCTATAGCTTAATGAGAATTAATGAGAATCAATTTTTAGATTAATTAGAATTGTTCAAATTAATTGAGAGAATTAATTATACGTGATATAATTAATTTAATCTAACTATATATGATATAATTATTATAATGTATTTGATACATTATAATATAAAGTTTATTTAAGAGAAATTAAATATTTGAATATGATTCAAATATTAATTATGTGAATTGGATTCATATAATTAAATTTAATATAAATGAGATTTGTATTAAATTTCATTGTTGAGAGAATTATACTATATGTATATTGTATATATTTAATTCAATATTAAACTAGAGGTATATGTTATATTTGATATAACATATAGTTTAATATATAATATATGATAAAATGATTATCATATAATATACATAAAAGTTTTTTATAAAATTATTTTATTTTTTATTTTTATTTTTAAAAAATTTTAGGGAGGGAGTTCCTCTCCCTTGTGAGAGTGGAAAGAAAACCATTCATTTTTTTTTTCTTTCTTCTTCTTCCTCGTGGAAAAAGGTTACAGAAACGTTCTATAAGTTCCAATATTTTCCCATCTTATCCTCTTCTCAACTCTCTCAGATCCCTCTTTCAAAATAGTCAATGCCCACACCTCCTAGACTCTCATTCAAAGAATACAGAGGTTTCATTGTGTTGGTGTCCGTTTGGTTCAAGGTTTTTCTTCTTGGAGAATCAATCTTCAAATGTAAGGGTTTCTGAAACTCATTTTTCTATATGTATTTTTTTCTCAAGCATGTTGTTTTTTTCTTATTAGATGCATAATTTCTGTTGGTTTGCTGTAAAATAAACATTCTGTAAATTTTAGATTTTTGGGTTCGATCCCATCTTCCGCTCAAGAACCATCAAAGATTCCTTCATCCTACTCATTGGGAATGATGTAGGACTACTGACTGACATAAAATAGTGGTTGGTGGTCCAATTCCAAATGAAATATTTGGGAGAGGCGCAATTTCTTCTAGACATTTAGATCTTTAGAGATCGTAAAAACAAATTGTTAGCTTTGTCTCAAGCATCATATATTGATTTGTCAAGTATTCGATGCAAGAGAGGCTTACTACCTTTCAGGCACGGAGTTGTTTTATCCAAAGAATAATGTCCTAAGCACCTCAAGAAGTTGAAGAAATGAGATAGATCCCCTATGCATCGGTTATTAGCAGCCTGATGTATGCGATGTTTGTACTAGACATGACATCTGCTATGCAGTGGGGATAGTCAGTAGATATCAATCTAATCCAGTATTAGATCATTGGACTGTCATTAAAACCATCCTCAAGTATCTTAGGAGAACCGAGGGACTACATGCTCATGTATGGGTCTAAGGATTTGATCCTTATAGGATATACTGATTCTAATTTTTAGACTGATAAAAATTCTAGGAAATCCACTTCAGCATCAGTGTTTACTTTTAATTTAGGAGTTGTAGTCTGGTGAAGCACCAAGCAGGGGTGCATTGTTGACTCCACCATGGAGGCAAAATATGTAGCGGCTTGTGAAGCTGTTAAGGAGGCTGTTTGGCTAAAAAAAAAAAATTGACTCAATTAGAAGTAGTTCAATTCCAGACATGTCAAGACCTATCACCCTTTACTATGATAATAGTGGTATTGTGGCTAATTCTAAAGAGCCCAAAAGTCACAAGCGTGGGAAACGTATTGAGCACAAGTATCATTTGATTCGAGATATTATGCATCGAGGAGACATGATCATCACGCAGATAGCTTCGGTGCATAACGTTGCTGATCCATTTATAAAGGCCCTTACGGTCAAGGTATTTGAGGGTCACATAAAGAGTCTAGGTCTACGAGTCATGCCTCATTTTGTCTAGGACAAGGGGAGATATTAATAGACGCGTATTGTATGCCCTAGTTTCTTGTTTCTGTGTAAATTAAGTCTATTTTCTCATATTTTCTTACAATGGTTTGCATTCTTTCTTAATTACAAGAGTGACATCCTTAGCCAAATTCCAAAAACAAAAACGAGTTTTTAAAAACTACTTTTTTTAGTCTTCAAAAATTGATTTGATTTTTTAAAACATGGGTAAAAAGTAGATAACAAAGCAAAAAATTTAGAGGTGGGAGAGATGATTATAGGCTTAATTTTCATAAACCAAAAAGCCAGAAACAAAATAGTTATCAAATGAGGCCTAAGGGATTATTTGATTGGATAGTTTTCTGCATGAGAATTGATACATCCTTGCAAAAATCATGTTTGTTTCACAGTTTTCAACACTTTGCCTAAAAATAATCTATTCTCAGATATTCTCATTTCCCACAGACAAGGGTTTTATTTTCCCTTCTCCATCTGTTTTTTATTTTATATATGATTTCATTTTGGATATAGTAATTAATTAGTTAGTTAATATTAAATTTAACAAAAATTCATTTTTCAATGATAATATTTGATTGCTTATTATTTTTTTATAATCAAACAATTATTGATTGAGATTAATTTTAATTTGATCTTTAATTATGAACATATCATCATTTATTGATTATTTATAATCAATTATTTATTTATTATGATTAGTTTTTATTACTTCATTCATTATTAATATATTATATTTATAAAACTTTTTTTAGTATTCTTTATTAATATATCATATTTTTATCTCTTTGTTTCATTTTTTTTATATAATCTATTGTTTAATAAAATATATTTTCTTATATTATTTAATTAAGATTAAAATTACTAGTGTTGAACTTAATTAATTATAAAAATGATTAAGTAATAGATTATAATTGATATGACGTTCATTAAATACATTAATTGATTAATTTAATAATAAATTATCTAATTTTTAAATATTTATGATTAAGATTAGGGAAATTATTATAAATTGAAAAATATCAAACTTTTTACAAATATAGAAGAATTTTACTGTCTATCAGCGATGACACTTTTATCACTGAGTGATAGACATATTGTCCAGTGATAGAAGTCAGTACGGTCTATCGCTGATAGACAATGAAATTTTTCTATATTTGTAATTAGTTTGACTCATTTTGCTATATTGAAAATAGCACTTAAGATTATTATTGATTCTTAGTTAATTAATTTTTTATCAATGCATTGAATAATATCTATTGTTTAATTAATTAAGCTATTACAATCATATATGATTGTCATGCTTAGCTTCATAAATTAAATACAAACATGATTTTTTGTTCATAAAATCCTAATAGCATTTCTCATACACAATTAAATACAGTCATCTTTTATTCTTATGCATCTATAAAACCTTAAATCAAACGACCCTTAACGGTTTTGTTATCTAAATGACTAAAATTAAGGATTATTGAAATCCGGGACAAATGTGTTTGATTTTTGAAACATGAGGAAAACTAAATCCAAAACCTAGATCAAAATAGTATTTTTTTTCGAAAAATATAAGTATCTACTAATTTTACTTAGAAGGATCAGTAATATATTAGAAAAATAGAACTTTTGATATTTCCATATAGCAAGGTTTTGGAATTTTACTTAATTATGCAATAAATTTATTTGATTATATTGAAGTTTTCTTTTTAGGTATTACATAGTTCACAATTTTCGTAAAATAAAACTCAAAAAAAAAAAAAATAGCAGTATTATCTTTATCCATATACTGTAGTTTATTATTTTACAAATAAAATGATTAAATATATAATACTTTTTACATTAAATTTAATCTTGCTAAAAAAAATAAAAAGAAAACCATACGATATAATAAGATAATAATTATATATATAAAAATTGATATTATATTTCCTTGAAAAAAATAAAGGAAATGAATTTGTAAATTTGAATATATAGTTATTGTATAACTTTGGGTTAGAAATGGACATATGTAATATTTCTTAATTAAATTTAATATGGCTAAAAAATGGGGGGAAAAACTTAATAAGATAATGATTATTAAAAAAATAGTAATATTATATTTCCTTAAAAAAATAAAGAAAATGAATTTGTAAAAAAAAAATCAAACCGTTGTCAATCTCATTCATTGTGTGGGCTCATTCCAGTTTTGAAGGAAGCTTTTCAGTAAAAGACAGAGAAAATTAACTTAGTATCCTAAATAATTTTAAAACCATCCCTTTTCACCAATTTTTGTTCAAAACTATCCTAATTTTCTAATTAACCCCAATGATTGGACTAAGGTTAGAACTTTCCAATTCATAGGTCGAAGTGTTATTTTAATTTTGCGTAGATTGGTAGGCTCTTATGTTATTTTTTTCTTTTGTGTGGCTTTTCCATAATTGCATAGCTTGTATCATAAACTTTATGAAAATAAAAGATTGATTAGTTACTAGCTGTCTCAACTAATTAATTAATCTTCATCTTCTCACCGGTCTTAATGTTATTGCTCCCAGTTGATTGAGCAATAAGTTTGATTGTGATGCTTGGTTTTAGTCAGAATCAATAGACTCAAAAGAATTAAGCTTAATTTGACTTTTTTGATTAGGTAGACTCAGCACCGATCGGGAAAAAGGGGTTTAGAATACATTTTCAAGTCTTTAATTTAAAAAATAAATCATTTTAAAAAAATGGAGTGTTTGATAACCAATTAAAATAGCTTTTCAAGTGTATTTTAATTCGTTTTGATAAAAAAAATGTTTAAATAAAAATAATTTTTTTGAAAAACACTTTTTTTTTCCAAGTCAATCCAAATTGAGCCAAAGATTAGTTTATTTGAGTGAGCCTATGATCTATATTGCAATGGAATGAAATCCTACAGTTGAATTGCAATCTTGGTAAGGGATTTATCCCTAGCATTGACTTATTTTTATTTTCAGAAAAACATATCAATTTGAGTCCTTAAATTTTGGAAGTTGTATTAATTTAAACCTAATCAATTAGATTTCTAAATTTTAATAAGCGAATTAATTTTCATGCATCAATTATGGTCATTTATTTTATTAACCTGTCATTTAAAAAAGTTTCATCTGCGTAAGAATTGAATGCATGGATAATTTTTTAAATGTAATCTTAATAAATTGTCTAAATTGGAGAGTGTTGATGGATACATTTGTGGAAGTTTAGTATTATTTTTATACAATTTAATTCAAGATTTAAAGTGATATAAAACCCAAAGTTTAGAGGTGTAAATTAAATTTTTAGATAAACATTGTGTTAGAATTTTTTTTTAACAATCATATATCCATTCATTCGAAGAAGTCTCATTAGTGTAATGAAAGAGTGATGGATGATTTTTCACTAATGAAACTTAAAGAATTTAATTGATATAGTTATACCAAATATAAAAAAGAGTGTAAATTGATAAATTGATAAAAAAGAAAAAAGTTAAAAGTTGAAATTAATATAATTATTAGTGAAGAGTTTAATTTGATGACCCAAATTCCTAAGCTTAAGGGTTTATATGTTTCCAAACTGAAAAAGATTGAGGAGAGAGTGCAAATTTCAACAATTAATACAAAAGAATTGGCGAAGAGAGAATCAGATATTCTATTCATATGAATTCGAATGCCCAAAACAAGCAATGCCATTTCTTCAATCCATTCGCTTCCCATTCATATTGCAGTTTGGTGCCTTTGATGAAAAATAGAAACAGATATAGAGAGAGAGTATTGAAAGCAAGAAATGCTCTCAAGAGCACACCTACACACTACTAAACATTTCGCAACTCAGTTATTTGGACAAAACAAAACAAACTCATCTCTTTTTTTTTTTTTAAAAGGAACTGACGGTTGGAGACTCAACAATCTCTCCATGAAAAAACTCATCACCAAACTCACTTGGCACTCCCAAGCTCTTTTCGGAGGAGCTTTGCGGCGGCCACCATGTTTTTGAGGGCCGGGTTCACCTCTGCATACTTGCGAGTTTTAAGTCCACAGTCAGGATTCACCCACAAGATGTTTGTCTCCAGCACTGCAAGCATCTTGTTGATGCGGTCCGCGATTTCTTCAGTTGATGGTATTCTTGGAGAGTGAATGTCGTACACACCCGGCCCAATTCCAGCACCGTACTTCACTCCCTCGCGGAAGACTGACAAAAGCTTCTCGTCTGAACGAGAGTTCTCGATTGTGATCACGTCGGCATCCATATCGATGATGGATTGGATGATGTCGTTGAAGTTGGAGTAGCACATGTGAGTGTGGATCTGTTGGATGATGAAATGTTAGGTCCATTTGAAATATTTAACCAATGTATGACAAACAATGGTAACACAAATTGTTAGTAACCTGAGTTGTGTCTTGGACGCCGACGTTTGTGATACGGAAAGAGTGAACAGCCCAATCCAAGTAGAAAGCTTGCTCAGACTTCCTAAGAGGCAACCCTTCTCTCAAAGCAGCCTCATCAATCTGGATAACGTTAATACCAGCCTTCTCGAGATCCTCGACCTCATCCTTGATGGCCAACGCGATCTGATAACAAGTTTCAAACCTGGAAGACGATAGTATACACAAAAGTATGGTATTGGTATTGGTATTGGTATTGGGGAAACAAACAAACTATTCTTTCATGGAGGCATTATCTTCCGTACCTTGGCTGGTCGACTCTAACAAAGGACCAGTTGAGAATGGTGACAGGGCCAGTGAGCATTCCCTTCATTGGGCGGGATGTCATGCTTTGAGCTGTGGTTGACCAGAAGACGGTCATGGGTTTTGGGCGGCTCACATCACCATAGATGATTGGAGGCTTCACGCAACGTGATCCGTAAGATTGCACCCAACCGTTAACAGTGAAGGCAAAACCTGACAACTGCTCACCGAAGTATTCAACCATGTCGTTCCTCTGTGCAATGAAATAAAGATCATGTAAGAAGGTGTGAAATGAGAAAACACGAAAGGGAAGGATAGCCTTCGGTTCATCCTCAAACGGCTCCAAAAAAACTCACCTCGGGTTCTCCGTGAACCAAGACATCAATATCAAGCTCTTCCTGGAGCTTGACAACCTTGTTAATTTCCTCCTTGATAGCCTTAACGTATTCATCCTCGGAAATCCTATAGGACACCAATGACGACGATTCCAATGTCAGAAATAGGATCAAATTGCATGAGTTTTAAAGAAAAGGTAATATTAGTTTATTACTCACTTGTTAGCTTTATATTCACGGCGAACCCTCCTGAGTTCAACAGTTTGAGGGAAGGATCCAATGGTGGTGGTGGGAAGGATTGGAAGGTTAAGCTTCTTCTGTTGAGCATCAAGTCTTGCACTAACGTTTGTAGCACGGCGGTGATCAGAACCCTTCAAAGCAGCAGCCTGTGCAAGCAAGCACGAAGCAATTCATCAACGTGCAGTGTCAGTAAACAGAAAACTAAACACTTTATGGAAAAGAAATAGATGAGCTCACCGCTTTCTGAACAGCCTCATTGGTCACCCTGGGGGACGACTTCCTTGAAGCATGAGCTGCGGCATTAGCAGCAAAGAATGCCTGAAAATACAAAACCAGAAGCAGCTTAGCTTAAGAGTTTAGGAACGAAATGCTATGAAATAGCTTTACACCCAGCCGAGACGAATTTCATCAGGCTCAAAAAATCACCTCGTCCTTGTTACCAGCCAAAGCCTTTGCCAATGCATTGACCTCAACAATCTTTTGAGCAGCAAAAGCAAGCCACGATTTAATTTCGTTGTCCAACTTAGTTTCGTTGACAAGGTCGACAGCAGTGTGGAGAAGTGAACAGGAGGTGGAGACCACGAGATTGTCTGCATTTTTGTTTTCCGGGAAGGGGGAAGAAGAGATCGGTAAGAAAACAGTCTCAAACCTCAAACCATAACACCAATCGAGTATTGCTTGCATACGTATTAAGGGCATGTTTGGGAGTAATTCTAAAGTAGTTAAAATGACCTTTATCATTTTCATAACCAATTTTGATGATGATATGAAAATTGTATTTAAAGATGTAAAATTAAACATTAAATTAATTTTAAGTGATTAAAGTTGTGAATATGAATAGGACAAAAGTGATTTTAATAATTTCAAAATCCATACTGAGCATGCACTACGTATCATAAATATAAGCAGAAGATACCTTTCCCCACTATGCCAGCTAGTTCCTCCAATACACTGACTGAGGAAGCAAGATCGTTGGCCCAAATATTCCTTCCATCAACTACTCCAGCAAAGAGGAACTTTCCCTTGGGGAAATCACCCTTGATTAAATCAAGTGTCTTAGTTCCACGAACCAAATCAAACCCATAGGCAGTGACACCCTTCAAAGCAGTCAAGGTCTTGTATGCCTCAGCAGGGATATCAGCAAAATATGTCTCAATAAGAACATTCAACCCAGAGAGAGTTGATTCCAGTTGAGCATATGCATCAGAGAAGGCCTTCAATTTGTCAGAATCAAGATCCATCACCAATGTAGGCTCATCAAACTGAATCCAAGAAGCACCTGCTGCCTTAAGATCTGACACAACCTCCCTGAAAAACAATCCATTATTAATAAAAATGAGAGGAGACAATTGTTAGTGGAGAACATTCAACGTACGGAGGTAGAGCAACAGTTCTTTACTTGTAGATGGGAAGGATCTTGTCGAGAAGGGAAAGAAGGGAGAAGCTCTTGTCCACGCCCTTGGCTGGCTTAGAGAGCAACAAATATGACACGGGACCAATAAGAACTGGAACGGTTTCTACTCCAAGCTGCATGAGTTAACATAATCTATCATTATAAGTACAGTTACAACTAACTAAACTAAACGTCCCTTTATAGAATCTTCCATTATCTATACTTCAGAATTTCCATTTGAGAACAACACTTACAGCCTTGGCTTCTTTGTATTCCTCCACTGCCTTGTGTGAAGCATAAGAGAATTTCACCTCTGGTCCCAACTCAGGGACGATGAAATGGCTGTGCATGCATTTGACAGTGTTAGTTATACTCATATACCAATTCCATTATATTGTCTTTGCATAAGAACAAATCTCGTTTCTCCTATTCATGATTACTTACTAGTTGGTGTCAAACCACTTGGTCATTTCCATTGCTGGAACAGATGCATTTCCTCTAGCCATGGAGAAGTAGGTGTCAAATCCAATCTCACCACCATTCCAGCCATATCTAGGAGGAACAGCTCCAAGAGTTGCAGTAGCATCAAGCACCTGATCGTAGTATGAAAAAGTGTTGCTAGGGATGTACTTGATCCCAGCATCAGCCATCTGTTTCCAAATGGTTGACCTCAGATCTGCTGCCACCTTTTTCAAATCTTCGGCAGAGCTCTTTCCATCCCAGAATGATTCAAGAGCAAACTTAAGCTCTCTCTTGGGTCCCATACGGGGATATCCAACAATGTGGGATGCCATTGTTCTGCTCAAGAAATAAAAAACAGAAGTATTCTATTAAAAAACAAATCCCATCATGCACTTCACACCATTACTGTTTGATTCTGCATCATTTGCAATGGAAGGCTATAAATTATCCAACAAGAAGTACAAATTTTATACATGAATCAAGTTATCATTAAAATTCTACATTCTCCCTAATGCATGGATCGACCAGACGTGCAGTCCAATTTGGAGCATTGATTTATAAGAATTAAGATGAAATCCATGAAGAAATGAAAATGAAGCGAAAGAAAAACATCAATAGGGTTTCAAACACAATAAGAAAACTCAATAGAGTACTGTAAGTAACATTGCAAGAATTTGAACACAAAAACTCCCTGCTCAGCTTACCAAGGAGCACGCGTAAACGGGAGATCCGATACAAATTAGAAAATAAAAGAATTACATATCTCCCTCGAGAAATAGAAGCATAAAGAAAAGTAAAAACTAAAAAGCCATCGGAGCAGCAGACAGATCTGGTACTTGAAAAGGTAATAAACAAAAGCCGTAGGAAATGAGTCAGATCTAGAGAAACCAAGAATCTTCACTGAAATCAGATCTAAAAGGAAATTGCAGAAAGAGAGATTGTGTTTTGTAGAGCAAACCTTGAGAGAAATGAAGCTCCCCGGAGAGAGTAGAAAGAGAGTTCGTGAAGAAGAAGAAGAAGAAGAAGAAGAAGAGAGAGGAGGAGGAGGGTGGAGCCACAGAGAAGAGACAACGGCGCGAGTTGGAAGTGGAAATGGAGTTTTATTTATAGAACATAGAGATGATGACGTGGCAGATCTTAGAAGGCGGAGAGAGAGGTGGCAATAAAATAATAATAATTGGGGTTTATTATTTTTATTTTAAATTCAAAATTTTAATTTTGAGTTGTGGAATATGGGTTATTATTATGCCTATGGACCTATGGTTGAGCGTGAAAATCTGAGGTGGAGATGAAAGAGCGCCACGCGCGTGGAGTCAGGCGCGTGTGAAAAATGGGGGTTGGTGAATTGTGAGAAAAGAAGGCGTAAAATTGAAGGGACGTGGCTGTGGTGTGGCTAGCTACCATTCTTTTTCTTTTTGCTTTTTTGTGTAATTGGGAGTGAAGTGGCTAATGCCTTCGGATTTACCAGAGTTGTAAATAAATTGTAATATGAAAGGTGCATTCCAATATATATTGTTCTTTATCTTATATTCTATGTTTATACTTACACGTGGGATTCACTGATCACTACTCAGTCTATAATAGAAAACGTAAATTGATTGATGAACGGAAGGTGATCAATCTAGTTTTGAAATTACGTTATCATTATCGTTATTATACTTTTATAGTATGAGAAGTATGAATATGTCAAATTCATAATTCTAATCAAACATGATTAAAGATAATCCAATTATGTTCGCGATTCTGACCCATTACGATTGATCTATCAATAAATCTAATGATTATACCAATTTTCATTATGAATTAATGAACTGATCTTATATCCTTTTTCCATTTAGTAAAATTGGGTTAAATAAATTCAATTTTCGATCAATTTATCAATTCACATGTGTGAGAAATTCAATTAAATTTTGAATAATATTGTAATAATAGGAACAAAATCGTTACAAGTTATAAAATACAAAAATTAAAGTATTACTTATTAAAATTCAGTTATTAAATCGTTATAGATTTGAAAGTATAAGAACTAAATCGTTAGCAGATAAAGTTTAAAGACTAAATTATTTCAATTTTTAGATAAAAATATTTTTATCCTAAAAAATTATGAGAAAGGCTTTTCTCTATCCATTCATTTTCTTTCTTATTAATTTGAATTGCTTTTTTTTTTTTTCATATTGTCTTGTGCATGTGGTGGTGACAGCACAAGAAATGCTTATGTTTAGGAAGATTTAGTCAAATTAAAGTAATTTATATATGGGTGAATTTTGATAAATCTTTTAAGTGATTAATCTAATTTTCGAGTGGGATAGTAAATCAAACCACAGTAAAAATACGACCGCAAGTGTGATTATTATATTATAAGTTTGGTGTTGAATGTACTCATAATTAAAATCTCGTTGGGTAATTATTCATTTTTTATTTTTTAAAATTAAATCTATTTCTTTTTCATTTTTTACAATGGTTCGCATTTTTCTAACTACAATTATTGAATTTTTAATAAAATTTAAAAAACAAAAACAAATTTTTTAAAAGTTATGGGTCTACTTGGTAACCATTTGATTTTTTGTTTTTGTTTTTAAAAATTAAGCATATTTCATCCACATTTCTTATAATGAATTTACATCTATATTAAGTATAATAGTCAAATTCTTAGTCAAATTCCAAAAACAAAAACAATTTTTTGAAAACTACTTCTTTTAGTTCTCAAAATTTAGCTTGGTTTTTTAAATCATTGATGAAAAATAGATAACAAATGAAGAAACTTGGAGGTGGGAGTAATATCCATAGGCTTAATTTTCAAAAACAAAACCAAAAAACAAAATGGTTACCAAATGGGACCTATTTTTTTTAGTTTTCAAATTTTGACTTGGTTTTTTAAATCATTCATAAAAAGTAAATAATAAATTAATAAATTTGAAGATAGAAATAATGTTTAGAGACTTAATTTTAAAAAACAAAATGATTATCGAACAGAGTCTAAGTTATAAAACATGTCTTTTTATTTGAAATATTATTTTGCTTTCCATAAATTTGAAATGAGTTTAACTCAACAATAATTAACATACACTTTTTTTATTTAAAAAAATATAAGACAACATTAAAAAAATATTAATAAAATTGAAAAAAAATTGAAAAAAAAAAATATACGTACAAACATGAATGCTCTTATCTTTGAGCTTTAAAGAATTCTTCTTTTATTTTAAATGGATCTTATCATTTTTTTAATGATTAAACTTTGAATCAATTTTACTAGAGAGGAAAGCATCCATTACAATTGCATAACAAGGATTTCGCTATGCAATGCAAAAGAATATTTATAAATTAAAATTAGTAGCTTTTAACAACGTGAACATAAATTTATAAGATTAAATAAATAAAATAATAACTTTTTGTTTAGCATTTGATTTCTTTGTAAATGTATGAATGTACGAAATTAATTTTTAAAACACCAAAAACCAAATAAATATATGGCCTCGAGTATAGCTTATTAGTTGATTTTAGAGAATAAAAATTGGTATTTATTCTAATTTTATTAAGAAGCACTTGAAAGATGGATCATTAAAAAAAAAAGACTTTAAAGTGATTTTGAAACCTATAAATTATTAAACAAAAATCGAGGTAAAAGGTCTAAATCTTGAAACCTATAAATTAAATCGGGGAAAAAACTCAAATCACATTTTAAAACTTAGAGAGTAAATTGAAATCAAACTCAAAACAAGACTAAAAGTGATTTTGAAACCTATAGATCAAATAGAAACTAGACCTAATACCTAGGGACCTAAGAAATATCTTTTCCTTCAAAATTAAGGAGATACTTTTGGTATTTTAATTCTTTATTTATTTGTAACTTTATAAGCAAGTAAATATTTAATAGTAGTATATACTCTTTCTACTAAATATTTGACAAGTCATTAAATGATATACTATCATCTTTTATAGATTCAATTATTCAATGCTACTATGATTGTTTTTGTTATAGATAAAACTTGGACAACATGTCTTGTAATTTGTGTTGCATTTGTTAAATATCTTGTGTTGTATATCGTAGATTCTACCTAAAGTTTCTTTTTCCCTTATTGATTGTGGTTTTTCACTCGGACTCACTGATTTGTTTACTTTTTTTTTCAAGGATGTTTTGATGAGGTATTATTTATTCTCATTTGTTTCTTTTTAGGGTTAGTGTAAAAGAAAGTGTGTGCTTTGAGAGTTTTGAATTTTGAGGTTGTCTAAGCCTCGATTGTTATATACTACTATTGAATTTCATATATTTTGTTGTTGAGAGTGTTATCAACCGTCAATCAACCTAGGCTAGATTGTTATGAGTGTAGTAAATCACATAGGGAGTAAGCGAAAACTTGTGACGAGTATTTTGATGTTGTATTAAGGGAATTTCGTTCAAAACTCGAGAGAAATTTGTGTGTGGAGGTGACTCAGTGAGGCTGTGAAGATAGCTCAAACTTAGGGGACCTAAATTGAAACCGAAGAGTAGACTCTATGTGAGGTGTTGAAAATGGAGTCTATCAGTTAAGTCATTTGTTTAATTATTTAACTCTTAGTCTAGTGAAGTTTCTTTCCAACCGGCATGCAACCCTACAAAATGGGTGATATTGTATTGAAGTAGGTTATCAATCTTCGTGTCTCTCTAATTCTGCACTTATTGTTTATTTTTTTTATTACGTTAATAGATTTATCTTTTAGCTTGTTACAACCTCATGCTTGACCTCTGTATGTTACATGTTAGATTCTTTTTATAATTTTATCCAATATTTTGTTTACAAATATTGAATAGAAAATAATAACTATTGTAATACTAAAAATTTGTTTCACTTACCGTATGATGACTTTTTACAAAAAGGAAATATAAAACGATATTATAATATTTAGAATGCATTAATATATATATATATGTTTGGTCCCTAGGTTTGACGTCCAGTTTCTATTTAGTTCTTAAATTTCAAAATATTATACTTTTAGTCTTCATATTTTTAATTTGGTTTCAATTTAATCCCTAAGTTTTAAAATGTTGTAATTTTACCATTGACATTTGAGTTTTGTTTGAATTTGGTCCCTAGATTTCAAGATTTTACAATTTTAACCTAAAATTTTCATTAAATACTCACTTCCAAACATTGATGTCAATGTCAATTAATTAATTAAAAATAATTATGAAGTAAGATTTTAGATTTAATTTTAAAAGTAATGAAAAATAGTGAAACTTAATTAATCATAATTCATTTTATTATAACTTATTAACATACATTCACACTGAAGACGAAAAATGAGTATTTAGTAAAAGATTGAGGTTAAAAATGTAAATCTTGAAATTTAGGGACAAAATTCAAAACAAACTCAAATATCAAAGGTAAAATTGTAACATTTTGAAATTTAGGACTAAATTGAAATCAAATAAAATTTAAAAACTAAATGTATAATATTTTGAAACTGAAAGACCAAATAAAAATTAGACCCGAATCTAATAACTAATAAGGATTTTTTTTTCTAAAAAAAAAAAAAATATTGAATTTGAATCAGAAAAATGAATGGAGGATAAAATTGAGTAGAGGCCCAATCCCCAACACAACATTCATTCCAATTCCCAACATGCTTGAGATTCTCAAGTTGTTTAGGATGTGTACATATCTATGTCAACTTGTGAAAAAGTTTCGCCCTAATAGTAGGCTACGCATCACAAAATATACTTAATTATCTTCATTTTTAGTCCTAATACATTTATTTAATTTTAGTCGATTTATTTAATTTTTAGTCTCTATACTATCGATAAATTTTAAATTTGATCTCTATGGCTAGTTTTTTTGTTGATTTTTTTTTTTTTGAAATCCTTTGTTACCTACTAGTATTTTTACTATAAATTTAAAAAGAAGATTTTCAAAAATAGAAAAATAAATGAAACTATTTACACTAAATAGTAAAATTTCAATCTTCTTTAATAGAGGTTAATAGAAATCTATCATTGCCCATCATTGATAAAACGGATAGAAGCCTATCACTAATAAACGTTATTGAAATCTATCAGTATCTATTAGTATTTATTTTTTTTATAGATTTTTTTACTATTTCTATAAATAGCTTGATAATTTTTATATCTGTGAAAAAATTTCATTTTAAAATATATTCACATATTGCATCTCATTTCATGAAAATTATTATTATTATTTAACCAATTTTGTAAAAAAAAAAAAAAAAATTGAAAAACTAAATTTAAGATTTATTGAAAGTACATGGGTTAAAATTAAATAATTGAAAATATAAAGACTAAAGTTGAATACATTTCAAAGTATGAGGATCAAAGTAGTAATAAAAAAAAGTACAAGGGATGCTTTTTCTTTCTTTTTTTCCTTTCGTGGGAGAGGATTGGTCCCGAGAGACTAGCCCCAAACATGAAGGAGAATTTCCTAGGAAAAACAAAATTTCTAGATTTATTTTTCTCATTTTTTCGATTCGCGTTGTTTATCTATCTTTTAATCCATTTTTATCATAATTAGATAATGTAATGGATTGTTTTCAAATATAAGAAAATAACTTAACTTATTTACAAATACAACAAAATATCACTGTCTATCAATGATAGACAACCCGTATACATGTCACACGACTATTCGATGCAAAATATCTACAGACAAACAAAGAGAGTAAAATATACTAAAGAGATAATTCTAGACTGTAGTATACTTAATCTTTAAGCAGCTAACATAATGTTTCGCAACATTCTTCTTTTCATCCTAGTCTCGTATGGAGATGACGAAGAATTCGAGAGAAGAGGTAAAAATGTGTGAGAAAGGTCAAGGAGAGAGAAATGAGTATATAGTGAAAAATAACAAAAGAAACGACGACTTCTAAACAATAGAAATGATAATGAGATCGATCACCTATTAAGGATATTTCACATTTTTTATTCTCATTCCTAGATAATAAATGTGACCTAATTTCGAAGATTAAGAATCGAAGTCTTTTATACATTATACACATGCATAAAAGGTCACAAAAGGAAAAGGCAGATCACCGACAGAAAGAAAAAAAAAAAACCTTGTTTTGTTTTGTTTTTTGTTTTTTGTTTTTTTTTTTTTTTTGAGTAATAAAGAAAAAATCTTGCTGTAGCTAAGGAATACGCGCTAACATGCGCGTGATGTTAACGAATAGAAAGTTGGTGTAGTATTTTACTACAAATTGGAATTTTAGAAACCATATTATTAGAAATATAAAAGAGAGTAATTTTCAGGTGAAAATGTAAAGTAGGATTGAAAAACAAACCAAGCTAAGGGAGTTGGTGGTTGAAAATTAGTTGTGGTTATTGGTGGTTGATGTGACTTGATTTTTTAATATTAAATTTTAGTTTATAATGTTGATAGCTATATATTTAATTTTAAATTTTAAGATTATTTCGTAACCATTTTATTTTTTTTTATGTTTTTTAAAATTAAATTTACAGACATTATTTCTATCACCAAATTTTTTTTCTTTTATTTATTTTTTATTAGAAGTTTAAAAAATCAAGCTAAATTTTGAGAACTAAAAAAAGTAGCTTTCAAAAAGTTGTTATTATTTTTTAAATTTGGCTAAAAATTCAACCATTGTACCTAAGAAAGATACAAATTATTGTAAGAAATGGGGATGATATAAACTTGATTTTCAAAAACAAAAACAAAAAAAATCAAATGGTTACCAAATGAGGTTTTTATTTTTTGGTTTTTCGTTTTTGAAAATGAAGTCTATTTTTTTACATTTCTTACAATGATTTGCATCTTTTTTAAATATAATGGTTAAGTTCTTAGCCAAAATTTAAAAAGCAACTTTTTAAAAGCTATTTTTTTTTTTTTTTAGTTTTTCAAAATTTGGCTTGGTGTTTTAAACCATTGGTAAAAAATAGATAACAAAAAAAGAAATTTGGAGGTAGAAATAGTGTCTATAGACTTAATTTTCAAAAATAAATTGACTACCAAAACAGGTCTTAGAATTTCAAATTTATTGTTTGATGATGAGTATATCTATTGACAAACAAATCCAAAAGTAAAATCAAAAGAAATTTGCCAAAGTGAACCTAGTTCATTTGTCAAGTATGCTAGTACGCACGAGATCTATGGTTTAAATCTCTTCATCCTCAATTGTACTACAAATAGAAAATCAATAACACATTTTTATATAATTGAATAGGTTTATTATTTGTTGTATGAAGATGATTGAATAATTAAAAATTAAAATCACCCTTTGTAGAATTTTTCTAATTAAAAAGTCAAAGGGAAAATAGGATGTCTACAAGTTGATAATTATAGTTAACTTGATTACACTAATATGAATATTATTAAGATTAAATATTTTTTAAAGAGGGAAACTTGACATTTTGGAACATGTAATCATACAGAAAAACTAAATAATATGAAACAAAAAATAGAAAGAAATAGAAATTTTGATAATAAAAGGTGGAAATAGTTTTTACCCCTAAACTCCATGTGTACTCATTTTTATCATAAATTCTCGATTTCATCAAATTGACATACGATTGTGATAAATGTTGTAACTTTATAATTAAAGTGTGGAGTGGAAGAATCGAACTTTTGATCTTGAGGTTGATACTATGAGTATTATGCCAATTAAACTATGTTCATGTTTGCACAACTTCTAAATTAATCTCACAAAACATTGCAATTTATTTCTTCTTATAAGCCTTGTTTTAAGAATGAAGTTTAATTATTTATAAAATAGAGGGTCAATACAAAATTAATAGACTATATTCAAAATTTAAGCTAAGTTAAAAAGGAAGCATTCTTGTTCAAGTTTCTTTACTTTATCATATATTCTTAAAACTATTTCAAAATTCAAGTTAAGTTTTGAAAAAAAAAATAAAATGAAAGCTTGTTTTTATTTTGAAATTTGGTTAAGAATTTGTGAAATTATAACTAAAAAATTGATAGGAAACCAATACGTTGACATGTGAATCTAATTAAGCAGGAACTAGTTAACATGTTTATTTTTTATATTATATTTACATTAATGACATTTTTTTTGTTAGTTATTTTCGTTTAATGGATTTTTTTAACGATATAATGAAAATAATGTCAATGTCAATCTCAAGAAAATTTGAAAATATCAATGAAAATGTCAACACGTCGATGAAGAATTTAATACCATGGTTATACAATTTTTTCTTAAGTTTGCAATATTTATATTTAAAATTTTCAATATGTATTATTTGAATTTGAAAATTGAAATTTTATAAGTTAGATTGAAAATTTGGTCTTTATGATTAGAGAGTTAAAGTTTAGTCTATGTGATTTCTAAAAGTTAGAATTTAGTTTTTATGATTTAATAAATCCTCATAAATAGTTTCTATGGTTTGATAAAATTCTAATAAATAGTCTCTACTATAGAGACTATTTATATAAAATTCTAATAAATAGTCTCTACTATAGAGACTATTTATAAAAAATTTATAAAATTATAAGAATTAAATTCTAATTATAAATCATAGAGATTAAATTTTAGCTTTCTCAAAACTATAGACTAAGTTTGCAATTTAACTTTGCAATATTCATATGTATATATAATTTGTATTTTGAGTTTTATTTTTTTAATCATATATATTTATATATTTATAATTTTATAGTATACGGATTTGTATTTTATTTTAATTTTTAGTAACTTGGAACTAGATAGAATTTTTCAATACATAAATTTTGTGCATTAAAGCATGCATTTATCACTATTTTAATCTTTTACAACTAAATCATTTTAAAAAAATATAATTGAGTTGAATTAGAGTCGATATCATTTAAATGAATGACTAAATAAGAGATATCATTGTAGACTAATAATTTAAGTACCATTTATAGAATGGAAAAACTTTTATTATTATTGTAAATATTGTTTTTTTTATGATTTATTTTTGTATGTTTTAATGCTGGTTATATATTTTCATATTGTTATAAAATTGAGGAGTACAATAGAGTACCTTGAAAACACAGATAAGAAGAAAATATAATATAATAATAAATTAATTAAATAATGATAAATAAAATAAAGTAAAATAAAACAGAATATAAGAAATTATGTAAATATATCAAACTGGAAATTTTCTCTCAAATTTTTTAACTTCTCACAAATCTTTTACACCTTTTCAAATACCACAAAAGTGTAATTATAACTATTTATAGAACTTGTGGCAACTAGGATGTAATTATTTGGACACTAACCATGTATAAATTTGTGACACATGGGGAATCATGTTTAAGGACACATGGTCCCTTTTTTTTGGGATGGACATCTATTTATTATAATATTTATAATTCCCCCTTTAATGTCCATTATATATGAAATATGCCACACTAAAATCTTACTAGGAAAAACCTTAGTGAAGAAAAAAATTACATATTTCATATAATAAATACTCCTAAAAGATAATATATTTACTCCTCTCAATGAAAATATCACTTAAGATCTTTGAGTCTTCGTATTCCAATGTTGTACACCGATTTTTCGAAGATTGTGGTTGGTAATGATTTTGTAAATAAGTCTGCCAGGTTATCCTTCGAACAAATTTGTTGTACAGTGATGTCACCATTTTCTTCAAGATAACGAGTGTAGAAAAACTTTAGTGAAATATGCCTTGTTTTATCTCCTTTAATATATTCTCCTTTGATTTGGGTTATACATGTTGTGTTGTCTTCGTATAATATTTTTGGAAGATTTTTATTTGAAGACAAGCCATATGTCCCATGAATGTGCTCAGTCATTGATCTTAGCTATACACATTCTTGACTAACCTTGTGGATTGCAAATATTTCAGCATGATTTGAAGAAGTAGCCGTTATGGTTTGTTTCACTGACTGCCACGATATAACAGTTTCTCCATGTGTGAATAGATAACCTGTTTGAGACCTAGCTTTGTGTGAATCAGATAAATATTTATGCCTAACCAACTAGATCAAATTTTGATTTATTTGAATAAAATAAACTCATATCAATCGTTCCTTGGAGATAACGGAGTATGTGCTTAATTCCGTTCCAATGTCTTTTTATTGGAGAAAAACTATATCTTGCTAATAAATTTACTGAAAATGCAATATATGGTATTGTATTATAAGCAAGATACATAAGTGCACTAATTGCACTAAGATATGGTACTTCAGAACTAAGAAGTTATTCTTTTCAAAACTTTTCCTGTATATGTTGACTGATGAACAAATATCCCATATGCTAAATGCTTAATTTGCAAACCAATGCAAAATTTTATTTTTTTGGGATCTTTCATCTCAAATTCTTTTTTAAGATATTCTATTACCTTTGAAAGCTCTTCAAAAGTTTTAATTATATTTAATCATCAACATATATAGTTATAATAGCAAATCCTGACTGTGATTTCTTTATAAAAACACACGAACATATTGGATTATTTTAGTATCCTTCTTTCAACAAATATCCACTCAGGTGATTGTACCACATTCGTCTAGGTTGTTTTAATCCATATAATGACCTCTGTAACTTTATTGAATACAATTCTCGAAAATTCGATTTATATGTTCCAGGTACCTTAAATTCTTCTAAGATTCTCATATAAATATCATTATCAAGAGATTCATATAAATATGTCGTGACTATATCCATAAGATGCATGTTCAGATTTTCATACACGGTTAGACTAATTAAATAGCTTAGTGTAATTGCATTCATCACTGGAGAATATGTCTCATCATAATCAATACCAGGTCTTTATGTGAAATTTTGTGCAACTAGACTTGCTTTATATCTTGTGACCGCAATACTCATTTATATCCCACAGGTTTGACACCTTTTGGTGTTCGGACTACTGATAAAAAAAATGACGTTTTGAAAGTGAATTTAATCCTACATCGATTGCTTTTTTCCACCGAAGCCAATATTTTCTATGTCAACATTTTTCAACAAATTTTGGTTCAGGGTCCTTATTTTCAGATATGATATCAAGAGAAATATTATACGCAAAAATATTGTCAATAACTACATTAGTTTGATTACATTTTTTTCTTGTCATGACAGAGTTTATTAAAATCTCATTATTATATTTAGGTATTTCACCTTTCTCACTAGTCATGTCAATGATTTTTTTGTGGGTATTTACAACCTCGACCAAGGGTTTTTTTACTATTAATTATTTTTCGTTTTCGAAGATTTTTATCTTTAGAACTTACTGGTCTACCACACTTTTGGCGTATACCAGACTCATTAGTGAAAAATTGTGTTGGGATATTAATTTTCGATGGAACATTTGCAGCCCTGACTGGGTAGATAGCTAGGGACATAGGGTGCAAGATGGAATTCACTTCTATCCGTTTTCAGGGATAGTAGAGAGGTTGTTGCCTTAAGTACTGACTTCGGGTTTTGAACAAGGGGTCCCACCCTCTCATTGGCTCGAGAGAGACTCGATTTGTTGATCGGATCATAAACCAATTGTTCATTAGAGGATCAGTGGGACTTAAGGAACAAGAGGTAATCTTGAGGGTAAAACAACCATTTGACCTAGTCGTTATTACTAACAAGGTTAACTTACTAATTATAGTTATATCGAATGCACATAATACATCTACAGTGAGGCAAGTACAACTATGGGTTTTAGTGGAGTGACTCAGTAGTTAACGAATGAGGGTTAATTCGGTGTAAAGAGTTTAGCCAATTAATCTCCGATCATTAGAGCCCATGATCTGTTGGTCCACGAGGTTCCCTACTACCTCATAAATGAATTAGTTTTAGAGTAACATGATAAGTTAATTTGAAATGTTCAAATTAGAATTAAGGGATTTAGTGATTATATGTGACATAATTATGCGTTTAATTTTGGAATTAAACGAAATTGGAGAATCAATTAATATTTAAATATGATTTAAATATTAAATTCATGATTAGAGATTCATGATGGTGGAATTAGTTTAAATTAATTTAATATTTGATATTGAATTAATTAGAATTAATTAAATTGTTTAATTAATTAATTATTATTAGAAAATTAATTAATGAATTAATTTTGTAAAATTAATAAAAATTTCATTTTTTGAAAATAAAATTGATTTTGGAAATCAATTTGTAATTTAAAATTGAAAATGGATAGAAAATGGAAAATCCCAAAAGGTGAGATTTCTCCACTTTCTATCCGAGTAGCTCACACATTCTCCACTATTTTCATTGAGTCAATTTCCAAGCATGAGGTGCAAATCATGCAGTAATCCTCTTTGCATGATAGTCTTGCAATAAATAGAGAAGATTGAAGTGAAAATCGAGCATGCAACTGATGCATCTTGATGGTTTTTGCTGAAAAACTTGAGGTTGAGGAAGGTTTTTTTCCATGGTGCAATAGTGATCTTCTTCAAATTCCCTTTATTCAAGCTTATTTTGAGTTTCACAACTCAATCTAAGGCACAAAGAGAATAATAGGGAAGACCTTAAGGTGGTTCACAAGTTGATTTGGAGAAGATTTGTAGCTGGAATCGAGATTTAAATTGTTCTTCAAAGGAACCCTCTTATTAGTTTATGAGCATGCTTAATTTAAAGCCAAAATTAATGAATTAGAATACTTAATAATTCATTTTACTTTTGTTGCGTGTTTTTTATTCTAACATGTGATTTAGTTACTTTCATTGCATCTATAAATGAATTTAGTAACTGATGTGCAATATTTTGTAAATGAATTATTTTTTGAACTTCAAGTTCACACTGATCTATACGGGATCTAAATGAGACAATAACGATGCATTCCATGTAATTTCTTTTTTCAACTTCTTAACTCCTCCCCTTAATATTGAAAAATTTATCTTATTAAAATGACAATCAGCAAATCGTGCAGTAACACATCACCCATCAGGAGTTCAAGATTTTTGATAATTGATGGGGAATCATATCAAATATATATTCTCAACCTCCTTTGAGGACCCATCTTAGTAAGTTGTGGTGGAGCAATTGGAACATATACTGCACATTTAAAAATTCTTAGATGGAAAATATCTGGCTCATGGTTATAAGCTAATTGTAATGGCAATTACTTATGATAAGCTACTGACCTGATGCATACAACTAACGTTGCATGCAAAATAGCATGTTCCCATACAGATGTAGGAAGCTTAACTCTCATAAGTAATGGTTTAACAATTAACTGCAAACGTTTTATGAATAATTCTGCTAAACCATTTTGTATATGAACATAAGCTACAAGATGTTCAACACTTATCCCAATTGACATACAATAATTATGAAAAGCTTGGGATGTAAATTCATCAACATTATCAAGACGAATAGTTTTAATTGTATAATCAGGAAATTGTGCTCTTAACTTAATTATGTAAGCAAGTAATTTTGCAAATGCAAGATTTCAACTTAATAATAAGCACATGTGTGACCATCAGTTGGAAGTGTCTATTAATACCATAAAATATCTAAATGGTCCACTTGTGGGTTAATAGGTTCACATATATCACTATGAATTTGTTATGAAAATATAGGTGATTCAGTCCCCACTTTAACTGGTGATGGTCTAATGATTAATTTGCCTTGGGAGCAAGCATCACATGATAATTCATAAGATTGAAGAATTTTCTAGCTCTTTAATGGATGTCCATTCAAATTCTCAAGAATTCTTCTCATCATTATAGACCCTGGATGACCGAATCTGTCATGCCAAATTGTAAATATGTTTGGATTCATGAACTTCAAGTTCATTGTTGCATATGTTTCAATTACTCGTATATGAGTATAATATAATCCATTAGATAAAGCAACCAACTCTTCTAGTATATGTTTTTCATATGAGACACTAGATATGATATAAGGATACTCCATATTATTCTCAATATGATAACCATTGCAATGTATATCTTTAAAACTAAGTAGATTTCTCTTTGGTTGACTAGAGAATAATGTATTATCAATTGTAAATTTTGTTCCTCTAGGCAAAATCATATCTGTTTTTCCAAATCCTTCAATTAGGTTTGCAAAACCTGATATTGTATTGACTTTTACTTCCAACATTGTCAGTTTGGAAAAGTATTTTATACTTGTAAGTATTATACGTGTAGTTCCACTGTCTGTCAGATATAGATATTCTTTATTCATTTTTTAGTCACTCAATATATATTCTTTATTCATTTTTTAGTCACTCAACATATGAAAATGATCCAGGTTTCTTTATAACCTACCTTTCACAAGGAAAATAATAGAAGCTCGTGCTGATAATGTATTGTAAAATTGAAGAGCATAATGGAGCACAACGGAAACACATATATGGAGAAAAATATATTACAATTATAATTAAATTAAATAATGATAAACAAAATAAAATAAAACAACAAAATATAAGAAATTATGAAAATATATGAAAATAGAAAGTTTCTCCCAAACTTTTGGATTTCTCTCCAATCTTTCACACCTTTTCAAAGACCACAAAAGCTTAATATTTATAGAATTTGTGGCAACTAGGATGTGACTATTAAGATATTAACCATGTATAAATTTGTGATACATGGGAACCATGTTTAAGGGTAAATGGCTCTTTTTTTTTTTTTGGGAGGGATGGACATTTATTTTTTATAATATTTATAATACATATTATATAGTTAAATTATATATAAACTATAAAAAAGACAAAAGTAAGTAAAAACAAACAAAAATTGAGAAATTGTTATTAAATAAGTTGTGTGTTTTTGTTCATTTTTCAAAGAAAATGAAAAAGAAAAATAATTACTAAACATATTATCATTTTTAAAATGCAAAAAGAAGGAGAGAGAATTAGAAACAGTAAACAAAAAATATTATGAAATGGGGTATTGATGAACCTATACATTTTAGGAGTATTGAAATAATATGACAACCTGAACAATTTGGACTACTCAATCCGAATTTCTAGTATTATTAATATATATATATATTATTACTCATATACATCTTTATGATGTTTGTTTGAAGATTGTGATATATATCTTAAAATTTGAGTTTGATGAAATTTTAGTTAATAGTATGTGTTGTAAACAAACTTAAATATTTTAAGTTAATAAAAAATATATTAAAAACAAAAAAGAAAAAATAAATAACCTGACACCAACCCAACTTGAATTTTAAGAATTGGGTTAGAGACCCAATTCGGGCCATTCGGGTAGCAAACCTGACAGGTTGGTTAAAAAAAAAATCTTCTTCAATCCAGTCTAACCCAACCCAACTCCTAATACATTTAATGACAGAGCAAATTTGCATGTCATACATATATTGAGGAATATACAAACTTTAAAGGTCAAATATGTATTTACCATGTCAGTCAAAGGTGAACTAATACATGACTGCCATTGTAAGTTAAAAAAGGTGGCTGTCTTTAAATGTCAAACATCGACAAACCTCTGTTGTTGCATTGCAATCCTACTATCACAATAAAAATGATGTCAAATGTAATGTCGGTCGATACTCAACAATAAATGTAAATTTTGTTCTAGTGGTTTTAGAACTTTTTTTGGAGTAGAAATACCTCGGAATTATTCTTTCATCAAGTTTTGTAAGTATTATAGAGTGTTCCAATCTTGAGATAAGAACGAGTTTTGTTATTTCATAGTTATTGACAATAACGTAATTCGTTCCAACTTGATCCTTAGATGCTTTAGATTGATATAAAGGTGTCGAAGAAGTTTTACAAATCAGAAAATATTTTTGCTTCTTTAACTTCTTTTCTTTCTAGGCTAAAAAGGAAGGGGAAAAAATGTTAATAGTTTTTAAGGAGAGGGAGAATTCTCTTAGAATATGACTGGGAGTTCACACGAAAGAAGAACCAAACCATCTTTTATAACCAAGAACAAACCTTGTAAGCAGATTTTAATGATTAAGTCCTATTTAGTAATCATTTGATTTTTAATTTTAAAATTTTTACCTGTTTCTTTTCAATTTCTTATGATGGTTTTTATCCAACTAAGTAAAAGAGTTGAATCATTAACTAAATTCCAAAAGTAAAACCAGGTTTTTAAAAACTATTTTTTAGTTTTTAAAACTTGGTTTGGTTTTTGAAAATATTGGTAGAAAGTACGGACCAAAACAAAGAAACTTGGTGGAAGAGGTGTTTATAAGCTTAATTAAAAAAGAAAAAATAAAAAAAACTAAAAACCAAATGGTTACCAAACATGTCTAAATTATTCAACTATTTACCAATTAAATAAATTAATATGTTTTCAAAGTGTCAAAAATCTTTATTGTAAATCTCATTTCCAAGCAAGGATTGTTCCCTAATCATAAAGAGATAGAGAAACTGGATGTAAGCATTCCAAAAGTCTTTACCAAATGACACAGGCAAATATCACCAAGAAAAATGCAATGAAAATTTCTAAAACCTTAGACATTCCCAAAAAAAAAAATAAAAACTTTTGAACAACTCAAAAAACCTCTTTGAAGATTCCCAAATTTACATGTAAGATACAAAATTAGAGAAGCTTGATATATAAAACATCCTCCAAAAGACTCCAAGCAACGCCTCTTAACTCATAATTTGGGAGAAAACCTCAGAGAGATCGAGAGAAATGGTTAAGAAAAAGCTAAATCTGTACATAAAAACAGAAGCAGAGAAGCATGAAGAATGTAATGATTCTATTCCAAAACTCGATTAGGCCACAGGCATTTCCACCTTGTAATTTCCTCTGCTTTGTAGAGCTTCCTTAATCCTCCATAATACCCATCTGCTTCATTCCCTACTTCCTTGTGGCTCTTTCGGTTTATCACCGTCTTTCTCCAACGCGACCCGACGCTGTACTGACTGAACTCCAACATCACATTGTCTGTCCACAACCAACATATCAGTCTCACTCCACAACATTGTTCAGACCATAAGCATTTTTCACTCAAAATCTTCATATTCCAGAGTAATCTAAAATGATTTGAGACTTAAGTCCTCGTGAAGTACTGAAGCACTTTAAAAATCGTCAGCAAAGTGATTTATCATCAAACACTTTTTATTCAGGGTGCTTCCAAACATGTAATCAAACATAACATTCACCACTCATTCAGAAATCCTAGCAATTCTAATCAAATATAACTTTGAATTTATCTTACAAATTTTCACTTACCATTACAGCAACAATGGCAGTTGTTTGCACTCCCATCACACGCCCCCAAGTGGCCAACGACGCCATACCACCAACCTACCATAACAGGGGAATGTCAAGTTGCAAGACAAAATTTCGATTCAACAACGAATCTCAGTACTTGCGGAGGAAAAACAGTAGTTGAAGGCTTGGAAACCAACTCAAAACTATAATGTAAAACTACAAAATTTTCAAGAATTTGGAGTTGACAAACACACCATAAGAAAACTCCTTGCTTTTTCTCCATTGTATCTCGACATGATCACCAGGTTTCAAGTCAGCTAAGCATTCAGAGACATGGAGAACATGGGGAGGAATATCAACAGGTGGAGCTCTTAGCCTGTTCCAGAGAATATTTTCCTCTATCGCCCGTCGCCCGTGTGGTGGATATCTGAGATCAATGCATAGCTTAATTAAATACACCATTGACAGAAGAAGCAAGTCTTCATTAGTAAAAGGGAAATAACATATTGTGCAATCCATTGACAAGTGCTGGATTCAAGTAAGTTTTGGAGTCAATGTGAGCATGTCTTTCGATATACCTTGCCTTAAACATATTGGTCTGCGAATCGTAGGATATTTGGGCATCATAACAAGACAATATGAAACCAGCATGACCACTCTGCAAGAATAGACACAGATGTATAAAACAAGGATGCTACTAAGCCTACGTTGTCTTAAATGCATTCTACAATAAGGAATGATGAACTGAGAATTCAAGAAGACTTTATTTATTAAGCCTGCATCAGCTTCTTACCTCTCTATTGTAGACTTGAGCTGGGAACCATAACTTTCCACTCTCAAGAGATTGATACCAAGCCTTCATTGAATCAATTGGTAAAGAGCTCCTGATTTTGCCTCTACTTTCTGATTTTGGTCTAATCAGCAAAGACCAACTTCCAAAATATGAACTGAACAAACCTTTCTTCTGAGATGGACTTGAGAGCTCCGATCTCCTCTTAAGGGCAATATGCAAATGCCATTCTTTATAAGCAGAATTACCCATCAAATTCCCCCATTTCTGCTTCATGTGCTTCTCCCAGAAATAGTCATCTTCACAAACATCTCTCAAATAAGTGCACACATTTGCCATCTTACACAACTCAGACGGCGAAAGCCGATCGAGAATCGACTCAAGAGCCAACTTGGGTAAATCCAAGAGTGAAATCCCCCTTCCCTCCTCTAAATTCCCCAGTTTTGTGCTACATGTGATGATGCTATTTAATGGCGGATCTGAAACCCAGAGAACTTGAAAGAAATTCAGAGCAAGTCTGCTCTTGTGGAACCATGATAGAAGTAAAGCAGTCAACAAGCTCATCTTGGCCTCCCATGGCAGTAGCCGTTTGTAAGAGAAGGACTTAGAGAGAAGGATGAAGGAAAGGAAAGAGATGAGCAGATAAAACATTGTATATTCTGTGAAATCCTTACAGAAAATGAAACAAAAATAGAGCAACCAAGAAGCAAAAACTGGGAAATTAAACCCCTACATAAAAGGCAAAGTGAAAGAAAACAGTAATTGGAATCACTAGCTTTTGAATTTGAAGAAAGAAAGGACCAATGAGAGGGGAAGACAATTTTTTATCATGAAAGTGATTGTTGTAGACATCACCACAGACAAGCTTCTATCACTAAGAAACAGCAATACAGCAACAACTTCAAGAACAGGAAAATACTAATCTAAATGCTTCTTCACAGCTAATAAAACATTGCCATTGCCATTGCCATTTCCATCCACACATCATGAAGCTTATTAAAGAGACATGGGAAATAGTTAATTAGAAACCCTCATTGAGAAATCGATGAAAACTCCTCAAAATTGATCAAAAAAACAAAAATCGAGAGACACCCAGATGCCCAAATGTTGGGAAAAAACACAAGAGACGCCAAATTTGGACCACAACCCAGTGGAGATGGAGACTCAAAATCCTCAAAACCACAAAACTCTACGATAAAGACAGAGGTTCGAATGGTCCCAAATTGACACTGAAAAAAGAGGAAGAAGACGAAGTAGAATCGAGTGGATTAGCAAAATCTAAAAAAGGGTTCCCTACAGGGAGGGAATTAAAGGTGTGGTGGAAAAAAGAAATGGAGCATTGAATGAAAAGGTAGACCTGAGCAGCTGCCTAACTGGAACCAAACTGGGAGCTGCAGCTAAGAAGCAATGAGAGAGGCAATGCCACCACCGCCATTGTAGGCCATTTATGACAAGGGGAAGTTGGTTTGGTCACCCACCAATGGAGTGTGAAATGTGATTATGGAAATACTAAATAAGGAGTGGCCCCATTTTTGCCTTGTTTGCACATATGATGCTTCCAAAGCTTTCCTCTCTTCTTCCCTCGTTTTCACCCTCCATTCTTTCCTTTCCAACTACCATTCTTATGTCTTTTCTCCTTTTAAAACCAAAAAACAATACATGTCTGTCGTTACCACATTGGCTTGCGTTTCGAAAGTTTATGGAAGTGTGATAGTTCTAAAAAAAAAACTATAATTTCTAGCTTAATTTAGGTTCTTTACTAGATTTTACGTGTTAATTAGCCTATTTTGTAGGTAGTAAGTAATCAAGTGTAGAATTGACCATTTGATGAAAAAAAGGTTAATTTGAAACAATTTGGAGGTAATTTGAGCATCTAAACTTCAAAGGAGAAGAAATGATCAAACTGCGTTTGTTTGGAGCGTAGCAACGCTCATACATGTATAAGTCCAACGCTTGCGAAAAATTGAGAGGCAGAACCTGAAGATATAGGGTAGCGTTGCAATGCTGCAAATATTAACGAATCGCCAAGCATCCGCCCACGCGCCTGTCACAAGTGAGCGTCGCAACAACATTGCAATGCCATGCCAACGCTCAAGGGTTGCTATCAACAAGAGCGTTGTAACACTCTGACTAGCGTTGCAATGCGCTCCGATTTTTATATAATATTTTTTTGGTTTTCGGTTAAAAACTATGCTGATTTTTATGGAGGCCGGGGAGAGGCCTAGTTTTCTTCCTTCCTTTTTACATTTTCAGTATCATTAGGTTAGATTTATGTTTTATTTTGGATGGTAAGCATGAATTGGCTTGTATCTCATGAATTTGTCTATGGATATTTTAGATAATTTCTATCTAGTTTCTTGGATCAAGTATTCTATGTTAATTTCTTGAGTTTTTTGCTCTTTATTGATGATGGCATACTGAATTATGTTTTCTTTGAATCTTCTTTAACTTCTAAAAGCATGGTTGTGTTGCTGACTTTTCACTCGTGAGCATGTTAGGCTATGATTCTTAGTTTGTCGCAATCTTGCATGAATATTTTGTTAAATTTATTTTTGCATAAGAATGTCTAGCTAAGGTCACCTAAGTAGCAATAGTTAATTACGCATTTGATGGTCATTCCTAGAATGTGCTAGTTTATAGGTTCAAAGATAAAATTGGTTAATTGAATATGGCTTTCCCGACAATTAATTGACATAATTGAATCCTAAATTGTAATGCATGTGTTTTTAGTTCTATATGGCCGCTATCAAACCTAATAGAATTTAGAAGCGTGTAGATTAGTTAGAGTTTGACTTTTCCAACCTTCATTAATAATCAGGACGCTTTCTTGGTTAGATTCATGCTAGTTGTCCGCCATTATAGAGACTAGTTAGATCAAATCGAGTGAGTAGTTGTGCATGCATAATTCAATTGGCAGAAAATAATGATAGAAATTACATTGAATGCCTATCTTGATTTGAGAACTAGATGAACCAATTCTTGTCTACATTTATTCCTTGCAATTTGATTTCTCGCATTTAGTTTTCTTCCTAATCAAACCAAATCCCCATTTTTATTGCTTTCACAGTTAAATTTAGCTTAAGACAAACTTAATTCTTGGCCTCTATGTGGTTCAACCCGTACTTACCACTACTGCTATGTTTTTGTAGTGATAGAAGAAGTTTGGTGCATTATAAATTTTCTTTTGATTCGTGGTCTTTTCGAGAATTAAATGACATTGGAAAAGGGCTTCGAACAAAATGGCGTCATTGCTAAGGAGGTAAGACATTTAATCTCTTTCTTACATAAATTTGACTTGTAAACTTTAAAAACCCAAAAATATTTTTTCTTTTCTTGTGTCTACTTGTTTTCTCATGGCCGACGATTTGAATATTTATTATGCGCTTCGTGCCAAGCAAGCAGCTCAACGACGAGAGCAAGAGGTAAGCGAATTTAACGAGCTTAAATATCAAAGATCTGAACCAACCTCTCGTGTTCAAGTTTTGTCTACTAGGCAATTGCAAGAACTTGAGACATGTCGAACATGTTCATTTCAAGGTCATTCATCTGAAGCATGCCCCCAATTTTCACGCGGTCTTGTGCACGATACCTATTCCCTTGGGAGATGCCTAGGTCGAGCTTGACGTTAATGGACGCTTCTTCTGCCAATTCAAATATTTCGTTGGAAGAATTAGTTAGGGAACTTTCTAACAGCTCTGGTGAGTTTGTGTAGGAACCTCCCTATAATCTTCAAGAAAACTCGAGTTTCTAGTAGGATGATTCGAAGCTAGAACTGAATTCCAGAATTAGAGTGACTTCATTGCTCAGATTACTGAATTAGTTGGGAGACTTGAAGAATCCTTGATGCATCCATCTTCTGAGATTACCAAATTAAGCAGTGAAATGACTAGCATCGATCGTAAGTTGAGCAGCTGGTTCCTCAAAGCGACGGTCAAGATAAGACTTTGGATTTTATAATGTGTGAACTTGCTGATAGTTCTTCTCAATATATGAAAGATTCTATTGAGTCTCACCTGGAGACTCAAGCCCCCGTGCTTGTTGAAGTTGGTCATGTTCCTCAACTTGTACATCCTGTGCTTGTTGGATTTTATAATGTGTGAACTTGTTGATAGTTCTTCTCAGTATATGCAAGATTCCATTGAGTCTCACTTGAAGACTCAAGCCCCCGTTCTTGTTAAAGTTGGTCATGCTCCTCAGCTTGTACATCTCGTGCTTATGCTGAAGAACTGTCCAGAGCTTCCCATCGTTCATACCACTGAGGGGGAGTTCATGGAGGAATTTTATCCTTTTAGTGATGATGATGATGTTCATTCTCTGCCATGTCCAGAATGAGTTAGTAAGGTTAAGTATGAGCTTGTGGCTCACTTTGAGGAATCTCAAGTAAAAGAGTTAAAGGATTTCAAGCCTTGACCTGTTCTTTCACCTGACAATTCTTATATTTTCGATTATTGCTCATCTTTTCTTTACGAGTTAGAGTCAGTTGAGTCAGTTGATTCTTTTCTTGATATCGACTCTATAGGGTAATCTGAGTCTCTTGATTCTTTGTTTTTACTTTTTTTTTTTGCCTAAAATTAAAAATCACAAATTCGACTTGTTTGGTTTTTTTCAAAAGATGGTAACTCTTATAGCCTTACCGGGTTATATTGACTCATCTAAGAAGGGACCAGAGAAATATGAGAAATTTTTATGCCTTGATAGGGGACAGATCACGTCGAACAACTGGCATTAAAAATTTGTACTTCCTAGAGGTAGCCAAGCGAAAAATGTTATTGCTTTGTTTTATTTTCTTTATTTTATTTTTTTTAAAGAATTAATTAGTTTAGGTTGATTTAGGTATAGAATTGAATTAGTTTAATTTGAAATTTCTCCTGAAAGAAATTATTAAAAATTATGGCACGCGCAACATTACAACGCTGCGAGGCAGAACTGCGTTTAAAGCAGTTTTACAGTCGTAAGGAAGCCATTTTTTCAGTGCGATTTCTCTCGATTTTTTTACTTTCCCTCTCTGATTTTTCACCTACGAATCTAAATCTCTTGCTTTTCTTTCCAAAATCCCAACTATTCTTCATATCTCTTTACACCCCATCCTGTAAATCGTGGGTTTTTCTCCCCTATACTGATTTTTAGGGTTTTCTTCTCACATTTGGGGTTCTCCTAAATCTAAGGTAATCTTTGCTTTTCTTGCTTGCTTTTTTTTTTTTTTGTGGATTTGCTCGATTAGGGTTGAGATGCTCTGAAATTGTGATAGTTTTGCTCAAATTTGAATTGAAATGAGATTGAATGTTGAAATTTTGTGAAGAATTAAATTTGAATGCTTGGAATTTTTCTGTTTGCAGGTGGGGTGGATTAGATTTGGGAATATTTTTTGAGTTAGATAGGTTGAATTTTGTGGAGTTTCTTGTTTCCTCTAGGTTTCCACTCATAGAGTTATGAGTTTATTTATTGGGATTTCCAATAGGTCCTAGGAAAGACAAAGGAAAAAATATGGCTAGTTCAAGTCATAGGCACCAAGATCTAGAACCTGAGTTCGAACACCCTAGTTTCGTATCCCAAGGTGCTTTAGATAGGTTCCACCATGTTGTATATATTAAGAAACTAGTCCCCGAAAGGGTGTTATTTTTATAGCCAGACTTCTACCCCCACATCACTGCTAAGATACAACAGCGTAGTTGGAAATCTCTTGCCAACCGTCCTAGTGAGGTGGTTGTTCCTCTTGTCGGAGAGTTTTATGCCAACATTAATGAGGACAGAGATTTTTTGTTGGTGAGAGGCATTTGAGTGCCCTTCTCCTCTCTTTGCACCAACGAAGTCTACGGATTAATTGACTTCAACGATGAATATGGTAGGTTCTGCTCACAGCAGTTCCCAAAACAGGAGGTTATTGAAGCCCTTTATGGGCCTAGAGTTGAGTGGGTCCGTTCACGCGGTGTTGCAGTCCAGTTTAAAGGGACAGGGATGTCCGTCTCCGGTCAGATTTGGCATGCATTTGTTTGCTCCAGACTGATTTTGGTGCTACACCTAACCGATGTCACTAGGGATAAAGAAAAACTTTTGTACTGCCTCGTTCAGGATATGTCCGTCAATGTGGGTTGGGTCATTAGAGCCTCCATCTGCCGTTGTGAATATTGTTCTATCACGGGTAGCCTAGGGCATCCTAGCTTGATTATCGAGCTTTGCCAGAGGTCAAGGGGTAGAAATCCCTGCTGAGGAGGAGGGGGTGAGACATTGCGTACCCATTTGCAGGTCTTCAGTAGCTTCGTTTCGTGGTTATGGTGCAGAGGAGCATGATGACAAGAAGATTCTTGGCGAGGAGCTTCCCCATGTTGATTCCCAGAATTAGTACGATGTGTCGGTTGAGGAGGAGTCAGTTAGTGAGTGCACCCTAAGGATGGCTACTGAAGCTTTGAGGGTTAGCCAGGACACTACTTGTCATGCTAGGTGAATAGAGAGGACGGTTAACTTCATGTGTAAAAAAAACCGCCTTTACTATACCATCATTGGTTTCCAGTGCGATTTGCAGATGGAGCCGGATTCACCAGACTCTAACTGATGACTAGCCATTCCCTTATTGCCTTCGATTGCATTTTTCTTTCCCTTTCTTTATTTTCGTAGTTTTTAGTTTTTCTCTTTCTTTTAGTTTTTTTTTTTACTAACTTCTTCTTTGTTTATTGTTCTTTCTCTGTTTTCCCCTTTTTCCCCATCTTTTGTAGGTCTTTCCAAAGTCCTAAACAGAAAGAGGCAAAAATGAAGAGAGCGGTAACCCAACCATCACCTTGTGTGCGATAATACTATCAGGGGAGGTTTTTTGCTCCCTTGTACCTTTTATTTTAGAGCTTTATTTAGGGATACATCAGGGACAATGTATCATTTTAAGTTCAGGGTGGGGTACCTATTGGGTAGTATATTTTAGCTTGGGGTCCTTGAGTGTTGTGCTCGGACAATGTTGTGTGCTTAATTGTTTTGTCTGCTCTGTTGCTTGGTTGTTATGATGATAGTTTATGATGCACTCATCCTATGATAAAACTTGCATGAAATAATGTTAGGAGAGCATGATCATGATTTTTAGCCCATTTTTAAAAATTTTCCTCATCTCTCATGCATCTTTAAGTCATTTTCTTGCAAAATCAAAGTCTTACATGCTTAGAATTAGGTTATCTAGGTTGTATTTCTATTGTCACCCCCGAAAGGTCCACCTTTGACTTAGGAGTAACCTCCCTTATTTTAGAGCAAAACTAGACAATATAGATAAAAAATGGCCTAGTGTATGAATTAAAAAAAAAAAGTAGCAAATTAGTTCTTTGAAAAAAAAATATAAAAATGAGGAAATTGTCGACTTGCCTGAAAAAAAAAAAGTATGTGTGCATGGATAGAGGTGAAAAGAGCTACCTCCGTCGTGTCTAGTTAGGGCCTTGCAAGAAAAGAGTGAATAGGTTCCCGGCGGTCGAGTGTGAAAGCTAGCCCTCTAGGTAAAATAAATGCCTTTTAAAATTTGTTTGCGTGAGTTTAGGCATCCTTGTCTTAGTGTTGCCTTTTGTTTGCAAGTTTGGTATGTCCAAGGTTGATAACTGAGACATAGTAGAGGAAAAACAGATTGAGGACCTTATAAAACCTTCCCAGGTCATGTAAGCTTAACTAGCAAGATTCTAGGCTCACTCATGTATGAATAGATTTAGAATTATTCTTAAAAATGTGGTTCATTGATTGATTGTAATCAAATTTGATTGTTGTTTGCAAATTTCATCCTTTTTGAATATTGAGACTAGAGTAATAACTAAGTATGATTTTAGGGCAAGCATGATATTTTTGAATAAATTTTTGTTTAAATGTGTGTTTCTACCTTGCTTAGGACGAGTAAGAATTAATTTAGGGTGTTTGATAGCTCCCAAAAAGAGCTATAATTTTTAGCTTAATCTAGGCTCGTTAATGGATATTACTTGTTAATTATCCTATTTTGTAGGCATCGACTAACCAAGAGATAGATTTGACCATTTGATGAGAAGCATGGTTAATTTGAAGTAATTTGGAGGTAGTTTGAGTATTTGGACTTCAAAGGAGAGAAAATGGCCAAACTGCCCTTGTTTGGAGCGTCGCAACGCTTATACATGTATAAATCCAATGCTCACGCAACGCTGAGAGGTAGAACCTAAAGATACAGGGCAGCGTCGCAACGCTGCAAAGATTAACGGAACACCAAGCGCTCGCCTGTCGCAAGTGAGCGTCACAACAATGTTGCAACGCTGTGCCAATGCTCGAGGGTTGCTATCGACAAGAGTGTTGCAACGCTAGCCCTAATTTCTATATAATCTCTCCTTGATTTTAGGTTAAAAACTATGCTGATTTTTATGGAGGCCAAAGAAAGGCCTAGTTTTCTTTCTTCCTCTTTATATTTTCAGTGTCATTAGGTTAGATTTATGTTTTATTTTGGATTGTAAGCATGGATTGGGTTGTATCTCATGGATTTGTCTATGGATTTTTTAGGTAATTTCTATCTAATTTCTTGGATCAAGTATTCTATGTTAGTTTCTTGAGTTTTCTACTCTTTATTGACGATTGCATACTAAATTATGTTTTTTAATCTCTTTAAATTCTAAAAGCATGTTTGTGTTGTCGACTTTTCACTCGTGAGCGTATTAAGGTTATGACTCTTAGTTTGTCACAATCTTGCATGAATATCTAGTAAATTTATTTTTGCATAAGAATGTCTAGCTAAGGTCACCTAAGTGGCAATAGTTAATTACGCATTTGATGGCTATTCCTAGAATGTGCTAATTTCTAGGTTCAAAGATAAAATTGGTTAATTGAATGTGGCTTTCCTAACAATTAATCGACATAATTGAATCCTAAATCATAATGCATGTGCTTTTAGTTCTATATGACTACTATCAAACCCAATAGAATTTAGAAGCGTGTAGATTAGTTAAGGTATGGCATTTTCGACCTTAAAAATAATTAAGACGCTTTCTTGGTTAGATTCATGCTAGTTGTCCGCCACTGTAGATGCTAGATAGATCGAATCGAGCGAGTAGTTATGCATGCATAATTCAATTGCATTATTAATTGGCAGAAAATGATGATAGAAATTGCATTGAATATCTACTCGATCTGAGAATTAGATGAACCAATTCTTGTCTACATTTATCCCTTACAATTTGATTTCTCGCATTTAGTTTTCTTCTTAATCAAACGAAATCCCCGTTTTTATTGCTTTCACAGTTAAATTTAGCTTAATCAAATCAAATCTCCGTCTTTTACGTCCTCAGTTTCTCCCTCTCTCTCATTTACTCATCTACAGTAAAATAGGGAAAAAAACATAAAAAGGAGTTTGTTTCAAAATCCCAATATGAAGTGAGAAAAAAAAGAAGTAAAGAGGTGTTCAAATTCACATGCGTTCATCTCCAAATCTCTGCAAAGAAGAAGAAACATAAAAAGGGGTTTGTTCCATGGAATTAATGAGTACTGTGAAGAATATGAATGAGAGTTTAAAAGGAAACATTAAGAAGAAGGAAGAAATAGCCAATTAGTCGTTGGGTGTGTGAACAATCAAACATCGCATGGTCGGCATTGATGGTGGCGAAGGAGTAAGTGCTTTCAATCATCTCTTTGCATTCCGGCTTCCGGCTGGATTGTGGAAGATTCTTGAACATTGAAACATTATAAATGGATTTAATTATGGAGATTCCATTCATAGTTAGAGACTACAAATTGAATTAAAACTATCAAATTATATGATGTTTCATGTATAAGTTTACCATATCTGAACATTCAATTTGTAGTTTCTTCGATTTGAACGAGTTATATTTGATTTTAGTCAAATAACAATTCAATTGAGTTAAATTTGACAAATATTTTAATTTTGTATTATTTTATTATTTCGGAGAGTTACTAGTTGTTGGCCTATAAATAAAACTTGTTTCTTCATTTGTAGTATCTCATTATAAATGGAAGAGTTCTCTTCTTTCTTTATTTTGATCTTGAGTTGAGTCAAGAGAAAATATTCAAGAGTTCTGCTAGATTCGAGTAGTTTGAGATTATAATTCTACTAGAATTAGTCATTATATCATATTGAGATGATCGATGTAGTCTGCTTGTAATCGTCTAGAGCAAATAATTGTCTTCCGGACAAGTTTATCAAAAGCATGTTTCAACTACCTTTTGAATCTCCACAAGTTTTTAGGTTTTTTTTTTTAATTTATAAGCCTTTTATATCATCTAGTTTACTTTTGAGTTTAAAGATTATTACTATATACAATGTGTGTACTAAATCAATTTGTTAATGCATTCATTTCTTATATATCAATTTTTCCAACAAACTTTTCCAAAGAAAGTTTAAAAGAATGTATTTTCCTTAGTATATGGATAAAATTGATTTATCTATATTCCTCATTGCCTCTCTCCCTCACTTCTATAACTCTTAATTCTCTTTTCTTCATTCCTCAGTCTCTAAAACCTTTTTTTCATTCTCCTATGTTTTCCCTCTTCTTAAATATCAGAATTTTAATGAACAGAAGAAATATTCTCATTTGTTTAGCAAGTCTAAACATAAATGTAATAAATCTCAACACAATCAATTTCCTTGAACTTATTTTGAATTAGAAAATAACCAATTTGAAAATACCTTAAATATATACCCTCATTTTTTCATTGATACTGTCTAAATTTGGTAACACATATATTTTCTTTCTTTTCACTCCCATAGATTGTTCTCAAAATTATGATTCAAATTATTTACATGGGTCTCTTTTTTTTTATTAAATTTAAGTATATTAACTCACATTCAACTACTAACAACCTTATTAAAACATTTAAATTCTAAAGTCCCTTTGGAGTTACGTTGTTCTCCTTTTTTCTTGTTCTAGCAATATACCATGATTGAATGTGGTAGTTTTAGAGATTGAGAAATGGAAGAAGAGGAATAAAAAAGTATGAAGAAAAAACCTAGTATAGAAATGATAGAATGAGAGTAGAGATATTCATTTAACCAGTGAGGTGAGGCTCGTGGGGTTCCACCCCGAATGGGGTAGAGAATCCCCAATTAGATGGAGAATGGAGGAGGGAGCCTGGAGATTTTTCTCCCTGATGTCTAGATGGGGATGGAGACGGGAATTATATTATCTTTTAAAAATTGTCATCAAAACATATTCTCATGTTTGTTTGCATATTTGGGAGTGATCCTAAAAGAGTTTTTTTTTTCAATTTCAAAATCACTCTGAAAGTATTTTTGATAATTTAAAATTAATTTTAGTAGCATGAAAATTGTGTTTAAAAGGTAAAATAAGCCATTAATTGATTTTGAGTAATTAAAAATGTGTTTACGAGTGATTTTGAACACGATAAAATAATTTTAACAAAATCACTTTAAAACATGTATTTTCTGCATAAGCATTTCTTTTCTCATATCATCTCCTTCACAAAGACAACTCCTAGATTGGTTAAACCTAACAATAACCAAGAAATTTGAGTTTTTTCTCCCTTTTCTAGACTTTGGAAGTTTGATTCTTTCGTTCTCATAGTGAAGAAAAGTTAAAAGGATTGCAAGAAATTTTTCAACAAATTGATATTGAGTTTTGTTCAAGTTTTGGAGGCTTTGAAAAGCCTACTTTAGGTGGATTTATATTCTACTATATGTAATGCAGTCAGTAGTGTAATAGAGATATTTTACACATTTGATACACTACTGGTATGCTTCATTTTAAGCCTATCATTCATCTAGTAAACAGATGAAGTATATCAATAATAAAAAAAAAAAACTTTTAAAAACAAAAGCTAATATATCGAAAATAAGCTATTAGACATGAGTATATCAGAAATTTATCAACAATAGTCTTTTATATTTTTTTAGTAAATTAACTATATATTGTATAGTACATCAGTAGCCTATAAGACATCAACCAGCAAACAGATTATACCTTTTAGTAAATCAACAAGCTATCAGACATCAGTTAACAAATGTATTGAAATTTTAACTCTATCAATAAATTGTTGATAGTACAAGCACTATGTTAATTAGACTATACTCATTCTAGCAATATATCAACATACTATTGAAGTATCATTCAATGAAAATTTTAAATTTCATCAATAACTAATAACTTGTAGAAATACAAGTTATTGTATCCTTTTATTGAGAATAATGAGGGTAGATATGCAAATATGCATTGATTATGCTAGGAATTCATGCTAAATATTATATCTAGGCTGAAGTGCACTTAGAGTTTCCCGATGACCGCATTTCATGAGCTTTATTGCGCCAAAGTGTCTATTTTTTAGTTGATCGCAAGATTTATCGCATGCGCTGATCTTCCACCCGATGAACAAATAGTTGATCGCATGCTTCGGGATCTCTGAGCTTGTGCCAGTGGATCTTCTGCTGAAAAATTCAGAATGTTGACCATGATTACAGTGTTGATATCTCACCTATTGCATCAGAGATGGCAATTTATCAAAAGTGAGAATCCCAAAATTGTCAGCGCATGACTCTATAAATAGAGTTGACACCCACAAAGAAGAAGGCCAGAGAATTGGTGATTTTTCTGAGAGCTTCCATTTCCAAACTTCACCTCGATTTCTCATCGGAACAAGAGTCTGAGAGAGACTTCTCCACTCCACACTTCCATTCATTCACCAGCTGCCTTAACTTCCATCTATTGAAAGCAAGAAATTGTTGACAACTGCCCCTTCCCTTTATTCTTTACTACTACTTATAGTTGTATTGCATTTTGACTAAAAGATCATTTGTTTTGTAATCAACTATTCTATTTTCTATTAATTTATCTAATCATGTCTACTTTCATAATTTTCTCTATCTTTACTTTCACTTTGTCAAGGGTAAGAGGGAAGATTAATGCTATGAACTAAGTTAAACCTTTAATGGGTAATCCTGTTTGCTTAGTGTATGGTGATTTAAATGCTTGCTTATAATCACTTATTGAGTCAAACAATTATAATTAACTGCCTGAGAGGGTAAGTGATTGTGGAACTCACTAAGCAAAGTAAAATCTGTTTCTACAGATAGAAATAACCCTATGCTCAAATGCAATACCACTCATGCGTCATAAAAATATGACAAGTGTGGTTGGCCACCAAGAGGTGTGCTATGAATGGATGATGCGAGCCAAGATTAACCTTAAAAGTTAAACTTAGAGATGCAATATTGATCTCCCCTAAACCCTGCCTTCTCCATATATTTTTCACATGTTTAAGTTGTTAATCTCAAGTTCCTCAGAACCAATCTTGAAGTATTCTCTACTTGTTTAGTTTCTTTCATCGCATAGCTTGTTTAATTGCATGATATTTGACGCCTTCAAATTATTTCAATCTTTGTAGCATTCACACACTCCAAACAGTTATAGTACAAATCCTTGTGTTTGATCTCGACTCACACTGAGATACTTATAGGTTGTTTATACTTAGCAATTTATAAGAAAACTTGTGACTAGCTCGCATGATTTACTACAACAGGACGCATAAATAGTTTAACGCATAGATACTGTAGTGTAGTTTATATCAATCGCATCTAGAAGCACAACAATAATCTATCAAACATCAATCAACATTCATTTTCAAGAATATAAAATTTTGAAGAAGAAAATTAGTCAGCTACCATAGATCAACCAACATTCATTTTTTAGAATATTAAATTTGGAAGTACATCAATAAGTTATCAGACATCTATGAGCATTCACTTTCAAGAGAGGTTAACTTTGATAAATCAGCTCTAATTGATAAACCAACATTAAAGTAGATCAAGCATAATGATATATACTAAAAATCAACATAACTCAGAAAACTCAAATACACATATTGTATCTTGTTTCAATACTTAAATGTTGTGTGTTTTTAATTTGAGGGCATTTACGACTTTTCAATTTTAATGTTTGGGTTGGGCCTGTTCTCTTTCCAATTTTGCGAACTAGCTTTGAATTTTAGGTAGTTTTTAATTTGAGGGCAATTATGACTTTTTGGGCTGGACTTTTCTTTCTTTTTCTTTTTGCTACTTTTGCAAACTTAAAAAATCAAATTATTGATAACATTTTTAAAGTTACACCATTAAAAGCTCAAACATGTATTAGAATATAATAAAAATATTCAGAAACTAAACTTGTAATTTAATATAGTAAAATTTAGTAATTTATTTAAGAGACTAAATTGCAATGGGTAGCATTTTTAGAGATAATAATCAAGTGTATAACAAAATTTTAAAAAAATTACAAATATCTATGATAGACTTCTATCGTTGATAGACTCTAATAAACAATATGTATATTATATTATATTTACTAATACTTTAGATTTAATTATTATATTAGAAAAAAGTTGGGCATATTGGAACATTTGAGAGAGTCAAGGCCTCCAAATTTGTTGATCTAAATGAAAGTCACCATCACAAAATAGTGAGGAGGCATGATATTAGTGGGCAGTTTAGGTATAATGGTGATTTTGATGTGGACAACCATGTGACTTGCTTGCTTTTCTGATCCTCAAAGCTAATATTATAATAATTTAGACTTTTATTTTATTTTATTTTTTTAATCTAAAAGGACATTGGATTGGACTCATAGCCACATGTTCTTTCCTAAGAGGCCAAACAGGTGTTTATTGTTTTCTTTCACTACAAAAGCTTTGAAAGAATTTGAAACTTTTGGTGTAACCATTTTTCTTGTTTTTGAGGTGGTGTCATAACTTTTAATATATTAAAAGTTTTTAATAATTAACTGATTTCATTTCATGTAAAATTCAAATTTATACTGACTTTAATTTGAATAGGAGATTTATTAAACATGATATTACAATAAGTATAAGGACGTATTGGACATTCTTGAAAAGATTAGACATTAAAAACAAATTATCGAATTTTAAGTTTAATCAAACTTTCAAAATATATATATAGGGCCTAAGATTATCCCGGGATCGGGCACATTAGGCATTTTGTGAGGCTCCAAGGCCGAGCATACTGACCCAAGCCAACCCTTTTTTAGGCCCATTTTGATCCTAAATTGTCGATTTCGTCCCCAAATCATGTTATCTTCTTGACTTGTTGTTTCTAATTTAGTTAGATATCAATTATGCCTTTTAGTCTAAAATCACCCATAACATTAAATATAATTGCATACCCAAAATGTGAAACACATTCTTTAATTATTTTCTTAATTATTTTGTAGTTGTTAACAACATTATTATTTAGACACCATATTAGTTAACAATGTTATTCTAGGTAGACCCTATAATGGTCGACATTTACATCGTCAACCTCACAATGGTCGACAACTATGAAAAGGTTGTTTTAGAAATATGACTTGTTAGAGTCATCTCTAAACATAGTCAAACGATCAATTACTTGTTTATGGCGAAATTTAACATAACCCTAATACAATAGGTGAAAATGTTGTAGGATTGAATCCACGGAATAACTACTTGAGCCATTTTGAAGTCAAGACATTGATTATTTTTCTCGTACATCTATCATGGTACAATATAAAAATGGGTTGAAGCAACATTTTCTCTTTAAATAGTAAGACAAATGCTTGTGTTAAAATGGTATAATCAAATAATAAAATGGAGAAGCAGCAGAAAATTATGGGAGATGAATTTTTCTTAAAAAAAGGGTGTGTGACATACCTTTGTTCTACACTATAAATAAAGTTTTAGTGATGGAAGTCCTATGATACCAATAAAACAAATACACAATGATTTATAGGGTGATTTCTGGCTTTGTTTTGTGTTGATTAAAATAGTAAAGATAAAAATTTGTAGCAAAACAATAGAAGATCAAAAATTTAAATAAAACCTTATCCACTAATTATAACAAAAAGTAATATAAAAATATTTCAAAACTCAAAACTCACTAATTTCAACACCAATTGAACTTTACAAAAAATGAAGCATGACTAATAAAGAAATTGGTAATTGAACAAAGCTTATTAAAAGCTCACACATTTCAAATAAAAGGCATATGTTTTACTCACCCTTTATTTATTTTTATTTTAAGTTTCATTGATTTCGTTCAAAACGTATGTTTTATGTTCATTTAATTCTTCACATAACACCATTTTGAATAAAAATCTATGCTACTATAGAAATTGCAATACTTACCAATATTTAAAGAGATAAAATTATAATATCAAATGAAAATATTAAAAAGGTATTTGGCCCAAAAAATTGGAATTGAAAGAGTAGAGTTATGAAATCCACTCCTAGGTGTTCGTAAGCTCTACGATTTAAAATATATGAATTTTATATTTTATTACCCCGTACACTATAATGTTGCAAAAATGGCTAGGTCTTTTCCTCTGGGATTTGGCTTCGTTCTGGTTTAGCCTTGTGGCATGAATAAATTCATGAGATTTCTACATATAAGACCTTTACTATGGGTCCATATTGCAATAATATCTTTTATTCTCTATTTATTTAAAAAATAACTTAATGAATTGATTATTTACACAAATATTATGCTCCATTTACAATTATGACTTTCTCCATTTAAAAAAAAAAAAAAAGACACAAAAAAGGAAAAATAAGAGAAGAAAATCCTTTACGCTTTCCAACACCCTTTATGCGTTCCAACATCCCTCACACTTTCTAAGTTCCTTTTTATCCTTTCCACAATTTTTTGAGATAAGATATCTGAAGTTCATATGTAGGTAGAGTTTATATATCTGTGAAGTTTATATGTTTGTGTTTGGGGTACAAAGTTATTTGATCTTAGTTCATATGTCTGTGTTTGGGGTGCAGCATTGAGTTCATATGTCTGGGTATATGATGCAGTTTTTTAAACTCTAAATAATATGCTTTTATGATTACTATTTTTATTTTGAAATTTTTTTATTCAATAATTCTATCCATCTTTGTTTGAATAAAATATGGATTGCAATTTTTTTTCTTTTAATCTTTAAAACTTTTCTTTCTTTCTTTTTTTCTTGGGCAATGAACAACAATTAACCCATTACATTTCTTGTAGAAATATGGTTAAATAAAATGAGAAACTAAAATAAAATCAAAACTTTTGATTCTAGTTAAATTTTCTCCATGAATTTCATTATCATCTTCTTCTTTTTCTTCTTCTTTCTATTGTTACTCTATATTTTTACTATATCATGATTTTTTTTAATTAAATCTCCCCCATCATCGTAACAACCAATGGATTTCTTCAATGGTTTCACTTTCATTTCCTCTAAATTTGGAAGATTATTAGAGAACAAATATCTATTTGTTCTCGCTAGAAAATGTTCCAATAAATTTTTTTTCATTTTATGTTTTTTTTGTTATATGTGACATACTTTTCAACTTATACATACTTTTCATCTAAATATTCTTAACACTCATTTGATATTTGAATTCATTACGTATAAATATTGCACTTCATGTAGACAAAATAATATTTTTTATATAATCAACAACTCTACATCATACTTTTACAGTCATCAGTCTTATAATAGTCGGAAGTGGTTGTCGAAGTCGATTATCGAAGATGATTTTTGCTGGAGTTTGTAGTCGGAGGTAGTTGTCGGAGCTTAAAATTGGTCGCATGAAGGTGTACTGGAGTTGGTTGTCGAAGTTTATCATCAGAGGTGATTTTTGAATCCTAGAGTTGGTCGGGTGAAAGTAATCGTTGAAGTTAATCATCGAAGATGATTTTCGTTGGAGATTGCAGTCAGAGGTGACTGTCAGAGCTAGAAGTTAGTCGCATGAAGGTGGTATTAGAGTTGGTTGTCGGAGTTTGTCATCGAAGGTGGTTGTCGAAGTTGCTCGCTCAAAGGTGATCATTGAAGGTGATTTTCATCGGAGTTTGTAGTCGAAGGTGGTTGTTGGAACCTACGAAGGTGGTTGTCAGAGTTGGTCATCGGTGTTTAATATCAGAGCCAATTAGTCATCAGAGTTGGTAATGCGAATGTGGTCGTCGGAGTTGGGACACCAGAGGTGGTTGTCGGAGTTGGTAGCGCAAAGGTTATTGGAACTTGGAGTTGGTCGTCAAAGCTGTCGTCGGAGGTGGTTGTTGGAGTCCAGATTTTCAAAATTGTCATCGAAGGTGATTATCGGAGCCTGGAGTTGTTCTTCGGAGTTGTCATCGAAGGTGGTTGTCGGAGCCCAAAGTTAGTTTTCAGGGTATGATAGTGGGTGATGGGTGGGAGAGTTTGGGGTGAGTTGGGTGAGTTGGTAAAATATACCAACTCAACTCCACCAACATTTAAAGTTGGTGGGCCAAACAATGAGTTGGTATATTATACCAACTCAACTGAACTCATGTTGGTGAGCCAAACACCTCCTTTATACTTTCCAAAACACTTTCACTTTCCAAAATCATTTATCCTCAAATATTCATCCCTTCTTCTTCCGTCTCCAATTTCTATTCCTTCACAAATTATCTTCAAGCATCCATCTTCGTTCGCCACTGTTGTGTGAAGGATTGACTGTTGAGCATTCGTTCAAGTATCCATCTTCGTTCGAGCATTCGTTCGCCATGGATCTTCGTTCAAGCATTCGTTCCAACTTCGTCGACCGCCGTGCACCACCGACCTTCATCAAGTGTTTTCCTTTGGTCCAGATCTAAGCTCTGTCAAGCGTTCGTCAACCGTTCAAGCTCTGTTCCAATTTTATCAATCTTCGTGTTCATGTTATTCACGTTGTTCGAGAAAGCTCTGATTCTAGATTTGAGCACCGTCAAAGCAGATCTCCTTCCGTGTTCACATTTTTCATTTCTTATCAGATATGTTCACGGATCTATTCATGAACTCTGTTCTAGCACCGTTAAAGCAGATTTGAGAGCTCCGTTCCAGCGATGTGTGCACGAGGTTCGTTCAAAGTTTGTCAAAGGCTCGTCGAAGCCGTTGTTTTTTGTGGGTTGTTCCGTTCTGAACATAATTAGTTATATTATTTAGATTTAGGGAGGCATACACTTGCGGTATATAATCGAAAATCTCAAAGTTTATTTCAAATAATTCATATATATCTGGTCGATCTGATCAACGAATCTGAGGTACCAGATGGATGGACGATGAATGTACGTGTATTATTATGTTTTGTTTTTAATATAAAATATATATGGGGTTTATTGCGGATGCAGTATTGTCTACCGCTGTTGTTTAAATATAGTTATTCTGTGATATTCATCTATACATTGCATGCATACATACACACACACACATATATATACATACATATAACTTAGGTGTGACCTTTTCCGAAATCCTTCAAATTTTCCAAATGTATGATTTTTAAACCTAAAATCTCAAAATTTTGATATAGTCGCAAGGAATATATAGGTTTATTTATTTATTTTTTTAAATCCTTATATACATATGAGTTTACTTTCAATAATCTCTCTCTCTATATATAGTCGATCTAGTCAATTGATTTGAGGTTGCGATGGATGAACGAAGAGTCTCAATGTATTTAGACATTTTGTTTTCAATTTTAATTTTAAATATATATGGATTTATTGCGACTACAATATTGTCTATCTCTATTGTTGAAATATATGTTGTTGTTTAAATATAGTTAATACGTGATATTCGATTGTATATTGTAAATTCATATAATTTTTCCCTATGATCTTATCAAATATACTATCGAATATTTGTATTGTAGGGGGAAAGAAGATTATTGACACATTTCATAGCACCAACTTAAGAATTTGAACTCGACGAATTTGGTTTGTTTTTTAAATAATTTGATGATGTCATCTATCTTAGTTTAGGAACTAATTTGTAACATATAATATCTGATATATATCTCAAAATAACTAAATATACCTGTGTACATATGAAAAAGAATGTGTAATATATAACTCAATAGAAATGATGCTAAAATTAAAATATGAAGTATATATCATATAACAACATATTCGTACTTCTTCTAATTATATTCGAAATAACCTCAAATATATTTGAAATACCATTATATATATTTGGAATAAGTATATACACATAAGAATGAAAAGGCAAATATTTGAAACTATAATTCTACCATAAATGTAGTCTACCTAATTTTAGGATTTTACGATAGATGCAGTCAACTGAAATTAATAAATGTCATTTTGGAGGAAAAAAATCTCATTAATCACATTTTAGGTAATTTATTATTAAACAACAAAAAGTTAAAAAAAAAAAAAAAGCTCATTAACAGTAACAAAAAACTGAAAATATTAAAATAATTGAAAGAAGGGTAGATTTGTCCAAAATTATGTCTATAAGCCTTCAAATGAAATAATTCAAAATTTATGACATTAATGGAGTATATATGTCTATATGAAGACCTTATTTGTAGAAATCCCTAAATTCATTTCTTTTCCTTAAAAAAAAAAAAAAACCCCTTACACCATAAGCCTCACAACTTCACTTTTTGCCTCAAATATTATCTAAAGATTTCAAATTTTCATTCATGCGAGTTGAAACTCATAAGGAAAAAAATGCTAAATTATACAAATTATCCTTAAATTTTGTATTTTGTGTAAAAAATACTCATAAACTTTCAAAACGTTCAAAAATATCTTTAAACTTTAAAAAAATTAAAAAAAAATATCCTTATTGTTAGTTTTAGATGAAAACTGTTCATGTTTTGTTTAAAAAATATATTTGAATTTTCAAAAGTTTAGAAAATATCCTTAAACTTAAAAAAAAAAAACTTCAAAAATACATTTACTGTTATTATATGACCACAAATAGTTAATGCTCATTTAAAAAATATTCTTGAATTTTCAAAAGTTGCATTAATACTCTTCATCTCACAAAAAAAAAAAAAAAAAAAAAAAAAAACTCCTACCACTAGTATAGTGATCAATTTGTTTGAATTTTTTTTGGAGTTAAAAAATAATCAATTTTAAAACAAAATAGATAAATAGTCTCATTTTTCTCTCATCTTTTCAATTATTATACAAATTTTCTCACAACAAAATATAGGCCAAAGTTTCAAGTTAAAGCATAAAATCCCATAAAATATCATAAAATTCCAAAATCGAAATCTCCCCTTAAATCTTAGCAAAATGAATAGCCAAATACAAAAATGACGTGTCTGACTATTAACACACTAACCTACCATCTTGTTAAAAAGATATAAATCTTAAGGTCATTTTGGTATTTTTATTAGTATCTTTCTTTTCGCATTATAATCTATATACCTTAATTAGAAATAAATTTTGTATGAGATAAATAAAGATCAAACGGTTAGTTAAAAAAAAAAAAGGAAAAATAGATAAAAGAAACAAGTGTTAGGTCGCAAAATAGGGGAGGGAGAAGAAATGGGAGAGGGAAATAATGAGATGTAGATAATCGATTAGAGTATTTTTAGCTTTTTTCCTTTTTTTTTTTAAAAAAAATGTACAACTTTATGAAAGTTTCTGCAATAAAGATTAATGATTCGTGTTTATATATTAACCGTAAAAACATTTTTAATCTCCTCTTTAAATTTAAGAATATTTTTGAAACAAAATATTAATAATTTTCATCTCAACCCTAGGATAAGAATATTTCTAAATTCTTTTGAAAGGTTTAAGAATATTTTTAAAACATGTTGAAAATTGAAAGAATATTATTCTCACGGATTGTAAAGTTTGGCATTTTTTTTTTTATAATTTAGAAAAAAGGGGTAAATTAAATTCAAATATTTTTATATGTTATGAAAAGAAGGGGAATATTTGTTGCGAATAGGCAATGGCTTCCAAAGGCGACGGTGACCTCCTTAACTGAAAGGAAAGAAAAGGGTGGGTCCCGCAATCTGTCGAATAAATCCACTACGGCCATTTTGTGCCACGTGGAAAGTGAAGTCCGATAGTTAAAGCAACGCACGTGCTAACTCTTTCCAGCTCGGCTTACACGTGCGGGCACTTTTACCTATAAATAGATTAAAAACAAAAATATCAATTTCTAGAAATAAAACAAAAACAAAAACATCATTTTAGTTCTGGATTTCTTTAGTACAATTTTCATTTGGTTCAATATTTTTTCCTTAAATTCTGACTCTCATTTTAATTATCCACATATTCTAAAATATAGTAACTCTACCGTTGAGGTTTAAATTTTATTTCAATTTAATCATTAATTTCAAAATTTACATTTTTTAATTTTGATTTTTAACTAAATACTCAATTTGGTTAGTTTTGACATTGATGTTTATTGATTAATTTAAAATAATTATTAATTAGAAATTTAAAATTAATGATGAAAAAGTAGTGTAAATTAAATATGACATAATTATTTTAACTCTTATAAATTAATTATTATATATTAACCTTAGAAAATCAATTGAAACCTAACTCAAACTTCAAAAATAAATTTGTGTCATTCTGAAATTTAGGGTTAAATTAAAATTAAACTCAAAATTTAGAAACTAAAAGTATAGCATTATAAAACTTAGAGGCCATATAAAAATTAGACCTAAAACTTAAGGATTAAAAAGTATTTTTCCGTAGATTAAATTATAAATGTAGTCTTAAATTTTGAAATTTATGTCTATTTGGTTAGTAAATTTTAGAAGTGTCTGATAAGTTTTAAGACTTTCACTTTTATATCTATACATGAACTTCGAATTTTATATTTAATAGATATAAACTTGAGATTTGTTAGAACCAATTAACCTATTAAATATAGAATTAAACTTTACCTCTAATAAAACTAAGTTTTAAATTCTTTTATGCAATAAATTAATGAGTTTTAAAAATTTTGAACTTGTAGAAGATAATTGTACAATTAAATCAAATTTGGGTCCAAAATAAAATTTATCAAACTTTTTAAAACTTAAGTTTTTTTTTTTTTCCATTTACTTGTATCATCATCAACAAAAATTATTGAAACAACTATATTCGGCATGCGTACTCGCTCTCGACTCTTGTTATTCTCGTTTCTTGCTCTCGTTATTATAGAAAGATAAAAATGAGAGTGAAAACAGAGACAACAAAAGTATAAAAAATACACTTTAATAAAATTATGTCAGATTTTATTTGAATTTTCTAAAATAATTCACTGTAGGAAAAAAAAGGAAAAAATATATTTTTAATCTCTAAATTTTAAGAAATGTGCGTATTTGTTCTCTAAAATTTCAGAGGGATCATTTTAATCCCAAAATTTAATAAATAAGTGAAAAAAAAAGTCTCAATTAGAGTACTTAGACATTTTTTTAATATTATCTTTAATAATAATATATCATTTTGAAAATTAAAAAAAAGAAATGTTTTTCTCTCACCTCTCTCTTCCCTGGTCCTTCTTCCCTCTTCATCTCCAATGTATATATACCGTCGTTGTAGCTCAAGAGACAACAGAAGAAAGCCGATTAGCAGCAACAACGGATTGAGTCAAAGACAGCATAACGCTAGGCTTTACGTCGTCCAAATTTCAGGTGATCCTTCTCTCCTTCTAAATTAATCAAGTTTTCTTCTTTCAATGTTTGATTCAAATATGTAACGGATTTTTACTTTTGAATTCCACGATTCCTGTGAAAACCTACTCTTCTTTGTGAAATTTATTCAACTAACATGCTTGATGCATCAAATTCCCATTTGAATCACGATTCATCGAGCTGCTTAATGTTAAATTTCAGTTTGGCCGAAGCCTATGAGCTCACTGATATAATAATGTCCTCTCCTCTCTCTCACGACTTTATACAACCATACAGAGGAACAATGTCGAATAAGTTCTTTTATGCTATGGTTTACCTGTTAAAATATTGTATACCGAACCCATTTTGGTGTTTATTGTTAATTTTGAATTGGAATTGAAGTGGTCTGGAGGTAGTATCATGCATATAGTTAAAGCTTAATTGAAGGCAAGGAGTGAAACTAATGGGGTTTCACTTGTGTTTGCAGAAACATTGTTTATTAGGCGTTTGTGACATCTGTTATTGATTTATTGTCATGCCTGACCTTGTGCGTGAGAGGCTCTTCATTGGAAATATTGGTGATGCAGCAGAAGTTCTACAAAATGGTGGCTCAGAGATCACACATATGCTATCGGTTCTTAGTTCTGCGTCGATTTCATTTTTTTCTGAATGGCGCAGTGGATTGACAATCCCCACCAAAGAAATTAAGAAGGTATATGTAGGTGGGACGGGCTGTGATTCACCTTCTGAGAGTGACTATGTTGATGGGTCGAAGAGTTCTTTATCACCTGAGAAGCTCTTGTACTCGTTGGAATATGCTGGAAAGGATTTGAAGGTGGTGAGGATGGCAGTGCCACTGAGAGATATGGAAAATGAGGATCTGTTGGATTATTTGAACGTGTGCTACGATTTCATTGAGCGGGGTAGAAATGAGGGATCTGTTCTGGTGCATTGCTTTGCTGGAGTATCTAGAAGGTATGCCCAACTATCATGTTGTTTTGCTTTGGATATGTGATATGCTATTTCTGCTAGGTTATTGTGAGGGTACTGTGATTTTTCCATCGTTAATTATGAATAAACTCTGTTACTATTAGTTATTTTGTTCTACTGGATATGGATGTTATGATGGCTTCCATCATAAGGAGGTACTACAATCATATAAATAAAGTTTGTGCAGAACAAGTAAATTATCTCAAATTTTGTACACGAATTGTTAGAAAACTAGCTGAATGTGAGATATGGAACATTCTAAGATATCTGGCGCAGTTGCCTCCCACAATTTTGAGAACGAAAATTGATAAAACTACAAAATAGAAAGATATACAGCGGCTTTGGTCAAATATCATGAAGGGAAAAGATCTGTTTTCAGCTTTCTGGAGTTTGCCTTGGGGAACGGTAGAAGAATTAAAATGTGGGAACACAATTGGTGTGAGGACTGGGATGGAATCCTTGGCTATCAAATACCCAAATATTTATTCAATTACCTTGAAGAATGGGGCCTCCATTGCTGCTGATTGTTGGGACCGTGAGCAGCAAACTTGGGACTTGGGGATTAGAAGACATCTCTTTGATAGAGAATTAGAGAGTTTGGTTAATTTGATTGAGTTCCTAATTGGTTGGGTTGTGAGCAATGATCAAGATAGAATGAGATGAAAGATTGACTCATTTGGCTTGTATATTGCTAAATCCACCTTTTTGATGCTAACCAATAGGGAAACGACATTGTCCTACCCTTTGGTGAACGGAAATTCAAGATCCCAAAAAAAGTCAGTTTTTATTTGGTTGTTGGATTATAGGAATTTGAACACCCACATGAACTCCAAAGGAAACTTGGAAATTGGGTGAGGCCTCCTTCTGTGTGCTGTTTGTGTTTACATGAGGAAGAGAATCTTGATCACATATTTCTCCACTGCCATTTTGCGGCTAATGGGTGGAATATGTTATTTAAGGAGTTTGGGATTGCTTTTTTCCCTCCAAAGAAAATTGATGATTGGCTTTTGGAGGTGCTTGACAGTAGCTTCGTTGGTGGTAGGGGAAGAGTCCTTTGCTGTTGTGCAACACACTCTCTTCTTTGGGGCCTTTGAAAGGAAGGAACAACCAAGTGTTTAAAGATAAGCTTTCGGTGCAATACAATGTCTTTTGGTGGTGTATAAATCATACAAAATTCTTTTGTAACTTTTTTTTTAAACAGGTGGCAGACTTTTCTTTGATAGTTTTGACGGGGAGGTGCAACCTCTACCCCATGCCTTAGGCTGTACTTATTTCTCCTTTTGAATATGAGTTTCTGTTTCTTATTTTTTAAAAAAAAAGAATAGAGGAAAGAGGAACTGAGTGAGACACGCAAACATTGGATAAAAGATTGTGGGACAGATGATACTCTCAAAATGTTTTCACCCTATTGTTATTATCTTTCCATCTAGTAAAATTTTGTGGTTCATATCGAAAAGACATGAGGAGATATCCCAAAATTATGCTGGAGGTCACTAAAGGAATTCTCTTCAATTGGCCATGATGAAGAGAGACTAATCAACAAAAACTGTTTTCAAGGAAGTTGTAAGCATTCCCCTAATGTTTCATTAAAATATAAGGAGAAAAAAACAACACAAAACCGAGGAAACACAGAGAAATCCTCAAGTTCAATAGATCAATCCAAAGTTCAAGATAACAGAAAATAGCCAACTACCTAGCTTATTTTGAGAGGGCTGGTAACCTCTTCTACCAACTTAACTACCTTAAATTCCTAATAAGACTACTGCCCTCTCGTGTAGACATGTAACATATTCCCACCGCTGACCATCAGTGCCTTTACTACCCTTGCTTGCATATGTCTTCAATATAGGGGCCTCACAGGAGTTGGGTTTCACGCTTGCTTGTTAGAGGGTTATTACCGCTGTGTTGACTCTCTTGAGTTTCACCAGTAATTATGGCGTCTTTCATCTCATTAATCTCTCTTTCTGTTTCTCCTACCCTCTCTTCAAGTTTTTTTCTAGCCATGTTTCCTAACCTCTTCAAGATTGGATGTGCTCTAATACCACTTTGTAAGCATTTCTAGGAACAAGTCAACATATGTTCTTTTAAGAATATACTTACTGTTCGATTGAATTATAAGGAGAAAACAACACAAAACGGAGGATATCATGGAGCAATCTCCAAGTTCAGTTCGTCAACATGAACTTCAAGATAACAGAAAATAGCCCAAAGCCAGCTTATTTTGAGAGAGCTGATAACCTCTCTTGCCCATATCACTACCCACACCCTCAAAAACACATTCTTTCCCTACTGATACTACTGCCTACCCGTACAGACACTTCCCACTACTATTCATCAGTAGGTGAATTTCCTTTACTACCCTTTTTTGCACGTGTCTTCAATATAGAGGGCCTTTTAGAAGTCTGTACGAAGTAGCATGAAGAAATTCTTAATTCCATCTTTTGAAAAAATGTGCCTATTCTTCTCCAACCACAAACTGTAGAGAATGACTCTAAAGACATTGAACTATAGAGAACTAAATTTTAAAGGAGAAATGCTTAGAACTTGATACAATAGTTCATCATCTCCAAGGAAGCGCTAAAGATTTTTGAATGTGTTGAATTTCGTCAACCAACATGCCTGAGATTTGAGAATATTGGCAAAGGACAAAAGCATCCTGTGGTCTTTTCTTGATTATCTTTAATGACCTGGTACTCTGATACTAGAGTTTTCTTTACTAAAATGTAAAGGCTTCTAGGAACGAATCAACTTATGCTTTTGAAGCAGACAAGATTCTCCCCATTCAAGAGCAGCATACCAAATTCTTTGAAGTTAAAATCTAGGAATGATTAATGTACTTCATGCTCTAGCATAGATTAATCCAGCCCTATTTGATGATTTTTCAATTTTCTTATTATCAAGTATTTATATAATTTATTTTCATTTATTCGTTGCAGTGCTGCCATCATCACAGCATATCTTATGAGAAAGGAACAGCTATCTCTAGAAGGTGTGACTAAGCATCATTTGCTTGAACTACTATGAACCAGTGTATAAGTAGTTGCTTATGGTCCCAACCAATTGCTAGTTTTCTTTCTTGACTATCCGTTAATGCAGATGCCCTTGGTTCCTTACGACAAAGCAGTGAATTTGTCAGCCCCAATGATGGATTTATGGAGCAGGTGCTCTTGGAAATATTGTTAATTCATAAGATACTGAAAGGTCTTGTGCAAAATCATGGCAGTAGTTAAGCCATTCTAATTTGCTAATTACTAATCTATATCCTTTCCAGTTAAAACTGTTCGAGGAAATGGGTTTCAAGGTTGATTATGCCAGCCCTATATACAAGCGTTTTCGCCTGAAAGTATTGGGTATGTAGTGCTTGTTTTACTGCCCCCTGCTGAATTGTTTCAATCTAGTTCATTTGTTTGAATGCATACTGCTGTTATACAATTCATTTATTTTCCTTAAAAATCTTGGTTTTACACATTCTTTGTTTGATCTATTTTCTCTCTTCCCCTCCAGATTTAACATTCAATTTTATATTTTTTATTTATCTTGTAACGGACTTGGATAGAATCCTAGAATTTCTTGATGTTTGTATGTTGTAGGATTCTATAGTTCGTCCGTGATTAGTCCAGGGATATATATACACACACAGACACATTTATTTGGTTCGGATGTTATTTTAGATTCTGAGTTTTAGTTGTCTTGAGTCCAGCAACATATGACCGAGTCTATGAATTTAGGCCATAGAAAGAGCAATACCATTGCCGCTGGTGTTGCCACTCACAGATCTCAATATACCACAACCGCTATGGATCACAACAGCAAGGGACACCTGTTTTGGCGAAGATAGGGAGCCATGGATCACAGATTTTTGCCTGCGAAAAAATTGCATATTCAATGTCATATTCAATGTCTAACATTCATTTACAAATCACAAGAACTGTAAATAAAAATGAAATGATCCTTTACATGTCAAAGGACTTGCAAATAATTATGCATCGTCATCAACAGAGGAGTGTTGAGCCATCATAGTATTTAATCCTGGACCTGGCCAGGCCAGGTCAATGTCTCTCCTGATCCCGGAAGATTATATTATTCCTCTCCATCCAAATACTCCAAAAAACCGTGAAGATGCCAGCCCCTATCACGGAAAGGCGGGTGTTCAAGAATCTTCTCTACTATAGAGCTATAACCTTAGCTCCTAGTCGAACAAACATTGAAAAGCTGAAAGGAGTCTTAGATAGATTGAGCAAACTCAGACTCTCCAAATCGCTCATACGTCCCAATGTGGTCCCACCACAAATGAGGAATGTCTCAAATGTGATCTGGAGTGTTCACCCTTCTAAGCAAAATCTGTCACAAACAAACTTGACCTTCTTTGACAATTTCACCTTCCACAACAATGAAAAAGAACGGCGCTCATTTGACAGATTCACACAGGACACTGCAAAAAGAACCATAAGAAAAGGCTTCGGAAGGATGAGAACTTTAGAAATGAACATCCTTACCCATAGGCTTAACAAAGTAACATTTTAGTAGAAACTATAGGGATCAACGGAGGTGATGGCTCATCACTCCCTGAGGCATCCCATATCAGGGAGTGATGAGCCATCACCTCCATTGATCCTTGTAGTTTCTACTAAAATGTTACTTTGTTAATGATTTTTCCAATTAATATGAATAGGAATGTATGTTTGAGCGCACTTGTGTTAGGCTTTTGCTTTGAGAGGCTGACCTCCTTTTGTCTCATGCTTCTGGACCTCTAGTGGGTGATATTTTTCTTCCTCTTTCTGAATTTATTTTGATGACGTTTTATAGGTGCATTTCCTTGTTGCTTATTCCTTTGCATTATTGCCTTTCCATACTTTCAGGTGAGTCCTATAACCGTGGGGAAAAAATCAACATTTCTAAACTTGGAGCAGATCCAGGATTGTCCCGTGAAGTTGTTTCCGAGGTACAGTCATCCCAACAGGTAGATCGTTCCATTGCATGTGCATACCGCTGCAAGAAATGTCGAAGACTGGTTGCCTTGATGGAAAATGTGGTGGATCACATTCCTGGGGAAGGTGAGACGTCCTTTGACTGGTATAAGAGAAAAAGTGGAAACCCTTTTCACAAGTCAGAGGAACCTGAGTGTTCATCCATTTTTGTCGAGCCCCTTCGGTGGATGACAGGAGGTAAACCTTTTCTTTTGCAATCTCTTCCTTATCTTGTAATATCTGATAATTCAGACGTGCTCATTGAAAAGCTGGATCAAATTAACAGCCTTGTTGAAGCACACAATAGATTACTTGGACTGTTAGTTTGTTGAACCTTCAACATAGAATTTTAACGAAATCATCATCTGATATTTGTTTTTGGATAGACTGGTTTGTCGTGTTAAAAAAAAGGCTGTTAAGATCTAGGAAACACTCCACATGATGGTAGAGCCAATTTTCTAGGACCTCCAAGTATGAAAAACCCAATGCTGAATAAACTTCTATTATCCAGTTGAAGAAGGTGCATTGGAAGGAAAACTATCTTGTGCTCATTGCGAAGCTCGTCTTGGTTACTTTAATTGGTCAGGCATCCAATGTAGTTGTGGAAGTTGGATCACCCCAGCATTTCAACTTCATAAAAGCCGAGTCGACATCTCAACTGTCTAGTACTTTCTCGGGACAGAGGTTTCGTAATGCCAAACAAGGATGACTATAATCTCTCTGTTCTCATATGCGTAATGCAGATAGTAGATTGATACTATATGCCTCCTGCCATTAGGGAAAGAAACTACATACGGGTTTTGGCAATTCTGCTTCATGTATATTCTCTGCCACTCGCAATGAGATGGAAGATCAAATGGGGGAGATATCTTGTTCACTTTATTATGCCTCTCATGTGATTCCAAGTTTCTATGTCACTAGTTTGAGTTGATATTATTTTATGTATGAGTTTCAAACACATCCAGAGAAAGGGTTCAAATGTGCGTGTTGTCGACTTCTTGAGTAACATTTTTTTTCTTTTCTGTTTGTCATTTTAAACATATAGCATTCGATTGCCATCCAGGTTTTGTGATCTTATTCAGAAATGTTAGATTGTTGCGAGTTATTAATTTGCAGGCCCTGTAAGCATAACTTTCAGCCCTGAAGCTGGGCAATAATGTGTTCTTATTTATTTATTTATGATTGCTTCTTCACTTCAAACTAAACATGTAGAATGAGTATATTTTGTGGAACCATTCAATATTTTCATTTAAAGTCGCAAAGGTCTTATCTAGGAAGACTTGATTGAAGCATCAATTTTATGCTTCACTAACTTTTTACATTATTAGCTCCAAAAGTTTACGACTCCACTCTTTTTTTAGTTTATGAAATTGAAAGATAAGCATCAAGGTTATTGGAGATTTTGTGATGAGGAGTATTATAGGATAATTTGTATATTTTAGTTAATATTTAGTTTACTTGTTAATTTAGATTAATGTGTGTTTTAATTAGTATTTTAGAATTAATTAGTTAATTATCTGATTTCCTTGTAAGACTATAAATAGTCACTTTAAAGTTGTAAATGAGAGCTTTTGATCATCATTTGAATTAAAATATTGTTCTTTTGCACAGAGTTCTCTCAACCTAGGGGATGAACTTCTCTTGTTTGGCCATAGATTTGATCCAATACCTTCACCCCTTTTAGAAAAAAGGAACAACTCGTCCTCAAGTTCAAGGAAGCTTCTTTCTCTCGACTAATTGAGTGGAGTAGACCGACTGAAATCCTTTTAGCCAAATCGTTTGTGATGCATGCTTAGGTTTTAGTCGACACATGCTTAGATTTTCATGCATTAAGTTAGATTTTCCTACTGATTAATCGTCTTGACAATTTGCTTTTTTAAACAAGCAGGTCAAGTGCTTGCATGTTGGGATATTACTCTTGTTTTTCTATGATCACTTAAGCAATTGGTCATTTGAACGTTCAACACCCCATTTAATCTCCCCGACATTTGAAATCTATGCTTTCATTATTTTCATTTAATTCCCTTAAATTCCTTACAATAAAAACCCGTTCTTGTTACTGTGGGATTTGATGGATGATTTAGAGAGAGTAGTTTGATTTTGTGTAATCAACCCGTCCTACTTTTACTACAATTAGTTTTAGCTTGTCTCAATATAATTTGATCAAGGACTAGACAAGGACCCTTCGATCATTAAACCATTTATTCAATGTACCTCTAAGAAGTCACCTTCCACAAAAATCAAAACCATCTTTTCTTGTTTTGATAGTACATGTACATGCACTAAAATAACCTTAATTAATTTTCCTAGTGTCATTTATAATTAGCCAGTTATTTTTAATTAATCACTTGAAAATTAACTCAAAGTCTTAAAAGTGAACATTAGGTAATAAAAACTTAAAACTTTAGTATATATAAAATGAAGGGTAAATATGTAATTTTGTCAAACACTAAGGAGGAAATGAGAGAAGTAAATTGAAAAGTAATAATGGTTTGTTCTTTGTTGGCATAATTAAGAGAGAGGGTCAATGTGAACGTAGCTCAATTGACATAGTGCTCGTACTATCGATCTCGAGGTTAGAGGTTCGATTTCTCCACTACATTTTAATTACAATATCTTTGAAAAAAAAAAAATAGGGGGGGGTGTAAAATTCTAAGGGCATTTGGGGCCTCCTCTTTTAGTCTTCCATTCATTGTAGCAAGGACAAGTTTGCTTGTTGCCATAAGTCCCATAAGGCACACATAAGCATTTGGCACAGCACTTTTGACAAAAGAACATGCATGGCTTCTTGAATGCTGTCTTTAAGCATCTTTCTGTGCATCGAGGTCCACATTCTGCAACCTCCCTCAACTCAGTTCAAACTAATTAATCATAAACACCATTTAATAATCATTTAGTTTTTTAATATCAAATCCGTTTTTTCTTAACTATTTACTGTGGTTTATGTATTTTTTAAGTAAAAAAAAGGGTGAATTCTTAACTCAATTCCAAAAACAAAAAATGGGTTTGTAAAAACTATCTTTTTTGAGTTCTGCAAACAAGTTAAAACTTTAATCCCAGTTTAATAATCATTATTTGATCTTCATTTCGGCCTTCTCCCTATCCCTTCTAGATTTTTTTGTTTTGTATTTGCTTCTTTTGTGATCTTTCGAGATTTCCTCTGTACTAGATTGATTATTAATGAAATTTGGGGCAAAGATATGATAAAGGCATGTGTTATAAATATGTCAATCTAGTTGAGATATTCTAGTACACCTACTAATCCACAACTCCTATAATATCTTTCTCTAAAAAAAACACCCCTTCCACCTCTAAATTTTTTTTAATTTTATTATCTACTTTAATTTTTACTAGTATTTTTAAAAACCCAAGTCAAGTTTTGAAAACTAAAAAAAGTAGTTTTCAAAAATTTAAAATTTGGCAAAGTATTAAACTCTTTTACTTAAAAAAGATATAAACAAGAGGTTCGATTCCTTCAACCAATATATTGTAAAAAAAAAAAAATAAAATAAAAAGAAAAGAAAGAAAGAAACAAAAATACAAATCATTGTAAGAACTTAGAAGGAAAGTGACTTAATATTTAAAAATAAAAAATCAAATAGTTATCCAACAAAGCATTAGAGGTGGAAAGAAGGTTTATAAGCTTAGTTTTTTTAAAAAAACTAAATAATTAACCATCAAGATAGAATCAATTTACCATGAAAACATGAAAAAAAAATTCCTTTGATTGGTTTTTACCTTGAGGTTGAAGGCTGCCTTCAGTGACTCCATGCTGAAATTTTAAAAAGGGTAAAAAAAAAAAGAAAAGAAAAATTGCATACCTTAGTTTCCAAATTAAAAAAAATAAAGAAAATGACAGTAAACTGATGGCTTAAGCATTACCATGGGACTGGAAGAATAATTCCCACTGCTTTGGGGCTGTGGTGTTGGAGCCTCACTGATAGCCTAAAAACACCAACCAAAACCATTCATTTACATAAAAAATTTAGCTACAAGCCCAAAAAAACTTGGTAGTAAGAAACGTGGGTTTGGAGAAAATTACATGATTGTGTACTAAGAGAACACAATTGAGCAACATTACTAGAAACAACATCACCATTACTTGCTTCCTTGCCATTGCAAAACTACAATATAATATAGCTGCACAAGAGATAAGAGAAAAGAGAGTGAGAGAGAGAGATTGTATTGATGATTCATTGAGAGTGTTCATTATATGTGTATATATAGATATAGATATATGCACACATTGGATGGGAGAAAGGAAGGCCATAAAATATTGTGCGGTTCATAATTTTCAAAGGATCATCGTTTGTGTTATGCTTGTGAGTTGGAATGTGTACAAAATAAATTGTGTCATCTCTCTCTTTTTTTTAATTTTTTTTTAGAATAATCATGGTGGGGATGAGAAATCGAATGTCTGACTTCTTACATTTAGATGAGTGCAGCTCTGGATGCATCAAAGTATTTTTTTGTAGTCTTGTAGTATAAAAAATTTGTTAATAATTATAATGTGTTATTTGCAAACCCTATGGAATCTAGTTTTGGTTTTTGGTTTTTTATACTTGAGATATACAAAATATAAATGATTATCAAACGAGATCGGATTAAGAGGTGGGATTTCGTGTGAAAATGATGGGAGAGAATGACCCCACATTACTAATGCATGTGAACTCACATGTTTGTTTTTGGTGTTTTTAGTTCCCAACCCTAAGAAAAAAAAAAAGAGAAGAAAAATGATCCAAAGAGAAAGGGACAGAGAAAGGTGATATGCATGGGGGTTAAGGATTTGTTTTGAAATCTGCCCTTTCCAACAAAACTTAGGCAAAATAAGAGAATAGAGTTAAGAGAGGGAGTTTTTATTTATATTAATTGAGAGGGCATTTTGATGGATCTCGTGATCAGTTTTTGTCTCTTCCTTCAATCTATTTATCTTCTATGTTTTGGCAATATTTCCCAAAGCAAATAGCCGCACACCTCAACCACTCAAAACCCTACACAATGTCACTTCATATAACCCTTTACAAAATTATTTTTTATATTTAGGGGCGTTTGTGGCTTCAATTCCCAAACTTTCTCATATCAATTGTTGAATGAAAAAGGTTATCGAAGCTTCATGCATAAAGACATCAAATATAGGGGAGCCTAAATCTAACAACTCTGTTGAAGGAGAAGTGTCGAGTTTAGAGGGAACCTAAATAGTTCATTAGAAGAAAGCTATTAGTCTATCAAGATAGCTTGTCTATCAAATAAGTATTTCCTTGTTATCACTTACCTATTCTAATGAAACCTTTTCATTTATGCACAAGTGCCTCTCAGACGTAGGTGTGGTCACATCGAATTGGGTTACCAACTCTTTATGTCCATTGTCTCTAATCTCTCTTTTTCCTTAATCTTGTTTTTAGACATGCTTATGACTTTATGTTCGACTTGTGAGTAGAGGCTATTGCATCACTCTTTTTTATACAATATATAGTAAAATGTGTTGAACCTAATGGTGGCTGAAGGGTTAATAATGAATGAATGTTGTCTCTCTGATGAATCATATGTACTACGAAAAAAAAGATGTCTATTGCAATAGTTTTTTTTTTGCAACTGTTTGGTAAATATTACCAGGATTTATGAAACTACAACAGTTTCTTTCTAGCAACACATTACCAAATTATTGCTATTTCTACTTATTGTGACAATTTGTTTACAACATTTTTTAAATTGATATATATATTCAATTACATTTGGTCACGAACGACATATGTACAAACTATAACAAATATGTCTCTTGCAACACTTAAGTTGCAACATTTATGGTAAGTCTTGCAATAATAGAATTGATTACAATAGTTACTTCGAAGTGTTGATTCATTGCTTCCAAGATAGCTTAGTCGGTTCGACCTCACGCTGGTATATACACTTGGATGGTTCACAAGTGCATAAGTGGAAGGATCTCATTGATTCATTCCTAAAGCAATACAAATATAAGATTGATATGGCACTAGACCGTTTAGACCTCCAAAAATGGAGAAGAGTGTTGAAATATTTAAAGAGTATGCGCAACGATGGAGAGGCACAAGTATAACCCCCCTTTGACCAATAGAGAATTGACAGCTATGTTCATAAATACCCTTCGAACCTCGTACTATGACAGGATGATTGGGAGTCCCTCGACCAACTTCGACATCATAACAATTGGAGAAAATATCGGGTTTGGGGTGAAAACGGATGAATTACTGATTTTGCTTCAGAATAAAAAAAAATGACGACCCCAAAAAAGAAAAAAGGAGAGGTGCATGAGTTGAGCTCGACCTAAAGAACAACAACACATAAATCCTCACCAATTGCTGGATAAGCAAATTATTCTTCTAGCCATGGGAATGGAGGATAGAATCAGTTTGTTCAATCAAATTAGAGAAATACAAAGAATAATTGGAAGCAAACTTGCTTTGATCCTATACTCATATCATATACTGAACTCTTGCCACAATTATTAAAGATGAAGGAACTCGTATGAGAAGAACCTTGAGCGAAAATGGATCGACCAAATTCCATTAATTATCGAATATAAAGTTTACAGTAAACATACAACAGATATGCATTTAAAATCAAATTACATAATGCTTTTACAAGAAAAGGGTTCAAGATACAATACCTTTGAAGAACCTTTTTCTTCACGAATTCTCCTTCGAACAGAATCAACAACTTCTTGAAGACCTTTTTCAAGATTTTCTCGAACCAAAATCCGGGCACAACCACAAAGGAGTCCTTGGTATTCTCGGGGTGAAAACCCAAGAGTGGTGGACTCTGACTATTTTGGTTTGAGGGAAAGTTTTGGGTGGAGGAGGTGGATTGAGAAAACTCTCAAGAACACAAAACATAAAATGCTTCTGTAAGTTTCTCAATCGTCCAACAACATCAACCTACGTAAAGTGGAAGGGAAAGAAAAACTATTTTTCTTTTTAATCCTCTTGCCATAAAAAACATAACCACCCACTAAAATAGGTGGAGAGAAAAGATGGGGAAAAGAGTTATAACTCCCTTCTTTATTATTAAAATAATAATAATATATTATAAATAAATATGATAACTAACTTATCATATTATATTTATATTAAATTATATATTATATCAAATATAACATATAACCTATAGTTTTAATATTGTATCACACACAATATAAATTGTAGTTTTTTTTTATGGCATTTAATATAAATCTCATTTATATTAAATTTAACAACTATGAATCATATTCATAGAAAATATATTCAAATATTTATTTCCTCCCATTAAGCTATAATGTATCAAATACATTATGACAATTATATCATATACAATCGAAACAATTTAATTATATCATATATAATTAAATCTCTCTATTAATTTGAACAATTCAAATTAACCAAAAAACTGCTTTTCAACTAAATTCTTTTGAACTACCAAAGGGACCTCATGAACCTGTAGCTTGAAACTCCAAAGGTACATGAATAATTAATTAAACTCTTTAATTACATTATTCACCACTCGTTAATTGTCGGATACTCCATTAAAGACCGACAGCTGCACTCTTCGCACAACAAATATATTTTCGTGTCCATTGGATATAACCAATCAATAGTATGATGACCTTTCACAAATTGTTCGTAGTACAGTTGGGCCAAATTACCGTTTTGCCCCTATAGTTACATCTAACTCCTTAAGTACCATTAATCCTTCTAATGAACAATAGATCATAGTCCCAATATGACTAAACCCCTATCGGGCCAGAAAAGGGTGTGGTGCCACATTGTTCAAGACCTAGAATCAACCCTTAAGGGAGCAATTTATCTACTTACCTTTGCTTCAGAGAAGGAGTGAATTCCATCTTGTGTAGCTATGTTCTCAACTCCCCAATCAGACGAATCCCCAAAATGGAAGGCTTGTTAAGTCGGAGATTTGACCACTCACACCCATACAAATTAAAGGGCCGCCCTCATAGGCAGGAGTTCACAACTCACTCAGGATTCATGTCATGTTACCTATGGTCATCTTGGTGAAATGTAAGTCTCTATTATGAATGGTGTTATATAATGAGACCAAACATTTCGTGGTCTGGTCTTAAACAATCTCCTTTATATAGAATATCCTCGCTCGCATGTCTAATACATGAATGATCAGGATCATATCATTTGTAGCACTTTACAACAATTGTAACACTTACGAAGCATACCATATTCGTAGTGTCACAGAATAAGGTACCCAACCTTATCCATCTACTATAGACCATTCAGGTTATCACTTAAACATGATCCACCCATATGTCTGCACATACATGTTTAAGTTACAATGATAACCTTGGATGTTAGTTTATTGGTTCGTAGTTAATGCAACTAAAATATCACATATTTTTTAGACAAAGTGAATAAAATATCATATATTTTATTAATCATATAAAGAGTTTGTTCATACAATGTTTACAAACTATAGGACCCTACTGTTGGGATTAGTGTCCTAATTCTCCCAGAGTCTTGTAGTTTGTAAACTGTACACATTGTTATGAATAAAATAAGAGTTATTTTATTTGGCATTTACTCATATCCAATAAACAAAGCTCCATGGTTATTGTATGTAAACTTAAGCATGTATATGAGATATATAAGTGAATCATGCCTTAAGTGATAACCTAAAAATGTATATAGTATAAGGATTAAGGAGGAATATCTGATCTTGATGATACTACGGATACAACCTGCTTTATAGAGGTTTACAAGTATTGTGAACTACTACAGATAGTAGATCTTGACCATTCATGTGGAGACATGTGAACAGGGGTGTCCTATACAAAGAATTTGTATAAGACTGGACCACGAGATGACTAGTCTCTTTATATAACGTTGTTGATACTTGAGACTTACATCTCACCTAAACGACCATAGGTGACATGACTTCAATCCTGAGTGTTTTGGGAACTTCTGCCTTTGATTAGTATGGGTGAGAGTGGCCAAATTGCCAACTCAACGTGCTTACTTTATTTCGCTTTAAGGAGCGGGGCTTCTGGGGATTTATCTGATTTGGGAGCTGGAAACTCAGTTACACAAGATGAAATTCACTCCTTCCCCGAAGCAAGGGTAAGTAGATAGATTGCTCCTTTAAGGGCTGATTCTGGATCTTGAACATAGTGGCCAGAGCTTCTCTTTGGAAGAGAGGACTCAGTCATAGTAGAACTATGACTTATGTTCATTAGAAGGATCAATGGTACTTAAGGAGTTAGATGTAACTACAGGGGCATAACGGTTATTGGCCCAACTGTACTTACGAGTGATCTGTGAAAAGTTATTGCATTGTTGATTAGTTGATATGGACACAAAATATATCTGTAGTAAGAAGAGTGCAACTGTTGGTCTTTAGTGGAGTTCCTGGCAGTTAACGGATGGTGGATCCCGTGACTAAAGAGTTTATTTAGCTATTCACATACCATTGATGTTTCAAGCTACAGGTTCATAAGGTCCCCTTGGTAGCTCAATGGATTCAAGTTGAGAATCAGTTCTTGGTGTTGATATGAAATGTTCAAATTGACAAGAGGAAATTCGATTATATATGATATGACCGGTGTGATGTATGAGATGCATCAAGTGGAGGATTAATGTAAATATGATATCCATTAAGTGCCATAAAATAGAAAAAGAACTATAATTTATATGTTTCATGAGATGAAATATTAAAACTATAGGTTATAAATATAATATGGTAAGTTGGTTATCACATATATATTTATAATAATATTAATTATTGGATAATTATATATTTTTCTCTAATAACTAATTGAGTGTGAGATTATTGGTGGTTTCATGGTAACCGTGAGATAAAAGAAAAAATGTTTTCCTAAATTAGTAAGATTTTGAGATTTGCAAGAGCTGCTATTCTCGAAAAAACTCAAGAAGTTGCTGTCAAGTGACTTGGATTCACTAAGCGATAGTTGAAGAGAGACTAAACGATTGTGGAGTGACACTACACGATTGTTCACTCAGCTGTTCGTAGCTAAACGATCGTGGAACATTTGCTGTACGATCGCGAAGCATTTGCTAAATGATTGGGCATTCTTCTATACGATAGATTTTTGTCATCTCCCATTTGCTCAATCGTTTACACGATTGTTATTCCTCCGGTCTCCCATTGTGGTGGTGTCTTACTCAACTCGACTTAAGTTGAGGTTTTGGAGGCCGTTTGTTGGGTTCGTGATCTGAGAGATTGTTCAGCTCGTGTTCGCTATGATCGTGTTATATTGCGGTCACTGTGTTTGAGCATTCATGTGTTGCAGTTTTGGAGATTGAAGGAGCATTCGTGATCGAGGGAGTTTGAAGATGAGTCTTCAAAGGTATGTATAATATTTCCTTTGATCTTTGTGAAGCATGCTGTAATTTCGTATTATGTATGACCTGTAAGTTTCCTTTTCTTGACTGTATTTGTGTTTGTTCAATTTCGAATGAAATTTGGAACGATCATTTCGTTGCTCATGGAAATCCTTATGTCTGATTTCCTTCACCTACGAGATTTAGGGTATCAACCCCAATAATCTCCCACTTGACCTAAAGTTAGTAGGGTGTACAATATAATAAAATACAAAGTACACAAACAATAAACTAGAGCATAACATGCCCAGTACGATATCTCCCACTTACCCTAGTCCAGACGTGGTCTGTCCCATAGACCCATACTCTGCAGGTGACCTTCAAACACTGTAGCCGTAAGGGCCTTCATAAACGGATCAACAACGTTGTGCTCTGAAGCTATCTTTATGACAATCACGTCTCCTCGATGCACAATCTCTCAGATGAGATGATACTTCCGCTCTATGTGCTTGTCATGACTCATAGACTCTCGGAAATTAGCCATAACACACTATTATCACAATAAAGTGTGATGGGCTTTGACATGTCTGGAACAACTTCCAGATCAGTTAAGAATTTTTTGAGCAAAAAATCAGAGTTCGTGTATCCCGTAAGGATCAAATTCTTAGAACCATACACAAGCATGTAGTCCCTCATTCTCCATAGATACTTGAAGATGTTCTTAACGGCTGTCTAGTGATCTAATCTTAGATTAGATTGATATCTACTGACTATCCTCACTGTATAGCAGATGTTAGGTCTAGTACATAACATCACATACATCAAACTGCCTACGGTAGATACATAGGGGACCCGTCTCATCTTCTCAACCTCTTGAGATGTCTTAGGACACTGTTCCTTAAACAAGGTAACTCTGTGCCCAAAAGGTAATAAACCCCTCTTGAAGTTCTGCATCGAATATTTGACAAGCATCTTATCAATATACGACGTCTAAGACAGTGCTAGCATTTTGTTCTTTCAATCTCGAAAGATTTGAATACCTAGAATAATCTGAGCCTTTCCCAAATCTTTCATTTGGAATTGGGTCACTAGCCAGTTCACCATTGTGCCTCAAGAGCCTTTACAACCACCATATCCCAAGTGATATGACCCAAAGTGTGAGATGTGAATATCATACTGGGGTAGTGGGACACTCTATTGAGAATTGTTATCCTTTGAAAGCTAAAGTGCAAAGTTTAGTCAAGGCTGGCTGGTTGAAATTTAAGAAGACAGAGGAAGAGCCAGATGTCAACCAAAACACGCTCCTAAATCATGAAAATCCTATCATAAATGCTGTTGATACATCTTTGGAATGCTGTAAAGATAATGTTCATGATTTGGCCACATTGATGAAGACTCTTTTCCCAATTCTTCGTGATTTGGCCAAGAGTTGACAGTAATGGCGCCAATGGAATAGAATGCATTGGTAAGAAGGAATGTTTGCTTCACCCTGAGATAGATGGAAATTCTATAGAGAATTGCATTGAGTTCCAGAGAGAAATATAGAAATTGATGGGTGCAAAAATTTTGATGGTAAGTTAAGCGGACATGTAGAAAATTGAGGTTGATATGATTTTTGGTGTTTCATCTTTGGAAAAAACTGCAAAAAAAGCATCATCTATGCAAGAACCATTAATCATTCATTATAAGGAGAAGTCGAGTATAACTCTTTGGATCCAGATATCAAAGGCAATGATCGTTGAAGTATGATGTCCTTTTTCTTACAAGGACAATTGAGCTGTACCATGGAGGTATGAATGCCAATTCATTACAAATAGTAATAATTATGCAGCAGTTGGAGAATGACTCGTAGTGAGAGATGTTATACACCAGATAGTCTAAAAAATGGCTCAAAATAAGATGAGGCTCATCAATGTAAGGGTAAAGCTGTTGAGACGATGAATGAGGATGATCTAAATGATTTGAGCAAAGTTTTTGCAGAAAAAGCCACACTAGCTAGGAAGAAGACAAATCTCGAGCCCGTCCCTGAAAAAGAAGTGCGCGAGTTTCTGAAGTTGATTAAACAAAGTGAGTACAAAGTAATAGAGTGGTTACATCATAATCCAACTCGTATATCAATTTCTTCATTATTCATGCACTCTGAATCATACTGCAAGGTTCTGCTTGATATCTTGAATCAAACGCAGGTGGGTCATGATATTTCGGTGAATGCACTTAGTGAAATTGTGGAGAATATAACTGCTACAAATTGTATCTCCTTTACAGATGAAGAGATCCCCCAGAAGGTATGGGGCACACGTAAGCTTTGAACATATCGGTGAAATGTAAGGATCACCATGTAGCCAGTGTCCTTATTGATAATGGATCATCCTTGAATATAATGTCGAGACCACTTTGATGACACTCCAGGTAGACCCCTCCTACTTTAAGCCAAGTTCCATGGTGGTTAGAGCCTTTGACAGTGCTCGTAGGGAGGTGATTGAAGATATAGAAATCACACTAAAAATTGGATCCACAACTTTCAATGTGTCGTTTTAGGTTATGGATGTTAACTCTTCTTATAGTTGTTTGCTCGAACGATTGTGGATCCATTTAGCAGGGATAGTCTCATCTTCATTTCATCAAAGGGTGAAGTTCGTGTGGAGGGTGGTCATAGGCCATTGTTTATGGAGAGGAAGACATGTTTGTCACAAAGACATCAGTACTTCCATATGTCAAAGCAGCAGAAGAAGCTTTTGAATGCTTGTACAGGTCATTTGAAGTTGCGAATGCTACTATATTTTCGATGGAAGGTTTGGATATTGGTCATTATATGACAACATTCATAATGGTTGCAAAGACAATGATAAGGAGTGGTTATTAGATATATAGAGGTTTGAGAAAGAACAATTAAGGAAACCCAGAAGTGATCTCTCTTCTTAAGGCCAAGAAAAGGTTTGAATTGAGGTATAAACCAACAACTTCTGAATGGAAGAAGGTTCGAACGGAGATGAAGAAAAATGTTGGAGTTAATGTCCTAAATCGAGTGTATCTTGTAGTTTGTAAAGACAAATTATATATCTAATAAAATAAGAAGTATTTTATTAATGTTTAGATTGCATTAGATCAATCAAATAAACAAAGATCCAAGGTTATTTTATGAAACTCAAACATGTATATGGAGACATACATGTAGATCACGTTTAAGTGATAACTTAAACGTTCTGTAGTAGATGGATAAGACTGAGTACCTTATCCTGGTGACACTACGAATACGGTCTGCTTTGTAGATGTTATAACTGTTGTAAAGTGCTACAAATGATCTGATCCTGATCGTTCATGTAGAGAAAAACAAGCGGAGATATTTTATATAAAGAGTTTGTATAAGATCGGACCATGAAATGAATAGTCTATCTATATAACATCGTTGCTAAAAGAGTATTACATTTTACTAGGATGACCATAGGTGACTTGACCTTAATTCTAAGTGAGTTGTGAACTTCTATCTATGAGGGCAATCCTTTGATTTGTATGGGTGAGAATGGCCTTGTTAACCGACTCAACAAGCCAACCATTTTGGGGATTTATCCGAGTAGGGAGCTGGGAACACAAGTACACAAGATGGAATTCACTCCTTTCTCGATCTTAGGGAAAGTAGATAAATTGCTTCCTTAATAGCTGATTCCAGGTCTTGAACATTGAGACCTTAACCTCTCACTAGCCTGAGAGGTATTAGTTTATAGTTGGACTATAAACTGTTTGTTCATTAGAGGGATTAATGGTATTTAAGGAGTTAGATGTAACTATAAGAGTAAGACGGTATTTTGGCCCAACTATGTTATGAGCAATCTGTGAAGGGTCGATTCACTATTGATTGGTTATATTCATGGACACAAAAATAAATCTACAATGCGAAGAATGTAGCTATCGGTCTTTAGTGGAGTGATCGGTAGTTAATGAAAATTGATTACTTTAATTAAAAAGTTTAGTTAATTAATCTTATATCATTGGAGCTTCTAATCTATAGGTCCATAAGGTCCGTTTGCTAGCTCACTAAAGAATATATAAGAGGAATGATTTTAATTGTTTAAATCAATTACATATTAACGAGATTAATATAATATGATTAATTATAGATGTGATCTATAATTAAGAGAGAAAAATATTTGAATAATATTCAAATGTTAAAGAGATGTATATATATAAATATGTGATAATTAGATTTTGATTAATTCTATATTAAATATGATTTAATATAGTCGTTTAATTGATTAATTGATTTTTGAGAAGTAGAGATAAATAAACACGTGATGTTTATTAATTAATTAATTAATTATATATATTAAATTGGATTTAATATATATGGTTATTTAGTTATTGGAATAATTAATTAAATAAAATTTATTTAATTAAATTAGAACTAGAGTAAGAATAGGAAAGGAGAAGGAGGTCATCCATCCTCTATATAAATAGGTCTTCATGGGTCATGTTTGTGACACAGTTGAATTGAGAATTTTGAATCCTAATCTCCTACTACTTCTCTCAAAATCTCTTTTTTTTTCCTCTACTACTTCTTCTTCCTCTTCCAAGTCTTGGAGACCACACATCTAATTCTTGAGATCCTAGATCATTGAAGAGACGTTTTGGAGAAGTCGTGGAGGGAATTGTGAAGAATTTGGGAATCTACAAAGGTAAGGTTTAACTTTTTTCTCTTTTCTTCTCTTAAATACATGCTAATCTTGACTGTTTATCCATTATGTTATTATTTTTATATCGTGTTTATGTAAAATCGAAAACAAAATTGTAAGGCGATCACACGCTTTCACTTGAGATTTGATCCCTTTAGTAAGGAACTTCCTTAACCAAACAACTTTTTTAACAGTTTCACAAGTAGCTATGTATTTAGCTTCCACAGTGGAATCTATGATACATCCTTACTTGATGTTTTGTTAGACCATAGGTATAGTTTAATACCTTATAGGCATGATCAAATACATTATAGTTTAAACTATAGGCATAGTTTAATACATTAATAGCCCATAATTTTGTTTGTATAAGACTTTTATCAAATACCTTATAGGCATTTGTTGGGCTTAAACCTAAAACTTCAAAGCCCAAGTGAACATCTTGATTGGTCCAAAATTTTCCACGTAGCTATTTCTCAAGCTCACACGTTGATCACACGTTACTCTCATCTTCCAATGATCACCATTTTTCTAGACATGGTAAAGTACTCCCATTTTACCAAAACGCCACCCCAATTTGAAAATTTCAGTATACTAACATTTTAATTAATCCGTCGATTAATCAAGGCAGTAGAAAACGATGGCTTCTGCATTGACGGGCAACGGCGTGGCGGCTTTCATGTTGGCATTTTGGGAAGAACAAAAATAAGCACGCCAAATGGAACAAGATTTGTGACAAATTTTCTGCCTGTTGCGACCATGGTGCCAATATGCTCATTGCTTCCTTCGTTGGCCTCTACCTTCTTTCTCATCAATGTCATGTTCATTATCAATTTGCTACACAAGCCTAGTAGTTCATTTGCGTCGCCATGATCCTTGTTCGATGAATTTCCCATTCTTGATCACCGCAATAATGTTCGCCTTCTGAATCGTCGATAATCAGTGAGCTACGATTATGCAAGTTCTGCCAACCATCATCTTCTCCGGGGCTTCCAACACCAAGTTCTCTGATACGCTGTCCAGTGAGCTTGTTGCCTCTTCTAGCAGTAGGATTGATGGGTTCTTCGATCAAGATTGCTTGAGCTAGTGCGATTCTTTGCTTTTGCCCTCCTGATAGTTGAGCTCCTCTCTCTCCACAGTATGTATCGTATTCATCTTAATTTTAATTGAAGGTAATTTTGGAATAAAGAAAATTAAAATCAGGTTCCCTTCCTATAATAAGTAACGTGATTTCAGTTTCCACTGTATTGCCATATTTCTAAAATTTGAAACATTGATAACATGGTTGCTAAATCATATATTTAATTTGATACCTAATGCAGTTTCTCTTTTTTAATTGTATTATAAAGGAAAGAATACTATTTTTTTTTAAATAGATAATATTATTATACAACAATAAGAGGATCTTACCGTCCGAAATCAAGGCACCACAACAAACAAAGCAACGATAAAGATCGAGCTCTTAATAGAACCAGAGATCAAAAGTCATAGTAAAAGAAAACAAAATAACCGTCCAGAGAAACAGTCACAAATCAAAACAAACCCCACAAACCAAGGACAAGACTCAAAGAAAACAAAAGATCGAACACAATAAGGAAGAAATAACATTAATAAAAATTAGAGAAGACCAAGAAGATCAACCTGCCAGAAAATAGCACGAGCACGAACCATAGAGACAATAAGATGGAATAAAGAAGACGTCGTCCTTGGACAACCTCCATGCAGTCGACGATTCCTCTCCTACTTGATATAATTAATAGAAGCACACTAGAAGACTCGAAACAACTTACTACGTACCCTTTTACCCACCTCCACTCGACAAACCCAACTTAGCTCGACATCCCACCCAGCCACCCGATGAGACGACCCCGACAGACACAACATACCCAACCATACCTTTCTCCTAAACCACACTCGAAGAATAAATGATCCTGAGAATCCCAACCCCCTATACACAAGAGACACGCACCATCAGACGAAACATCCCACCTCTTAACCCAATCCTAAGTACCTAACCTATCCCTCACAGCCAGCCAGACACAAAAAGAGTGTCGAGGAATACCACCCCCAGACCACAGAAGTTGCGCCTAAGACACCCTAGGGTGACGATGACGCAAACTCTCCCACCCATTCACAATAAAAAACCGACCATTAGCACTCGACACGCACACCCAATAATCCTCATCACTCACCCTAGGCCCTGTTGCCTGAATCAAACCCTAAATCTCATGCAACTCCCGTGAAACAGAAGGTCACCTCCAGCCCCCCTCTCCATCTAGAAAATCCGATGACCGTGCCTCCCTACTACTCGCTACATCAAACACCACCCTAGGACCATACGTATCCAAAATCGCGCCCCCAGGCAACCACAAATCCCACCATACAAAACATCTCCTCCCATCACCCACCTAAAAATGAACCAATTGCTTGAATTTATCCCGACAATGAAAGATAACCCTCAAGCATTAGGATCTCCCAGCCTCACATTGAATCGCCCACAAAGATCGCCCCCTCAAAACATACTCATCCATCCATGCCATCCACAAAGAGCCAGACTTAACCAACAGAAGCCAAAGAAGCTTCATAATAGCCGTTTGGTTCCACGACACCACATGCTTAATGCCCAACCCCTCTCACCCTTTGGTAAGAAAACCTCATCCTAAGCAACCCACGCACCACCACGACCTTGAACCCTGCCTCTCCACAAATAAGCCCACTGAAGACTATCAACCTCATTAGAGACACAAGTAGACAAAACAAAGATGCTGGACCAGAACACCTGAAAGAATTGAAGGACAGACTTCATTAATTGCAACTTCCCAGCAAACGAAAGCGAACGGGCCATCCAACTCCTAATACGAGTAGTCATCCTCTGGATCAATAGAGCATAATCCACAGCCTTAAGACGACTAGCCAACAATGGTAATCCCAGATACCTGATAGGTAGAGAACCAATAGCAAATCCCATAAAGGTAGTAAGCTCCTCATCCTCAACAGAATCCACTCCCGCAACAAGCATAGAGCTCTTCCTCATATTTGCAACTAACCCAGATAACTCCGCAAAATCCGCCATAACCTTTCCCACAAAATCCAAAGAACCCTGATCAGCCTCACAAAAAATCATGAGATCATCAGCAAAAGCCAAATGAATCAGACCAACATGCTCACAACTGTTATGGAACCTAAACCACACAGAAGGCTTATTCAGCAACTGATAACGGGTAGAAATGCACATTATTACAGTGCTAAGTTATAAAACAATGCAGGTTTGCGTTGATAAAAATATACAAGATTGCGTCCAAAAGCATTAAGTTCACAATATTGTGGTCGCATGCGTCAATCGCACTAAAATAGTTAACTTATGTATTTTTGTGCAGAATATGCGTTGACACAAGGCAGAAAATGAGATCCAAAGAAATCAATGGCCGAGCGCATCAAGAAATTGTGTTAACGCAAGGCGCATCAAAAGATTGCATCACCGCAAGGCTATGCGGTGATTTGCGCTCGCAAATATCTGCTCAAAAAGGTTGCCGCATAGAGCCGGCGCAACTTGGTGGGCGCATCCGGATGAAAAGCGTAATAAATCACGATGTGACAGAAAGCTGATGACGGTCGATTCCGAATTAAGTTAACAAGCCTTTAACGAATTACTGTAGCAAGTACACTCAACTTTTCGGTGACAAATATTCGGCGTATTAGAAAGAGAATTAATGCCATCCCATCAGTGCAATCATAAGAGAGAAGAAGCCTTTCACCCGAAGCTCTATAAATACCAGAGGCCACCTTCAGTGAAGAAGTTCGGCTAGTTCGACAGTTCGTCTAGTTAGAGAGTTCGACAGTTAGATAATTTTCTCTTAGATAGAATGTAACAACCCAAATTTGTACGCATACACTACAGGAAATTAAATGTCAAATGTTAAGCAGGACGAAATTTTATTTAAAGGGGTGGTAAATGTAATACCCTAACCCTATTAAGAATGAAAAATATATAAACTTAATAGGAAAGTCGGGTGGAAATTTAGAATTGGAAAAAAATAAGAAATTTATTAATTATCCAAAAATAATGAATAAGGGGGCAGAATCAGAGAGGATTAATTAGAAGTTGGACACTAGCTAATTCAGGAGACAAAGGGCAGTAGATAACTTTTTGTTTGGGCACTGCTCAATGGAAGAATTGGAGGTGAATTAATTGCCCATATACTCTTAAAATTTGAAAGAGTTAAAAAGGGGAAGTGGAATCCACAAGCAGTGAAGGCAACCACGCGTGAAAACTAGCGAGAGTAGAGAGAGCGAGATTGGAGAGAGCGAGAGTAAAGAGAGCGAGATTCTTAACGAGACAATGGGAGAGAGCGGGAGCGGGAGCGAGCGCGGAAGCGAGAGCGAGCGCAGGAGCGAGAGCGAGAGCGAGAGCGAGAGTCACGAGAGCCAAACCAGCGAGAAAGCTGGAGAGAGCGAGATTCTGAGAACAAAGAGAGCGAGATTTGGATAGAAGCGTAGATTATGCGTTGAATTTGGCCACGATCTTATAAATTATACATGGAGAACCCTAAAATTGAATACAAACAAAGGTTGAAGACGTAAGAGCAAACGTTAGCCAAAATTAAGTGTCTTATTAAGAGAAATTCTTAAACCTAAGTAATTTTAAAGAAGACATTTGTAGGATGAGTTGTCACACTGAGAAGAGCTGAAAACCACTATAAATAGGACCCTTTGCCTGAAGATTTAACCCATTCTCAAACAAATCTCAGTAACAAAGAATCGTGTGAAAGAGTAAGTGTGAGTGAGGAAGTTCTTGAGGTTAGAAGAGATAAAGCTCGGGTGAGGTGCTGCCCAAATTTCCTTCTAGTTTAAGAGGGAAAGCTCTACTGATCAAACCATAAGGAATAATAAAGAATAATTAGGATCGTAGTCAAGGTAAGTAGTCATCTCACTAGTGTTTCATGGTAGTGTACCTTTAATATGTTGCATAATTATGTTATTGTTATGTTGCATTACATGTTTAAAATACGTTTATCGACAAGAGACCCCATGCATTATGTTTGTTCATAAGATTAAATTTTAATTAGATAAAGGTTATGCTTTTAGGGCTAGCAGGGCATGTATGGTTGCACCCCTTTAGACCCAATTCTATGTCAAGATTATTCTAGGGCTAGTAGGGTATGTATGGTTGCACCCCTCTAGACCCAATTCTATGTCACGATTATGCTAGGGACTAACAGGGTATGTATGGTTGCACCCCTCCAGTCCAATCTTACGTTTATGTTAATGGTTGATGTTGGATGCGACTCTGGCCCTACTGACTACATAACCCGCTAATCATCAGATGGGCTAGTTTCCGCCTAAGTCCTCATCTTTCTATCAAGACGGAGAAATTTACGTTAGAAGCATAACCGACCACCACATGTTATTATATCAGTCAAGGTAAGTAGTCATCTCACCAGTGTTTTATGGTAGTGTACCTTTAATATGTTGCATAATTATGTTATTGTTATGTTGCATTACATGTTTAAAATACGTTTATTGACAAGGGACCCCATGCATTATGTTTGTTCATAAGATTAAATTTTAATTAGATAAAGGTTATGCTTCTAGGGCTAGCAGGGCATGTATGGTTGCACCCCTCTAGACCCAATTNTTTGTTCATAAGATTAAATTTTAATTAGATAAAGGTTATGCTTCTAGGGCTAGCAGGGCATGTATGGTTGCACCCCTCTAGACCCAATTCTATGTCAAGATTATTCTAGGGCTAGCAGGGCATGTATGGTTGCACCCCTCTAGACCCAATTCTATGTCACGATTATGTTAGGGACTAACAGGGTATGTATGGTTGCACCCCTCTAGTCCAATCTTACATTTATGTTAATGGTTGATATTGGATGCGACTCTGGCCCTACTGACTGCATAACCCGCTAATCATCAGATGTGCTAGTTTCCGCCTAAGTTCTCATCTTCCTATCAAGGCGGAGAAATTTACGTTAGAAGCATAACCGACCACCACATGTTATTATATGTTTTCGTTCCCGATCATATGTTTTTCAAAACATGTTGCATGTGATTGTGCATTTGGTCACTACCCTATGTGAGAACTACTTACTGGGTATATTATATACTCATCCTATTTTTACAGACTTTGTAGGTAAGGACACAACGTAGGTGGCAGAACTGGATGTCGCTCAAATAGCCAACCATCAAACTCACTATTATAGGCATATGCATTTTTGTATGACTATGCTAGTGTTTTATGGATCCTGGCGTTTTGTAAAATAAACTTTTTTTTATAGTTTTCTATCTAATTAATAAAATCTTAGATATGTTCTTTTGAGATTTTTACCAAAACTCATCTCATAATAGAAAAGTCTAAATATGTATGTCGTAGCGATCAGACCATAGTATGCAAGAATCCGATCGTTGCAAGTTGGTATCAGAGCATTTGAGCCAATTAGGCTCTACTAATTAGAAGAGTCGTGGTGTTTGATGGTTCAGCTTGTTAAGTGATGCCCATAGTTATGCCAAATACGCTGGTAAGTAGAATTTTCAAACGAGTAATTTAGTAAACATAAGGTATGAGTTAAAAAAAAAAAATTAAAATTAGATTACTTCCTTATTATGAAAATAAAATGTGTGTACCAGATGCCACCACAAAGGGCTCCAACATGACGAGGCAGACCTCGAAGTGAATCCACAAGGGATCAAAATGAAGGACATGGGCAGACACCTTACGTGTTACTTACACTAGAGGCGCTACAAATACTAATACAAAATATGAGTAATGGAAACACAACCTCGTCCACCACACCAACAACCAACGATACAAATGACTCGAAGATCATTCGAGAATTCAGGAAGTTCAATCCTTCAACATTTGATGGATCATATGTGGATCCAATTATAGTAGAGAATTGGATAACAGAAGTAGAAACTATTTTCTGCCATATGAACATCCCAGAAGAATGGAAAGTAAATTGTGCCACCTTCATGTTAAGAGGCGATACAAAGTTCTGGTGGGAATCCACGCAAAGAACAATCAAAGGTACAGTCTCATGACAGCAATTCAATCAGGTTTTTTACAACAAGTATTTCCCTTTGACAGTGAGATGTCAAAAAGAAGTGGAATTTCTTAATCTTCGTCAAGAGAACATGTCAGTGGCAGAGTATGAACGAAAATTTGATCGCTTGTCCCACTTTGTCCCTCGACTAGTTGACATAAAAGAGAAGAAATTGGAAAGGTTTATTTGGGGATTAAGAGAAGGCATTCGAGGCATTGTTACTGCTTTCCGACACAAAGAGTATGCCCTTGCCCTCAAGTCGGCCTTACTCATGGAAGTAGATCTTGCTGCCAAAACCTCAACTTCTGAACGAGGATTCATGCCAAATCAAAAGAGGAAATTCGCCCAACAGGGCTTCCAACGTTCACAACAGCAAGCAAAAATTTCCCAAAGCACTCAGGGCGTACAGTCACAACAGAAGAGTCAAACATTCACATATCCTAAGTACAGAAATTGTGGAAAACACCATCAGGGGTAATGTCTTCGGAACTTAGGGGTGTGTTTCAACTGCGGCCAGACAGGTCACTATGCAAAGGCTTGCCGAAAGCTCATCAACCAAGTATCAATTGCCCAGACCACCCAGCCTACTAGTAATAAGGTTACCCAGCAACAGAAAGGACGGGTGTTTGCTGTTACACGTCAAGAGGCAAAGGATCAAGATGCAGTTTTTACAGGTACATTACCGATCCTTGGGTATTATGCCTTCACTTTATTTGATTCGGGCTCTATTCATTCATTCATCTCTACAACATTTGCACAACATGCTCAATTAACATCAAAGCCCTTAGGCTACATTCTATCCGTAGCTACTCCTGCCGAAGTATCTATGTTGGCCCACTCAGTAGTAGAAAACTGTGAATTGTCAGTATCAAGACATAAACTAGGGGTGACCCTTATCATCCTAGACATAAGTGATTTCGACATAATACTAGGTATGGACTGGTTAGCAGTAAACTATGCAAGCATAGATTGCCATAATAAAGAGGTCATATTCATCTTTCCAACAGGAACCAAGTTTAAGTTTAAGAGTTCTAATGCACAATCAGACCCAAGAATAATTTCAGCCTTAAAAACTAAACATTTGCTCAACCATGGGGCTTGGGCATATTTAGCAAGTGTAGTGGATTTACGAGACCAAAAGGATGAAATTAAGGCCATTCCTGTAATAAGGGAATTTGAAGATGTATTCCCAGAAGAGTTACCAGGTTTACCGCCTAGTCGAGAAATAGAATTTTGTATAGATCTAATTCCCGGAGCTGAATCAATATCTAAAGCACCATATAGAATAGCACCTGCGGAATTAAAAGAACTCAAACTACAATTACAAGAATTGTTAGATAAGGGATTTATACGCCCTAGCGTGTCTCCATGGGGAGCACCTGTCTTATTTGTTAAGAAAAAGGATGGATCCATGTGTTTATATATAGATTATCGAGAGTTGAATAAGTTGAAAATAAAGAATAAGTACCCACTCCCACGCATTGATGACCTATTTGACCAATTACAAGGAGCCTCAATATTCTTCAAAATAGACTTACGATCTGGTTATCATCAACTACGAATCAAGGAGTCTGATATACTCAAGACTGCTTTCCGAACAAGATATGAGCATTATGAATTCGTTGTGATGCCTTTTGGATTAACAAATGCCTCAGCAGCCTTCATGGACTTGATGAATAGAATTTTTAAGGACTATCTTGATAACTTCGTGATCGTATTTATAGATGATATTTTAGTCTATTCCAAGTCTGAGGTAGAACATGAAAAACATCTTAGGGACGTCTTTTCCATACTAAGGAATGAAAAGTTATATGCCAAATTCTCCAAGTGTGAGTTTTGGACGCTACAAGTCGCCTACCTAGGGCATATTGTAAAGTAAGAAGGAATCTCAATAGATCCTGGTAAGATGGAAATAGTTAGCAAGTGGCCTCGCCTAACAACAGTCAGCGAAGTGCGAAGCTTCCTTGGATTAACAGGATATTATTGATGATTTGTGAAGAATTTCTCAAGTATAACATTACCCTTAACTAACCTCACCGAGAAGAATAATCCTTTTGTTTGGAACCAAGCATGTGAGCAAAGCTTCCAGGAACTAAAAGAAAAGTTGACCACAACCCCTATTCTCACTATACCTGACGGATCAGGGAGTTTAACTGTGTATAGTGACACATTGAAGAAGGGGTTCTGTTTGTGTATTGATGCAACACGGAAAGGTAATAGCATATGCTTCAAGACAACTAAAACCTTATGAACAAAATTATCCCGTTCATGACTTGGAGTTAGCTGCCGTAGTCTTTGCTTTAAAGATATGGAGACATTACTTATAGGGGGAAAGATCCAAATTTATAAAGATTATAAAAGCCTTAAGTACTTCTTTACCCAGAAAGAGTTAAATATGAGACAACGAAGATGGTTAGAATTAGTCAAAGACTATGACTGTGAGATCCTCTATCATCAAGGAAAAGCTAACATTGTTGCTGATGCTCTTAGTAGAAAGTCAGCTCATACAGCAGCCCTAAGTACCATTTACAACCACATAATGGATGACCTTGAAAGAGCTGAGATCTCACTAATACCCGAAACCTTCACAACTCGAATAGCACAGTTAATTGCAAGACCTGCATTAAGGCAAACTTAGCCCCCTTTATTGGACCCTTTGAAATATTAGAACGTATTGGCCAAGTAGCTTATCGATTAGCATTACCACCCACCCTTTCTACAATACATAATGTATTTCATGTATCGATGCTTCGGAAATACGTATTTTACCCATCACATGTAGTAAATTATGAACCTTTACAAATAAGTGAAAACTTGGAATATGAAGAGACTCCAGTTTGCATCCTAGCAAGAGAAAAAAAGTCGCTTCGTAATCGGGAAATAAGTTTAGTGAAGGTTCTCTGGAGAAATCAGAAAGTAAAAGAAGCTACATGGGAACGAGAAGAAGAGTTGAAAGTCAAATACCCTTATCTGTTTAAGAACCAAGAAACTTTCAAGGACGAAAGTTCTTAAGGGGGGAAGATTGTAACAACCCAAATTTGTACGCATACACTACAGAAAATTAAATGTCAAATGTTAAGCAGGACGAAATTTTATTTAAAGGGGTGGTAATTGTAATACCCTAACCCTATTAAGAATGAAAAATATATAAACTTAATAGAAAAGTCGGGATGGAAATTTAGAATTGGAAAAAAATAAGAAATTTATTAATTATCCAAAAATAATGAATAAGGGGGCAGAATCAGGGAGGATTGATTAGAAGTTGGACTTTAGCTAATTCAGGAGACAAAGGGCAGTAGATAACTTTTTGTTTGGGCACTGCTCAATGGAAGAATTGGAGGTGAATTAATTGCCTATATACACTTAAAATTTGAAAGAGTTAAAAAGGGGAAGTGGAATCCACAAGCAGTGAAGGCAAACACACGTGAAAACTAGCGAGAGTGAAGAGAGCGAGATTGGAGAGAAAATTGGAGAGAGCAAGAGTAAAGAGAGCGAGATTCTCAGCAAGAAAATGGGAGAGAGCGGGTGCAGGAGCGAGAGCGAGACCAGTCTAAGCATGTATAATAGAAAAGTCTAAGCATGCATGTCGTAGCGGTCAGACCATAGTATGTAAGGATTCAGTCGTTGCATAGAAGTAGCCTTGTTCATAGTTTTTTTTTTCTTTTACTTAGAAGGCGGAGCGAGAGAAGGGAAGAGACGCCGAAAGATCGCTCTGGTCAGCTCGAGAAGACGTGGAAAAGCAAAGAGAGGGCCGATTCTTGCGAGAGCGAGATTATCTTTTGAGCAGAGTAGAGAAGAATGTAAAAGCCTTGGGAAGCAAGAGATTGCTACCAGACTCTTTATTCTTATTCCGCATTGTTATTTTGTATTTCAATTACATATCTATAAAATGGAACTTGCTTATCTACATCTGTTCACTCTCTTAAAAGCATGCATGAGTAGCTAAATCTATCGAATGGGTTGAAGAAGAACTTAGCTAACATGACCTAGGATTTTCATTGCATGCGATCATCTTGTCTTATGTTGTGCCCGACACCCCTTTAGAGCTACTCGAGAGAGAGTCTAAAGAAAGAACCTAAGACTTGAGAGAGCTAGGTTAGAATCTAGACTCGAGAGAACAAGATTAGATCTGCATAAGCAAGAGATAGAGACTTAGAGATAAGCTCTGTTTGCCAACATGCATCGCATGCACCCTAGAGATAGGTTATGGTATATTATGCGATTGCCTTGTATGTGTGTGTGCAATTTGTCATTGCATAGACAAGAAGAGGCAATGTGTAGGCCCTATAGACTTATCGCATATTTGCATGTGTTCTAAAACTAGAAGTCGTAGCATTTGCGTTGAGAGATGATTTTGCTATTGTATGTGTGTAGCATGATCGCATAACCTGAGTGCAATCCTAGGAAGTGTTAGCTGAACCCCTTCTCAACCCGTTCCCCGCATATTCATCGCATCTTCTGTAGTGTTAACTCTTTTCTTAACTCTGTTGCATCCACTTTTCTTTTACCACAAACAACAACCCAACAACTCTTTGATTTATTGGTTACTGCAAAGTCATCTTAATAATTATCACCACATATTGTTCTCCTTAGTCTCTGAGTTCGACCCTGGACTTATCAGGAAACTCAGCAGGATTTATACTTGAGTTTTGCTGAGAAAACTTGTTGCACAATGCATTTTCTATCACCGCGATTTTATTTCATTTTATCATCGCATAAAATAACGCATCAAGTTTTTGGCGCCGTTGCCGGGGACTTCAGAAATTTAGTGTGCTAACGGTAATTTTTCTGATTTCTTTACAGCTTTCAATCTTTGGCGAATTACGACCCAGAGATTGAAAGAACGTTCCGACGAAGATTGAGAGATAGTCGCCAACAACAAGAGAAAGATAATATGACGAAATAACTTGGAAATGGAGCACTAAACGAAAACAATGTCATGGCGAATCCCATCCTATTGGCGAATGACCGCAATAGGCCCATTCGGGACTATGCGTTGCCCAACCTCTACGATTTCTCCCCAGGAATCATGAGGCCCGCACTTGATGGATCGAGATTCGAAATGAAACCGGTGATGCTGCAGATGATCCAGACTGCTGAACAGTTTGGAAGAAGGCGTGGCGAAGATCCGCAACACTTTTGTGTTCCCGAATATCTCCACCGAGGAAGTTCGACTAACTTTGTTTCCATTTTCTTTGTGTGATCAGACACGAAAATGGGCACACTTTCTCGAACCAGGGGAGATTACTTTTTGGGAACAAGTAGTAGAGAAGTTTATGAAGAAATATTTCCGACCAACTGAGAATGCCAGGAGAAGGAAATTAATAAGCAATTTTGAACAGGACATGGACGAATCCCTCAGCGATGGTTGGGTGAGGTTTAAGCTGGTAAGAGACTGCCCGTACAACGAATTACTAGATTGCTTATAAATGGAGATTTTTTTATCACGGATTAAACCCTGCTCCGCAGACCGCTACCAATGTGACAGCCGCTGGAGGTCTGCTAGATAAAATGTATGATGAGGCTAAGAACATCCTTGATCGCATCTCTAAAAATCACGAAGACTGGAGAGAGAGAGCAATCAAAGATTGAGAATAAAGGATATTGACGCAAACAATGGTGCTATCGCATCACTTCAGAGTCAGATGACTGCGATGATGAACTTGATACAGGGAATCACAATTAATAGCCCAAAAAACGCATAGTGGGCAAGTGAACGCACAACCAGACTACCGCAAGGTGTGCTATTTGCGGTGAAGGACATGCGATAGAGGAATGTCTGCAAAACTGACAGTTCATCTACTTTGTGAAGAATAACCCATTTTCTAACACGTACAACCTTGGGTGGAGAAACCACCCCAACTTTGCTGGAAAAATCAGCAGCAAAATTTCCAATAAGTAACGCAAAAAGAAGGGCCACCCAAAATTTTCCTGCGAAGTAATGATCAGACGAGTAATCAAGCCAGCAGTTCGCAGACGCCACAATCTTCTTCTTTGAAAAGTTTGTTGGAGCAATATATTGAAAAAAACGAAACTGTGCTTCAAAACCAAGCGACGTCTATCCGCAACCTGGAACTACAGATGGGCCAGATTGGGAGCGAACTTAAGAACAGACCGTACGGGGCCCTGCCAAGTTCAACGAAACTCCCACGCAACCCAGGGGGTACGGGTAAAGAGCAATGTCAAGTCGTGACATTGCGAAGTGGCAAGACTGTGGTAGGGGAAAAGAAAGAGCCAAGCAGGACTGCTCCAATTGCACTGAAACCAGAGATTGCGGTGACTGGAGAAGAAGAAGGAGAAAAAGAAGCGATAAAGCCAGAGATAAAATGTTCCAGTTTCTGTTTACAGGAAATCAGTCACCGCATGCGTTCATGGCTCAAAGATAAAGTGAACAACGCATCTACGTCACATTGCGTCCATCAATCAAGAACGAAGAAACGATCAACGCAATGACGGCGTATGCGACAATCGATCAAGAGCTCTAGTGATCAACGCAATTTCAACCGCATGCGGTAATAAAAAATAACACCGCATACGGCGATCGACTGAAGATGTAAAGAGTAACGCATTTGCGGAGGACTCTGACAAGTGTACAGCTTTCAGTTGTGCATTTCTGACGGGTTGATTGCGTAACAGAAGGAATTTTCCATTCTGCAATTTCAGGAACTACCATAACTATACAGTGAGGACACAAATTCAAATAGCCAAGGCCTTGCCTATAAATAGCTCCTTCAAATTCGCTGAAAAGATATACACATACAGATACAGATACTGATATACATGTATACATAGAGGCGTGCATATACTAATTCTGAGAGAGAGAGACTGGTCTGAAGCGATTGTCCAGAGTAGATCTGGGAGAACCACGAGACAAGGTCGAGAGATGAGTATCCGAGCAGAGAATTATTCCGATCCCCGTAGCTGAAGCTCTATGCGAAGGTAAATTCTACCGGGAAAGCATGCATGAGAGAGAAACTTTCATCTCCACTACTTCCACACGCCGGCAAGCACAACCTCCGTTTAGGATTTGTGTTAAGACGTTGACACTCTTTCTGTATTCGTTTTAATCTCTATTCCATCATTTGTATTAATCTTCTTTACTTTTTCTTCACAACATGTATCAAATGCTTAATCTTAGAATTAAATGTTATGATAATTTTCATGGTCATTTCTTTGTCTCTTTCTGTACATCCATAATCCATTTTCTCTATGATGTGTTCTTAATCCCCTAGGTAAATGGCAAGAATTAAGTGAGTAAGTTAATTGGTGTTAAGGAAATAATTAAGTTTAGCTAAAGCATGGTCGACAACATCTTCACCTGTGAGAGCAGAAGTGAAGATGTTATTACGCTTATCGAGAGAAGGTGGAAGAATGCGTTAACTAAAGCAAGAAGTATTTCTAGAGATGGGAAACCTTGCGTTCATCACATTCATCCCTATTTTACCATAGAGATATGGGAACGCGGCCAATCACTGAGAGGTGTACGCCAAGGGAAAGCGGAACCTTAGTTGCATCTTTAACACAATTGATAAACTTGCGTTGTTTTTACTATTTACTCTTCCTCTTTCTGCTTCATTCATAAAGACTTGCCATCGCATACATCGAATCTTTGTACAACTTCACAGTCAGTTCTCGACCTCAGTATTGTGTATCATGTATCTTGTATCGTGTATCATATTAGTTTATGATTTATTTTATTAACGCAATTTTTACTTTCACCGCAATTTACATTTCTGTATAAATCAACATTCTTTATTCATCATTAAAAACTGGTCGCATATATCACAATAGTAGCGCATTAACGAAAACAATCTCTGTGTTCGACCTCGGATTATTCTGAGAAACTTGCGTTGGAATTATACTTAGTTTCAGCGCAAGGAAACTTGTGACAAGCACTACTACATCGCATACTACGAATATATCATTAACAATGCATATACTTAGACGTAGTATCGCATAGAAACTCTCTTTATCGCAAAAGAACTTTAACGTATATTTAGCACATCATTCGTTTCATTCATCAACCATACGTTTGAGTAGATAAAGAGATTAAATTTCGTGTTACAAGTTTATGGCGCCGTTGCCAGAGACATGAGCTTGTACGATTCATTCTTTCATCAGTAATGTGCATAAACGATAACACAGCATAACATTCCATTTTTAACGTTACAAGTTTATGGCTCTGTTGCCGGGGATTGGTAACGGTTAGTGTTGAATACTTTTGTGGTATTTTGTAGGACAGATCTCTTTGTACTGGCTGTTTATCGCGAAGAACAGTCTGATGGTTTGTGAGTACTGGAATTGATCCAGAAATTCTAAACTAACCAGAGATCAAGTGTATTTTTCGTGCAGGAACACATCAGAACCAAATTAAACGCTGGAATTTCAAGACCTAGGGTTGCGGAGAATGCAAGGTTTGAGATAAGGCTGGTCGTGCTTCAAATGATCTAAAATGGGGGATAACTCGGATACAAGGAGAAGACCTGCATGCTCATTTGACCAGCTTTGTAGATATGTGCAACGCATTCTCCATACCTGGTGTGACTTCCGAAGAATTTAGATTGTATCTCTTCCTGTACACACTGCGGGATGAGGCAATGAGGTGAACAATGTCGTTAATGACATTGCGCAGGCAAGCTTGATCGCCTGCAAAGGTGTGGATTGCGGTAATCATGAGAAAATTGTCTTTCAATCCATATCTCTAAAATCTATGTTTAATTGCTTTCCTTTATTGCTTTATGCATTGCGTTATTTATTGTTTTCTTAAACTAGCATTTATTGCCTTATGAATTTACTTTTCATTTCATTCAATTACGTTAAATTCCGTGCGTTATTTCAATTTCCTTACTTGCTGCATCAAGTGCATTATTTTAAATTCTCTGTGAATGATTGTGTAAGAGAAAATGATTACCGCAAAGTCCTAGCGACTTGCATTGAAGAAAAAAAAAAAAACAAAAAAAAACATAATAATAACAATCAACATCCGGTATGCATTGCGATGATGGGGGCATCTTGTGATAACAAGATACACTTTGTGTTCATCTTTCAAAAATGCATTGCGCTGAGGGGTGTGATGCGCTCGTATGTATTTTTCGCCCGTCCTTAGCGAAAACGCACTATGTCGAGGTAATGTTGTGCCAGTAGAAATACAGTGGGCCCGTCCTCCAGAAATGCATTGAGTTGGGGGGTGTGTTGCGCTGATACATGCGTTGTTACTCGTCCTCTGCAAATATGCATTTGCGTTAATAGATGCATTGCGTTAATCTTAACCTTGCGCTCAACCGAATAAAACACCGAAGACAATTTTTTTTTTGCAAATAGAGTAGTCCAATCGTTTAGGCTTCCAAGGAAATGATGATTTCGTGGATGAAAGGATGTACTTCTCTGTTAACTCATAAATGTGAGGAGCGTGGCGACAGACTTTTTGAGTACCTCGAGGCCTGCCATCGCAGAATTTGCATTGGGCCCATCAAGGCCCAACCTATAAATTCCGTCCTCCCTTTTCTTAGGTCGTCTATTTGAGTTTTTTGCTAAAACGAAAACCTAAGCGCAGCTTTGCATACCCAGACTTCAAACTTCCTTCCTAAAACCCTAAGAACCTTCCCAATTCGTTCACTCAGTACAGCCATGGCCGACCAATCTTCCCATTCATCCTCTTTACCCTCATCACCCTCACCAGCCCAAATCATTGCAAGAGAGGCGACATTCTTAGCAGCAAGCCNCCGACCAATCTTCCCATTCATCCTCTTTACCCTCATCACCCTCACCAGCCCAAATCATTGCAAGAGAGGCGACATTCTTAGCAGCAAGCCGCCGTCTCGCCGCCCAACCAAAACCCATCCCTCGAGTCGCCGAAAAATCTCGACGAAAGCCTTTAGCAGCCAGACCACTTCAAATCAGAGAGGGGCAGAGCACGGAGAGTGCCCCATTCCCAACACTGTCTTCTGAAAGTGAAAAGAAGAGAAGAGACGATAGAGTGGTGTTTGGGAGCATACTTGGTAATATGGAGAAGGAAGGGGGGCTGCCCGAAGCTGAGGTTGTTAATCAGCCACTACCTTCGGACGAAGAGATGGAGGAAGCTTCAAGAATGAGCGCCCTGGCCGTTTCGGATCCTAAGGAAACTATTCAAACAGAATTCTATGAGGGACCCATCAGGGTTGCTTTGGAGGAAGTGGTGGTGGAGAAGCAGCCTAAAATGGTTGAGGAGAAGAAGAAGAAGAAGATCAAGGAGAAGAGGGCGGAAGGTGATGTAAAAGCCCAGCCAGGGAAGGAGAAGAAAGAAAGAAAAAGAAGTGAGAGGAGGGAACGCAGGTAGGAGGAGAAGCACCTGAAGAAGAAGGAAGAAAAGAGAAAGAGGGCTGAGAGCCCAGAAGTCAATGGAAAATCAACCACCGTAAGGGTGGATGAGGGGCTGTTAGCGCAACAAAGAGAATCAGCACAACCTGAAGAGAAATCAACGCAAATAAAAACGGTTGCGACTGACGATGGAGAGAATCCAGACATCACCCCTCCTTTGTTGCGTCGCAAGGAGAATGTGCTGTAAGGGTCAACAGTTGACCCACATTTTTTACAAAGTGTAGTAGAAGAGAAGGAGAGGAGAAGAAAAGAGGAAGAAGAAAAATAAGAGAAGGTGTTGCGGGCACAACAAATCATCACAGAAGGCGATTTAAGAAGAAAATTACACAATGAAGAAGTGCACCGCAACAACGCAATATCGGCAGAAGAAGAGAGAATAAGGCTCGAGGAAGAACATCACATATTGTTGACCTCAGAGCAATTCGAAAGAGAAATGAGAGAAGAAGAAGAGGAAGAAAAGAAGAAGAAGGAAGAGAAGGAGAAGAGGCGCAAAGCAAATGTTCAGCGCATAAGAGAAAAGAAGAGTAAATAAATTGCGGAATGAAAAAAGGAGGAACAACGCAAGGAATTGGAAAATAGACAAAAACAAAGATCCTGCCTTACGTTGACAAAAGAGAAGGGCAAAGCAAAAACGGAAAGTAGTGAGCCTGCATTGGCCAAAGGACGGCCATCCAAGAAGAAAGAGAATGACGACAGATGATGAAAATGGGGTTCTTCCCTGCGCCAACGCCACTACCAGACTTATCACAAGTGTTGTATTGGAACATGGATGGGAAGCATTTTGCCAGTGCCCATCCATTGTAATCCTAATGGTAGTGCGAGCTTTCTATAATGGACGACTTCATGGCACTAAAGATGCAGTGATCATGAAATGAGAGGTAGTGCCTTTCAGTGCAAAGGACATTAATGAGTTATATCAAACGAAGGACATCCCAGATGTGCCGGATAATAAAATCATTGATGATCCCACAGAAGAACAGATGGAAAATGCGCTGAAGATATTAACACAACTGGGCACTCAGTGGTTAGTATCTATGAAAGGCATCAGAACCCTTGCGTCTAATAAACTGCTTCCAGAAGCGCGACTTTGGGTTATTTGGTGAAAGGCGACTTATCCCGACTTCTCATGACAAAACAGTTTTGAGGGATAGAGTCATGGCCGCATACTGCATCGCACACGACATTCCAATAGATGTGGGCCAGTTGATCACAAGACAGATTCGAGGTTTTGTGGGGCATATAAGAGGCTAGTATTTCTTCCCTTGGACAGTTTCAATCTTATGCCTCTCATTGGGTGTAGGTATTAAGGAAGAATGAATGCCAGAAGTCCATGGCCTCATCAACATCAAGATTTTGAGAATGCTTCTTAAAGATTCCCCTCATTGTCCCGAGCTTCCACTGAAAAGGCCCATCATTGATTTAAATGCGCCGCAGCAGCCAAAGCCCAAGAAACAGCGCAAGGTTGACAAAGGCAAGGAAAAAGTCCAAGAGCCATCACCGCAAGATCAAGAACCCTTGGAACCTTTACCTTTGATCATTTGCCCTCCAAGCCCTCCTACAGAACCCTTTCCCCACTCCCTGTACATTTTACTAACCTCTTTCTCGCTCCTGCTTCACCCAACGCATATCCAGCAGCTCCCTCTTCCCCTTCTTCTTCACTGCAATTTTCTCCTCCACCACCGCATGTTAATGACCTACATGATTTGGGTGAAGGCACTTCTGCCCAACCCCAAAACATTGATGGTGAAACATCGCAGGCGTAACCCACCATTGCCACCCTAGCTGTTGACCTTGCTGATATGCGTTCTCCTCTCTCATCAACATGACTTTTTCTGCCAGCGAATAACGCAGTTACACGAGCGACAAGCAGAGTTGCAACGCAATGTTGCAATGACAAGGCAGGTGCTGATCAACATTCAACGCAATGTCTACACGATCCACTTGAACAAAAGACAAATGACAAAGCGCAACCATGAGTACTTCAACTTTTTGACAGCCTATCTACATGGTCCCATGGTGCCTCCGCATTTACAACAACATCTGTACTTTGAAGAAGCTCCTCGTGTTCCTCCACAAAATCCTCCTCCTAGACCTCCTCTTCAATAATGCTACAAATTTTTTTGTTGCGGTCATTCTTTCTTTTTAATTCATTCATTATTTTTGTGTATAGAAGCTATTTCTTGATTCTTTGTACATGCTGAAATTTTGTATTGCATTATTTGTAATTCTTTGTATGCTTGGTTAATTTTAATACAACTAAGTAACAATCCTTTCCGTATGCGTTAGCCTCTTATTTATCATCATTTGTCAATTATTGCGATGTTCTTGATATTTTATTTTGCGTTATTCATTGCGCTGCCATGATGAGTTATGTGCATACCCTTAGCAACATTTCCCACACTTTGTATTTTCTGACTAACACTTAGATAATTCGTAGCAATAGCACTGCTTTACCTTTTATCCTTCAAGACTCTGCTCAAACCTTCTTTTCAAACTTTTGACCAAGTGTTTATCTATTCTGTCCAAAACAACGCAATGAGAACCTTGCACATCTCTAAATTTGGGGGGTGGGGAAGGTCTGAGCAGATGCGATCATTAGAAAAAATGCGTCCATTTTCAATTTTTTTTTCATACAAACTCCAATGTTAGTGCAAGGGAAAATCAAAATCCCAATCTGATAAGAGTTAAGTTGTGAAAAGAACCTGCTCGTATTTGGATGTTCGCATGACACCCATGGGAGCAAGCCAAAACAAAGGTGGGTTTCCAAGATCGACGCAATATGAAAGGAAAAAAATGAGAAGAAAAAATAAGAATATATGGGACAACTCCTCTGATAAGAAAAAGTTGAACTTAGTTGAAAATCAAGAGTTGAAGTTGAGATTGGCACACAGCCGTAGTTGGATGTTCGCATGACACCTGTGGGAACAAGCAAAAACGAAGGGTGTAACCATGATCAACAATCTCTAATAGAATGACGCAAACTAGACCACCGCATACAGACGCACCAAGTTGTTTTTGCATGAAGAGGTAAACATTCTTTTCAAAACAAGAAGGGAATTTTTGAATAGAGATTTGTTGTATAAAAGAATAAAGTAGGGCATGTTTATGAATTATTAAAGAATGGAAGGAAAATTGCGTTGTTAAGTAATGTTGTGTAGGAGGAGCATTCGGAGCAACCAATCAACGCAAAGTAAGGATAAGAATTGAACGATATTGCCTTAGTTGAAGATATGCTTGAGGACAAGCATATATCTAAATTTGGGGGTGTGATAACTTGTAGAAATACAAGTTATTTATACTGTTTTATTTAGATATTGCGGCTAAAAGAAAGGAAAGTTGCGTCGATAGTATAGAAATTGGCTAAGAAATGCAAAAATTATAAATGTCATCAATACACCCACTAACACCATTGCGATGGTAGAATAGAATGTTTTAGTTTATGTTTGCAGGAAATCAGTCATCGCATGCGTTCATGGCTGAAAGATAAAGTGAACAATGCATCTACATCGCATGGCGCCCATAAATCAAGAACGAAGAAACGATCAACATAATGACGGCGCATGCGACAATCGATCAAGAGCTCTAGTGATCAACGCAATTTCAACTGCATGCGGTAATAAAAAATAACACCGCATGCGGCGATCGATCGATGATGTAAAGAGCAACATATTTGCGGAGGATTCTTACAAGTGTACAGCTTTCAATTGTGCATTTCTGACGGGTTGATTGCATAATAGAAGGAATTTTCCATTTCACCATTTCAGGAACTACCATAACTATACAGTGAGGACCAAAAATTCAAAGAGCCAAGGCCTTGCCTATAAATAGCATCTTCAAATTCGCTGAAAAGATATACACATACAGATACAGATACTGATATACATGTATACATAGAGGCGTGCATATACTGATTCTGAGAGAGAGAGACTGGTCTGAAGCGACTGTCCAGAGTAGATCTGGTAGAACCATGAGACAAGGCCGAGAGGTGAGTCTCCGGGTAGATAATTATTCCGATCCCCGTAGCTGAAGCTTTGTGCGAAGGTCAATTCTACCAGGAAAGCAAGCCTGAGAGGGAGTCTTTCCTTTCCACTACTTCCATACGCCGGCAAGCACAACCTCCATTCAGGATTTGTGTCAAGACGTTGATACTCTTTCTGTATTCATTTCTAATCTCTATTTCATCATCTGTATTCATCTTCTTTACTCTTTTATTTACAACATGTATCAAATGCTTAATCTTAGAATTAAATGTTATGATAATTTCCATTGTCATTTCTTTGTCTCTTTTCGTACATCTATAATTCATTTTCTCCATGATGTGTTATTAATCCCATGGGTAAATGGCAAGAATTAAACAAGTAAGTTAATTGGTGTTAAGGAAATAATTAAGTTTAGCTAAAGCATGCTCGACGACATCTTCACTTGTGAGAGCAGATGTGAAGATGTTATTCCGCCTATCGAGAGAAGGCTGGAAGAATGCGTTAACTAAAGCAAGAAGTATTTCCAGAGATGGAAACAACCTTGCATTCATCACGTTCATCCCTGTTTCACTATAGAGATATGGGAACGCGGCCGATCACCGAGAGGTGTACGCCAAGGGAAAGCGAAACCTTAGTTGCATCTTTAACACAATTGACAAACTTGCGTTGTTTTTACTATTTACTCTTCCTCTTTCTGCTTCATTCATAAAGACTTGCCATCGCATACATCGAATCTTTGTACAACTTCACAGTCAGTTCTCGACCTCAGTATCGTGTATCATGTATCTTGTATTGTGTATCATATTAGTTTAGGATTTATTTTATTAACACAATTTTTACTTTCACCGCAATTTACATTTCTGTATAAATCAACATTCTTTATTCATTATTAAAAATCGGTCGCATATATCACAATAGTAGCGCATTAACGAAAACAATCTCTGTGTTCGACCTCAGATTATTCTGAGAAACTTGCGTTGGAATTATACTTGATTTCCGCGCAAGGAAACTTGTGACAAGCACTACTACATAGCATACTACGAATATATCATTAACAACGCATATATTTAGACGTAGTATCGCATATAAACTCTTTTTATCGCAAAAAAACTTTAGCGCATATTTAGCACATCATTCGTTTCATTCATCAGCCATGCATTTAAGTAGATAAAGAGATTAAATTTCGCGTTACAAGTTTATGGTGCCGTTGTCGGGGACATGAGCTTGTACGATTCATTCTTTCATCAGTAATGTGCATAAACGATAACACAACATAACATTCCATTTTTAGCGTTACAGTGGGCCAGCCTAGTGCAGTGCGTGCCGAAGAATGGATGGATGATGGTAGTCCCTAATGCAAATAACGAACTGATACCACAAAGAACCGTCACCGGGTGGCGAATTTGTATGGACTACCGCAAACTCAATGCGGCAACAAAGAAAGATCATTTCCCTTTACCTTTTATTGACCAAATGTTAAATCGTCTAGCTGAGGCATAAGGTATCTAGGGATGGGTTGGAGGTGGACAAGGCAAAAATTGAAGCAATTGAAAAGCTTCCACCCCTAACAAGTGTAAAGGCTGTTAGGAGCTTCTTAGGACATGACGGATTTTACAGACGTTTTGTCAAGGACTTTTCAAAGATAGCACAACCACTGAGTGCGAAATGGAGGCAATAGAAAATTTGACTTTGATGACAATTGCCTCAATGCATTTGTGATTTTCAAGAACGCGTTAACGACTGCGCCCGTGTTGATCGCACCAGATTGGACTCTTCCCTTTGAATTAATGTGCGACATGAGCGGGTATGCAATGAGAGCAGTATTGGTGCAGAAGAGAAAAACAATGCTTCATCCCATCGCATATGCGAGTAAGACTTTGAATCCTACTCAGACTAACTACACCACTACAGAAAAAGAGTTGCTTGCGATAATATTTGCGTTGAAGAAATTCAGAGCATATTTGCTGGGAACAAAAGTACTCATCCATACTTACCACTCGGTGATAAAATATCTGATGACAAAGAAGGACGCGAAGCCGAGATTGATTAAATGGGTTCTCCTCCTTCAGGAATTCGATATGGAAATAATTGATCGAAAGGGGATGGAGAACCAAGTTGCGGATCATTTATCCAGATTGGAAAATCCTGAGGTTGACCGCAATCAGTCAGATGTGAGCACAATGTTCCCAGACGAGCAACTATTTCAGATTGAAGAATTTCCATGGTATGCAGACGTGGAAAATTATCTGGTTTACAACCAATTTCTTGAAGATTATACCAACCAACAAAAGAGACGGCTCAGGCATGAATGCAGATATTATTATTGGGATGAGCCCAATCTGTATAAGAGGGGGGCAGGCCAGATTTTGCGACTGTGTGTCCCGGATGCTGCTCAACAATGCATATTATTGCAATGTCATGATTCACCATATGGGGGGCACTTTAGAGGCCATCGCACCGCAGCTAAAATCTTACAAAGTGGATACTATTGGCTAACACTATTTAAGGATGCAAATGACTACGCGATGAAATGTGACCGGTGCCAGCGCACAGGTAATATTTCATGGAAACATGCGATGCCCATGAACACCATTTTGGAACTAGAGTTGCTCGACGTCTGGGGCATTGATTTCATGGGACCATTCCCACCATTGACTGGTCAAAACTATATTTTGTTAGCCGTCGACTACGTGTCCAAGTGGGTAGAAGTAGTGGCATGCGCCGCAAGCGATGCGACGGTAGTCTCTAAATTCCTAAAGAAAAACATTTTCACTCGTTTTGGCACTCCACGTGCCATAATAAGTGACGAAGGGTCCCACTTTGTCAATCACACTGTCAAAGAATTTCTGTGCAAATATAATATCCTCCATAAAGTGGCCACCGCATACCATCCATAGACGAATGGTCAGGCTGAAGTGTCCAACCGAGAGATCAAGCTGATACTGGAGAAGGTGGTAAGGCCTTCGCAAAAGGATTGGGTAACAAAGCTGGACGATGCATTGTGGGCATACCAAACTGCCTATAAGACACCCATAGGCATGTCCCCGTATGTGTTGGTATTTGGTAAAGCATGTCATTTACTACTGGAGCTGGATCACAAAGCGTTGTGGGTGGTGAAAAAGCTAAACTTTGACTTAAGGACAGCAAAAGAAGCGAGAAAACTTCAATTGGTCGAGTTGGAGGAATGGAGAATTAACGCATACGAGAAAGCAAAGATCTACAAGGAGCGCGCAAAGCACTGGCACGACAAAAAAATATGCGGCAAGAACCTCCAAGTCTGTCTCTTATACACATCTAGATGTGTATAAGAGACAGGTGCTAAACAATTTTGTTAACTTTGTTTTTTATTTTGACCCTCTCGATGTTTTCTTTGCAACGATCGTGGTGAATGACTGTCTCTTATACACATCTAGATGTGTATAAGAGACAGGTATATCGCGGAGAAGACTGGCATCGCAAGGTCGCCTCCGTGGACTTAAGAAACTCTGAATGAGAAAGAAGTGGGTGGTCCCTGCGCTATCAGGCGATTTAAATTCATCAGGGACGCAAGATTTGTGAAGTATCCGTTGAAATCCTGAATTCTTAAACTTATCTTTACTCCCTCTTAGTATTATCATTTTGCTATCTAATTTCTAAAAAAAAAAAAAAAAAAAAAAAAATTATGCGATTGTGTTGAACGATCGTGGTAAACAATTTTGTTAACTTTGTGTTTTTGTTGTTATCATTTGACCCTCTCGATGTGCTTCTTTGCAAACGATCGAGGTAAACGATTGTGGAGGCGCTACACGAAGACGCAACTACTTTATTCCATCACCGCAATCCAAAGAAAGTAGATTGCCGCAAAGCAGGATACGTCAACAAATAATGCGGGCGACAACGCAAATTTGAGGGTTGTATCATTCCTTGACTTTATTCCAAATTTCGTTATCGCATCGCATTTTAGTTTTGAAAATTTTATCACCGCATCCTCTTTGGTTACCACAATCATTTAACAGTGATCAATTTAATAAGTCACCGCATGATTTCTCTTTGCCAATTATGATTTCAATGATGAAACACATACTTCTATTTTTCCATATACATTAGAGTCATCTTAGTTTTAGGACAGTCACCTCATGAAATATTTCTAGAAGTTAGTGGTCTGCTAGCTTTCTTTGAAATTGGCCCTTTACGAACTTCCTAAGAACATCGCATGACTTTTTTCAATCTTTTGGCAATGAGGACATTGCCGCATTTTAAATTTGGGGGTGCAGTATTCATTTTCGACCTTGCTATTTTTAGCCTTGCTTAAAAAAAAAAAAATCATAAGGTTACAATTGGATCCTACTCGTAGTTGGATGTCCACATGACACACGTGGGGGCAAGCCAAAAAGAAGGTAGGAATTGTGATCAACGCATAAATAAATGACCGCAACTCCGCTGCCAAATGGGCATGAGTTTAATCTGAGAAAGAGCGCCTTGCTCGTAGTTGGATGTCTGCATGACACACGTGGGGGCAAGCCAAAACGAAGGCGAGGTCAGAAAAAAAACAATGTCTAAAATACGCAAGGATAAAAAATCATTTAACACCCCAGTGAAAAAGTTTTTTTGAAATAAATCATGCGATGTCCTGGAATCCAGTAAAGTCTTTTTGAAGGTTAAACTTGCGGTCCCTAAATTTTAGAAATATTTTACGAAGAGACCTGGATGAGAATTAAGGAAATTTTGGTGTATAGGATTTGAATAAGGCATCCTTGAGAAATCTAGGAAAAGAGATTGTGGTCGACTTTCTAAAGGAAATCTTTAGCTTATGCTTGAGGATAAGCATTGTTTAAAATTGGAGGTGTGATAATGGGCAGAAATGCACGTTATTACAGTGCTGAGTTATAAAACAATGCAGGTTTGCATTGATAAAAATATACAAGATTGTGTCCAAAAGCATTAAGTTCACAATATTGCGGTCGCATGCGTCAATCGCATTAAAACAGTTAACTTATATATTTTTGTGCAAAATATGCGTTGACGCATGGCGAAAAATGCGTTCCAAAAAAATCAACGGCCAAGCGCATCAAGAAATTGCGTTAACATAAGGCGCATCAAAAGATTGCATCACCGCAAGGCTATGCGGTGATTTGTGCTCGCAAATATCTACTCAAGAAGGTTGCCGCATAGAGCCGACGCAACTTGGTGTGCGCATCCGGGTGAAAAGCATAGTAAATCACGATGGGACAGAAAGCTGATGACGGTCGATTCCGAATTAAGTTGACAAGCCGTTAACGAATTACTGTAGCAATTACACTCAAATTTTCGGTGACAAATATTCGGCGCATCAGACAGAGAATTAATACCCCATCAGTGCAATCATAAGAGAGAAGAAACCTTTCACCCCGAAGCTCTATAAATACCAGAGGCCACCTTTAGTGAAGGAGTTCCGCTAGTTCATCGAGTTCGGCTAGTTCGATAGTTTGTCTAGTTAGAGAGTTCGACAGTTAGATAATTTTCTCTTAGATAGAAGTAGCCTTGTTCATAGTTTTTTTTCTTTTACTTAGAAGGCAGAGCGAGAGAAGGGAAGAGACGCCAGAAGATCGCTCTTGTCAGCTCGAGAGAGAACCCAGAAGGCGTGGAAAGCAGAGAGAGGGCCGATTCTCGCGAGAGCGAGATTATCTTTTGAGCAGAGTAGAGAAGAACAGTGTAAAAGCCTTGGGAAGCAAGAGATTGCTACTATGCTCTTTATTCTTATTCCGCATTGTTATTCTGTATTTCAATTACATATCTATAAAATGGAACTTGTTTATCTACATTTGTTCACTCTCTTAAAAGCACGCATGAGTAGCTAAATCTATCGAATGAGTTGAGAAGAACTTAGCTAACATGACGTAGGATTTTCAGTACATACGATCATCTTGTCTTATGTTGCGCTCGACACCCCTTAAGAGCTACTCGAGAGAGAGTCTAAAGAAAGAACCTAAGACTTGAGAGAGCTAGGTTAGAATCTAGACTCGAGAGAGCAAGATTAGATCTGCATAAGCAAGAGATAGGGACTTAGAGATAAGCTCTGTTTGCCAACATGTATCGCATGCACCGTAGAGATAGGTTATGGTATTATGCAGTCGCCTTGTATCTGTGTGTGTCATTCGTCATCGCATAGACAAGAATAGAGGCTTATGTGTAGGCCCTATAGACTTATCGCATATATTGCATGCGTTCTAAAACTAGAATCCGTAGCATTTGCGTTGAGAGATGATTTCCTATTGTATGTGTGTAGCATGATCGCATAACATGAACGCAATCCTAGGAAGTGTTAGCTGAACCCCTTCTCAACCCATTCCCCGCATATTCATCGCATCTTCTGTAGTGTTAACTCTTTTCTTAACTCCGTCGCATCCACTTTTTTTTTACCGCAAACAACAACCTAACAACTCTTTGATTTATTGGTTACCACAAAGTCATCTTAAAAATTATCACCACATATTGTTTTCCTTAGTCCCTGAGTTCGACCCTGGACTTACCAGGAAACTCAGCAGGATTTATACTTGGGTTTTGCTAAGAAAACTTGTTGCACAACGCATTTTCCATCACCACGATTTCCTTTCATTTTATCACCGCATAAAATAACGCATCACTTCCATTATCATCACAAAAAGAAAAGGAGATAATGGATCACACTATCTCAGTCCCTTTCTACCTAGGAAAAAACTCTCAAGAGATCCATTGATCTTCACAGAGAAAGAAGGAGACGTGACACAAGCCCGCAACCAACTAACAAACTGGACAGGAGTACCAATAGCCAGAAGCACTCCAAACAGAAAATCCCAATTCACTGAATCATAAGCCTTTTGAGATCCACCTTCAACACACACCGTGGTTTTCTCCTGCTTAACCGATAACCCCCACAAGCTTCTGACACAAAAGAATGTTATCAGTAATAGACTTTCTAGGCACAAAAGCAGACTGGTTACCACTAATGAAAGTAGGAAGCCACACCCGCAACCTCTCAGCCAGAACTTTTGAAATACACTTATACACCACTTATACACCACATTACAACAGGAGATAGGACGAAAGTGCTCCATATGCTCAATATCAGCTCGCTTAGGAATAAGCATGATAGCAGTGGCATTAACTCCACAAGGTAGGTAACACGACTCAAAAAAACTCATAACTGCATCACAAAAGTCATCACAAATTTAATAATTTTATTTCATATACCATTTATATCTTATGTTTTAAAAATCAATAATTTTAATTAAATTTTGTGCTAGAATAATGTTTAATATTTAAAATTATAATTTAGTTATTATAACTTTTAATAGTAAAAAAACTAAGTTTTAATTTCAATAGATAGAAAAGAAAAAATAACTTGTATTTTGTTTCATAAAAGGCCCTTTTGCATTGTTTGAGAATCAAACCTAATCACTAAAGGTTGATAGTCAATTCCCTTACGACCGCACCGAAGTATCAAGTATTTTAAAATTTTGTAGATGTCGTGATATGGCCAGGGATAGTACCATGTTACCTTCAAGACCAATCACATATGGTAAAATATTTAGGTCTTAATTTATGTATTATGCATATATTTAGGCTATAATTAGGTTATCGTCCTTTCTATAAATTTCCTATGTAAATCTCAAGTTAATATACAAAAATTATTAATTCAAATATTGTTTCCATATGGTATTAGAGCCCAATTACTAGGGTTTTCTACTTTTTAGATTCTTCCGATCTCTGCCTTTGTTGACGACTGATCGACGAAGGAAGATCCACACATAGATCCGTTCGTTGCCACAAGTCTCGATCCGTCTTGCCCAGACAGCTCTAACGAATAGCCCAAATCGCTGCACCAATGTAGATCTACCCAGAAATACCTGCGAATAGCCCAACGAATAGCATAGAGAACCCAGAAATACCCGTGTGCACAACCACTTCCCCACTTGATGCTTGCCCAGATCTGTTGCAAAACAAACCCTCTCCCCCACTCGATGCTCGCCCAAACCTGCCACAAAACAAACCCTCTCCCCCACCTGATGCTCGTCTAGATCTGCCGCAAAACAAAACCCATTCGATGCTCCCCACTTGATGCTCGCCCAGATCTGCTGCAAAACAAAACCCTCTCTCCCACTCGATGCTTGTCCAGATCTGCCACAAAAAAAAGTCCACTTGATGCTCCCCCACTTGATGCTCTCTCACTCGATGCTCGCCTCTGCTCCAATCCATGATACTCGTCGTGCAAGATTTGTTCGATCCGTTCCACATCCACCTTGCCCAGATAGCTCCGACGAAGACCTACCATGGGTTCAGATGAGTTGCTCCTTTGCCACTCGTCTGTCGAGATTTTCGTCGTCCAAAACCTCTCCCCTCCCTATGTCTTTCATACATTAGTTTTTAAATCGGTCCAGCTTCAATTAGACCGGTTCAGTTCAGATGGACTGATCGGGTTCAATCAACTTGGTTTGGTTTCATTTATCAACCCAGTTAGTTTAATTTAGTTAGCCAATTTTGGTTCTTAGTTGATTCTTTTATTTATTTAAGTCTTTGTTTAGTTTTAAGATTTTCCAAAGGCTCTGTTTTGTTTTATCTTTGGATATTTTCGTAGATCTCTATTTTCAGCTCAGAAGTTCGTGAGTTTTGTTTTAGATCTTTATGAACGTCTTTGTTTCCAACCTAGAAGTTCGTGAGTTTCTTTTTCCAGCCTAGAAGTTCTCTGTGTTCTAATTCTTCATGGATTTTTGCTTCCCTCCCAGATCTACCGTGTGTTGATTCAGAATTGCTTCTTCAGTTTCTGCTATCCAGTCGCTTTAGTTTATTTGCTCACAAACTTAAGGTTGATTCTATCACCTTGAGTTTGAGGGAGAGTGTTGAGATATTTAGGCCTTAATTTATGTATTATGCATATATTTAGGCTATAATTAGATTATCGTCCTTTCTATAAATTCCCTATGTAAATCTCAAGTTAATATACATAAATTATTCATTCAAATATTGTTTCCACAACATATTCAAAAGTTTAGAAATCACCGTTAGCATTGAATTATTTTTTTACATACAAATAGAAATGAACTCAATTGGGAGGATATACTTAAACAACAACTGATCAGAAGTTCTATAATTGGTTTCATTTGATGTTAGAAGATGAAATTGATTAAGCATTGTTAAATTTCATTAGGCTTATTGTTGTCCCAGATGACAAGATCTTCACGTTAACAATCACAAAACACTCAGATATAATGATCGATAACAATTCAAGAGTCAGGGGAGATAGAATGTTGAAGCTTGAAAATCCTTCTATCGTTTACTAAATGGCTGCACGATCATGTAGATGATGCACTAAGAACTAAACGATAATTCAATTAAGTAAACGATTGGATGAAGCATTAGACTATCATGTAGACAATAGTTGACTGAAGCTAGATGATCGCGTAGATGATAGTTGAGGAGGTAAATGATCGTATAGACGATTGTACACGAAGCTAAACGATCGAGTACATGATGCGATAGGAACTACACGATCGTGTAAATGTTACTTTAGCAAAATCTAAATAATCATAGTGGAAAGAAGAAAAGACACAGGAGTTTAAGTGGTTCGGCCAAAGGCCTACGCCCACTGTGCAAATTGAGAGGTTCTCTTTTATTACTCTTCAAAGTATTATAGAATGAATGCCTTGCTCTCTCGATTTCTTATGTTGGGTGTTATATCCTAAAACTCTTTTTTTTTGTAAACAATGGAACTTATTCTAAAAATTCAATAAGGTATTATTGGATAGATGTTTTGCTTGACAGCAATCCAATAAACCTAAAAGTCCCTTGACTATTAGATGAGTACTTGAACCTTATGTGGAGACATAAAGGTGGATTAGGTTCGAGTAAATAGTTAAAATGATCTATAGTATATGAATAAGATTGGGTACCTTATTCCAGTAACACTATTGGATGCAGCCTGCTCTGTAGTTGTTATAAGGAGTTGTAAAGTGTTAACAAACGAAGTGATTCTAATTCATTCATGTTGGGACATGAGGAGTGGGGGTGTCCTTGTGCAAAAGAGTTAGTACAAGATGACCACAAAATCAGTCACTCTTACTTATGTTTACTGTTTAAGATTGACTATTTGAAAGTGATGACCTAGGTAACCTCACCTTAATCCTGAACTAACTATGAACTCTTGTTTATTTGGAATTATCCTTAGATTTGCATAGGTGAGGGTAGGCTCAATAGCGCCGGCTCAATAAACCTCCCATTTCAGGGGTAAGATTGGATAGATAGCTAGGGACATAGGGTGCAAGATGAAATTCACTCCTACCCACTTTTAGGGATAGTAGAGAGGTTGTTCCCTTAATTGCTGATTCTGGGACTTGAACAAGGGGCCTCGCCCTCTCACTGGCCTGAGAGGGGCTCGATTTTGTTGATTGGATCACAAAACAATTGTTCATTAGGGGATCAGTGGGGACTTAAGGAACAAGAGATAATTTCAGGGGTAAAACAGAGATTTGACCCAACCATTATTACGAACAACATGTGAAGGGTTGACTTATTAATCATGGTTATATTGGGTGGACATAATATATCTACAGTGAGGGGAGTTCCACTATGGGCTTTAGTGGAGTGACCCATTAGTTAACGAATAAGGGTTAGATCAGTCTAATGAGTTTAGCCAATTAATCTCGGATCATTGAAGCCCATGATCTGTAGGTCCACGAGGTTCTTCTACTAGCTTGGAAATGGATTAGTTATAGAGTAGTGTGATAAGTTAATTTGAAATGTTCAAATTAGAATCAAATGGAATTGAGGAATATATATTTAAATATGATTTAAATATATGAAAATGGATTTGTGTAAAATTAATTTAATATTGGATATTAAATTAATTAGAATTATTTAAATTGTTTAAATAATTATTTATTAATTTTATTAGAAAATTAATTTATGAAATTAATTTATAAAATTAATAAACTTTGGTTTTAGAAATCAAATATGATTTTAAAATCAATTTTGGATTTTGGAAATAGAAAAACACAAAAATGAAAAATTGGATTTTTCAACTTCATCTTCAAAGTAGCTCACAAACCACCCATTATCTTCAACCTTCAATTACTCCAAACATGAGCTGCATCCCATGCAACAAATCTCTTTGCATGATAGTCTGCAATATAATGAAGAGATTGGAGTGATTTTAGAGGGTTGCAATCGAAAGAATTTTAGCTAAAAATTCATGAGAATAATGTGTTCTTCATTTTGGGCTGTTGCAGTGAGTATTCTCCAAGTTCCCTTTGATTCTAGCTTATTTTGAGTCTCACAACTCAATCTAGAGCACCTAGAGGGAAGATGTTGTGGTGGTCTACACAAAGATTTGGAGGAATTAGCAGCTGAAAATCGAGATTTCAACGGTTCTTCAAAGGTTTGTTTTGAAACCCATTAAATTCTATTTAAGAATGCTTTCGTTTCTATTAAAATTAATCAATTAGAGTACTTATCGATCCTCATCACTTCCATTGCATGCTGGTACCATCCCAACATCTTATTCACTCTTACATTAATCTCACATTCTTTTTCCTTTATATATGTGCAAGTGATTCAGTCAACGATGAAGCTTTGGTGGTTATAACACTTAATAAAAAGAGGTCGACAACGATTCAACTGCCCGAAGTGATGTCCTTCTTGATTTCGAGTCTTTCTGTAGCAATCTCCACCTTTGTAAGCATCCAGACTTCCTTCCCTCTTTGCGTCACTGAGCTGACATGAGCTAACCTTATTCAGGTAACTCAAACCTGAGAAGGTCCAAGCATCTACCAAGCTTGTTTAATGGAACAGTTTTGGTTAGCATATCAGTTGCATTATCAGAAGTATGAATCTTCACTACCTCGACTTCCCCTTTCTCAATCTCTTGTCTGATGAAATGATATTTAATATCAATATGCTTGGTTCTGGTGTGAAACTGTTGATTCTTAGATAGATATATTGTGCTCTGGTTATCACAATAGATTATGACATTTGTTTTTGTTACGCCAAAATCATTTAGTAAACCTTTCAGCCACAAACCTTCCTTCATAGCCTCAGACAATGCGATGAACTCAGCGTCTGTTGTGGAAAGGGCCATAACAGGCTGCAAAGTAGCTTTCCAATTGATCAAATTGTTCCCCTATAGGAAAACATAGCTTGATAGGGAACGTCTTCTATCCAAGTCCCTTGCATAGACTGCATCTACATAGCCATAAACTTCATCATTAGATGGCTCATTTTGTCTATATAAGACTCTTGCCTCCTTGGATGAACATAGATACCTAGTATCTACTTGACTGCCTCCCAATGTTTTCTACCAAGGTTTGCCATGCACCTATTGACCATACTTATTGCATAGGACAGGTTTGGTCTTGTAGAAGTCATAAGATACATAAGAGATCCCATTGCTTAGGAATAAGGGACAACCTTCATATGGTTCAAATGCTCTTTGGACTATTGGCAGCTGAAAGCTTGAAGTGAGGTGCAAGAGGAGTGCCTACTGGCTTAGCACTCTCCATCTTGAACTTCTGCAATATCTTTGAACAATATTCAGATTGACTAACTAACAATCTTCCCTTTTTTTGTCTCTTTCTATTTTAATGCCTAGGATCCTCCTTGACTCCTCTAGGTCTTCCATATCAAATTATTTATTAAGAAGCATTTCCACTTGCCTTAATTCCTCTTTGGATCTCCCGGCTAGCAGCATGTCATCTACATAGAGATGTAGATAGATCGGTTCCTTGAAGCTACTAGAATTTGTGTAGACACACCAATCATATGAGCTCATTTTGAACCCCATTTTGGAGATTACCTCATCAAACCTCTCATACCGGCATCTAGGTGACTATTTTAGGCCATATATGGACTTGTTCAACAAACACACTAGGTTTTCTTCTCCACTTTTCACATAGTCTTGAGGTTATCTCATGCAAATTGTCTTATTCAACAGCCCATGTAGGAAGGCTGTCTTTACATCCAACTGATCTAGCTCTAAATCCTTTTGCACAACTAAGGAAAAGAGCAGCGGATGGAAGTATGCTTCACAACGGAGAAAAAACCTCATTGTAGTCAATGTATTCCTTTTGAGTGAACCCCTTAGCAACAAGCGTAACCTTGAACCTAGATTTTGCACACCTGGAATTTCTTCTTTAAATTTGTAAATCCATTTTCATGAGATAGGTTTGTACCCTTTAGGCAAAGGTATTAATCTCTAAGTGTCATTTTGATTGAGGGATTTCATTTCATCATTCATAGCCTCAATCCATTGCCTAGAATCCAGACTGTTTGTTGCTTCTTCAAAGCTGAAAGGTTTATTATTACTCAAAGAAATGGCAGCACTCAATGCTACACTAGCAAAATTAGACTCTTGGTATCTAGGTGGTGGTACAATTGTTCTTCTAGGTCTGTCTCTTGCCAATGAATAGTTGTGTAAGTCCTCATGTGCCTCAACTTGATCACTTGACCCATGCTCATTGGTTTCAGCAGCCTCATCACCTTCTAACTTTAGATTTTGAGAGGAAGTAGAAGCTCCATGATCATTTTGAGGCTCCACTTCAAATCTAGTGCTACTAGTCTTTGTCACTATAGAAGATGGTTGTTCTGACATCAAGAACATCTCATTTTCTCTAAAAACCACATTTATACTATTCACACACCTCTTTTCAACTGGATGCCACAACCTAAAGCCCTTTACTCCCGATGTAAAGCCTAAGAACATGCACTTTATAGCCCTTGGTTTCAACTTCCATTGGCTTTGGTGCACGTAGCCTACACAACCAAACACTTTAAGTGTTCCAGCTTAGGTGGCTGCCCTGTCTACCTCTATTTAGGAGTCTTCAACTCTATGGATTTATGAGGGCATCTATTAAGAGTGTATATAGTGTAGGAGACAGCTTTTGCCCAATATTTTTCAGGCAATAAGGCATTGGACAACTGACATCTTACTCTTTCCAACACTGTTCTATTTAATCTTTCAGCTACTCCATTTTGTCGAGGTGTATACCTCACGGTTCTATGTCTTACTATGCCATGCTCCCTGCAAAACAAATTGAACTTCTCTCCACAAAACTCTAAACCGTTATCAGATCTCAAATGTTTAATTTGTTTAGAGGTATGCTTCTCAATTAAGGTCTTCCATTCTTTAAATCTACTAAATACTTCATCTTTGGATTTTAAAAAGTAAACCCAACTCTTCCTTGAGTAGTCAACTACAAATGAAAGAAAGTACCTTGCTCCACCAAGAGATGGAAAGTGAGCTGGCCCCCACAAGTCCAAATGTACATATTCAAAGATTTCCTTTGAAGTGTGCTGTCCTTTGAGGAATTGTTGTCTTTTTGCTTTGCCCAATATACAATGTTCACAGAATTTAAGGCTATCTCCAACACCCCTTGGTAGAATTCCCTGTTTAGATAACACTTATAGCCTCTCACATTGATGTGAGAAAGCCTTTTGTGCCACAACTCATCTTCAGTAGGTTCCTAATCAGTTGCTAACAAAGTCGAGTGTGCCATTTGCACATCCTTGATGACATGTAAACCATTTACCTTGGTTGCCACAAAAACCACTTTGGAATCCTTAATAATTGAAAGGTGCCTCCCACACCCCTATATTCACAGCCTATGGCATCAAACATCCCCAAAGAAGGAGATTCCTCTTCAAAGTTGGAACACGTCTCAATTTGACTGAACCATCTTGTATCTTCAAGGACACAGACCCTATTTCCATAGCTCTGCAAGTGTTATTGTTTCCCATATAGATCAGCCCACCATCACACTTTTTATAAGTGCAAAATCATCCCTTAGATGGGTTCATGTGGACTGAGCAACCATATTCTAACACCCAATCTTGAGTCTCCATAGTATTCTGGTCTCCACCTTCTTCAGTAGCAGCTAAAGCATCTGAATAGACTAGGGAATTCTCTCCTACAGCAGCCTTGGTCTGTTTACCCCTTTGTTCTATTGGTTCAATTTTCTTTTCAAGGCATAACAATCCTTTTCATGTGTCCCATTTTGTGACAAAAATGGCACTTTAACTTGGACTTATCACCATTGTTCTGTTTCCCCTTCCCATTGTTCTTGTGCTTCCCCTTTGAGAACAAGCTTTCACCTCCTTGTTGATCATTCTTAGTCATTTGCAATTCAAGTTCTCTGACTCTCACAACTGATATGATAGCTTCTGTGGTAATTTTTTCTCTATCGTATTTCAATGTAGTCTTCACATCTTTGAAAGATTCTGGTAGAGAATTCAATAGTATGAATGCCTCATTCTCTTCCCCAATATTATCTTCGATTGATCTGAACTCAGAAGACAGTTTCTTAAACTCATTAAGATTATTCGTGAGGGACTTTGTTGCATCCATCTTATAAGTGAAGAATCTTTCCCTCAAGAAAGCTTTGTACGACAGATTTTTGTTAAGATATATCTCATTCAACTTATGCCACATGGCATAGGCAGTAGGCTGGTCGACAATTTGTCTTAAAACACTGTCTATGACATTGAGAACAATGGTTCCATATGCATTTGATTCAATAGTCTCTTTGTCTGCCTCAGAGAGTGTTTCCGGATACTTTGTAGGGTCCGTAATGGCCAAGAGAGCCTTTTACTGCCCCAAGACTGCTTTAATCTTTGCTTTCCATAGTTCAAAGTCTATCTTGCCATCGAATTTCTCAATCTCATATCTGGTAGTTGCCATTCTTGGTCTTCAAATTGACTATTTTGAATCAAGAATTCAAATCTTGGAGCACTCTTGAATTGTTCACTGAGCTCTAATTCCACTTGTTGTCCCAGATGAAAAGATTTTCACGTTAACAATCACAAAACACTCAGATATAATGGTCGATAACGATTCAAGAGTCAGGGGAGATAGAATGTTGAAGCTTGAAAATCCTTCTGTTGTTTACCAAATGGCTGCATGATCGCGTAGATGATGCACCAAAAACTAAACGATAGTTCAATTAAGTAAACGACTGGATGAAGCGTTAGACGATCGTGTAGACGACAGTTGACTTGTTGTCCTAGATGATAAAATCTTCATGTTAACAATCACAAAACACTTAGATATAACGGTCGATAACAATTCAAGAATCAGGGGAGATAGAATGTTGAAGCTTGAAAATCCTTTTGTTGTTTACCAAATGGCTACACGATCGTATAGACGATGCACCAAGAACTAAATGATAGTTCAATTAAGTAAACGATTGGATGAAGTGTTAGATGATCTTGTAGACGACAGTTGACTGAAGCTAGACGATTGCGTAGATGACAACGGAGGAGCTAAACGATCGTATAGACGATTGTATGTAGAGCTAAACAATCGAGTATATGATGCGATAGAAACTACAAGATCGTGTAAACGATACTTTAACAAAATCTAAACGATCGTAAAGGTAAGAAGAAAAGACACAAAAGTTTAAGTGGTTCGGCCAAAGGCCTACGTCCATTGTGCAAATTGGGTGGTTCTCTTTTATTACTCTTCAAAGTATTACAGAACGAATGTCTTGCTTTCTCGATTTCTTATTCACTCTTACATTAATCTCACATTCGTTTTCCTTTATATATGTGCAGACGATTTAGTCAACGATGAAGCTCTGATGGTTACAGCACTTATCAGAAAGAGGTCGACAGTGGTTCAACCGCTCGAAGTGATGATGTCCTTCTTGATTTCGAGTCTGTTTGTAACACTTATTTTATTTGCGAGCATACTTTATTTTGGTATTTTTCATTTTTGAACTACATATGTCTTATTTGGAATTTTAGTATTTTGAATTAGGGGTAGAATGAACTTTTAAGTCCCTTTGGTTAAACAGGATATGTTTTAAGGGGTGAAAGGGAACTTAATTTTTGAAATATTGAGTTTTAGGGTTTTTTTTCTTCTGAATGGAAATCTTCTAAAAGTTGATAGAGCTTCATCACCATTTTCAAATTCTTAAACTAGGGTTGCATGTCAAGAACATTCAGGTAAGTCTGATCAACTTGCTTGTGGAAAGTTCGAACTTAGAGTAAGGAACTAGTTCTCTTAATCTTCGATCAAAAGACAATCCAAATCTAATTCTTTTCTTTGGAATGACATCAAGTTGACTTGGGAGATTTAAAATTACGGTTTCTAATTTTTAAATTGCTAGGATTTTCATATTATGCTGAACAAAAATGAACTTTGTCTCTTTTAATTTAATTTATTTTGAAGAAGGTCATCTTGAAGTCCTTTAAAACTAATACTTTTCTAATAAATTTTAGAAACATATAAGTTTGAAAGCTACCAATTTTTTCTTTAAAGAAAAACTGATATATGCAATTTACCTAATAAATCTCTTACCATATTGAAAAATGAAAAACACACAAATTTAAAACCATTTAACCATTATTTATTTATTTAAAAAAAAAAAATTGTTATAAAAGTTCTGGAACATTAGATTCTGGTGCATCATTCTTTTAAAAACGGAAACTCCATTCATGTTTCCAGAAACAATTAAATAAATGTACGTAATGTGTGTGTGTGTGTGGCGTGTTCCACAAGGTCGGTATAGAGGCGCTGACCAACGTCACTACTCAACCGCCCATAGCCCACAATTAATTCACCTTTCTAAACAATGGGACCCCACTCCACTTCCACTTTATTCTAATTCTATTTTCAAATTCTCCACAAAATTTATCCTATACTTTTATTTTCATAAATATTATTACACTTTATCTTAACAACAATGATTAACTGTACCTAATCTCATATTCTCTTTTTTTCACATACAAATATTTTCATCTTTTAGAAAAGTTCGTCCACCAATGACTCAATTATTATTATTATTTTTTTTAAGAGAGTCCTTTTCCCTATGTTAATATAGATTCTTATCATATATTTTAGAGACGGTTGCAAATATAGACATTAGACCCAAAATATTAACAGATATAACATAATGTAAAAAAAATTACAAATATGACCAAAATTAAATAGTTTATCAACGATAGACTATATCATTGGAAATAGTCTATCAACAATAAAAATCTCTTGCTAATAGACTTGGAGATCTATCAACATAGAAACCTATCGCTAATAGATTTGTCTATATTTATAATTTTTTAAAATGATATTATACATTTGGTTATTATTTCTAAAAACGCTACCTACTGTAATTACCCTATATTTAAAAAACGTGTCTAACGTAGCATAGAATAAATGGAAAGAAAATTTCCAAACACTTGTGGTATAGAAAATTTTCCAAAATTCGGATGTGTTTGCTATAAATAACCCATATTATAAGCACACATCTATATCATCACACCTAACTCTTCTTCTTCTTCTTTCTTTTTCTTTTCCCTCTCTTCCATGGCAGGTCTTCAATACAAGTTCTTCCCTACCGACTTCCTCTACCCTCGTCCCCCACCGTCCGACGTCCCCAACAACATCGCCGTCTCCGTCGTTCCTCTCAAATCCGACGATCCTACCGCCAAGTCCAAGGGTGCGGTCCACCACCAAACCTTCCTCCACGCCAATAAGAAGCCTGTTGCTGAACCTATTGTCTCCAGGAGCCCCAAAAAATCCAATTTCTAGTCCTACCTTCCTCAGACAGACTCTGTATTCTAACCTTGTAATAATATTTTTTCTTTTTCTTGTTTGGGTTTGGTTTCTTGCCAATCCCTTTCACTGTAATTTGATTTGATTTCAAGTCCAAAGCTTATTTATCGAGCTCCAGAATAATACAACAATGAAGGAACACGTACCCTTCTTTCTCAAACTTACTCTGTTTTCATTTCTCCAATAACTGTCCATATTACTATTACAAAATATATTGGTTAATATCTTGTCTAAATTTTTTAATATTTTTGTTCCTCAATGTTCTCATAATTTGATTTAAGTTTCTTTTTCTTAGAACGAAAGTTATTATATGTTCTTATAAATATTTATTTAGCCAGGATTGTCTTTGTGATCTACATATAGAAAATTTTGCATTTTAAACTGGGATTTGAAATTTAAAATACATCATAATAAAAATAAGAAAATTTTTCGTGTATCTTCTTCTATTCTTTTAATATAAATTAGAGATTGGTGATTTGAATTACGGACCTCATACTTCTCAGTAAATATAGATATCAATCGAGTTAAATTCTTGTTGACAAATCCTCATCTATTTTGATTGGGAAAGATAGACATTTATAATTCTTATAAAAGATGATGTAAGCTACTTATAATTTATTTTATTAAAAATTAATGCAATCTAATTTCAATTTAAATTTAAAAATGAGAATTCAAAGTAAATTTCAAGTCTCAAGTGGGTTGGTGTGGGCGGCATATTAAAATAAAAATGACTTGAATGAGAAGAAAGAAAAAAAAAAGGAGGAGAAAAAAGAGAGTTGGAATTGGGACTCTTTCTCCACGTTGGTCAAAATTAGGAGTGCAATAACAAATAAGAAAAACAAAAAATATCAAACTAAACCAAACTAATTCACTAGTTTCATCGGATATCTTTAATATAAAATTAGACATTTTGATTTATATTTAAAGAAATTAAAAAATTATTAATTCAAATCGATTTTTTAATAAAAAATAAGTCAAAATCGAACCAAAACTATATATATCCTTAAACAGAAATTCAATCTTATATTCTTTTAGTATTTGTTTAGAAGAATGACCCATTAATATGATGGATGTATATTTTTTAGTTAGGAAGAAAAATAAAAGAAAATATCAAATTTCAATCTATATATAAAAAAAAACTCAACTTTTAATTTGAAAAGAGCAAAAGGATCCAATTCAAAGACAAAAATGAAAAATTAGAAGGAAAAAGAAAATGTGAAAGATTAAGAACTAAAGTGGTAATAAATCGAACGGAATAAAAATCAATCTATTAGTTTTGTTGTTCATTCGACTATCAATTTAGTTCTCATTTTTATAAAACTAATTGATTTAATTTATCATTTAATAATTGAAAAAATGGAACCGACTTTGAAAATTGATGAGGAGGCTTTCACAAGAGAAAATTCAACCGAAGCGTGCACCATTTGAGCATATTCGGTTTCTTCAAACTTGAACATAGAATTAAATTAAAGAGAAAATAGAGTTTGTCAACAAACCAAGCATGTGCATCCACCATTTCCGCATCAAAGAATATTCACCGAATATACTCTCAAACCACTTTTCTTAATGTTTCTTTCCCCCTTACCATCAAAATTCTTTTATGCTTATTCATTTTAATACCATACTCTTATATTCCTTTTGTTCAATTCAATTTCTACTCACCGATCCCATAGATGATTAGAAAAGATGCTTTATCATTTTTAAAGTTTGTGATTCCTGAAACTTTATAATTCTTAACTTTAAAATATATATTTAATTTCATTAAGCTTAATAATCATATTTTTTTTTTCATATCACACAATATAACAAAGTTGCCAATATAAATATAATGCAGTTGGATAAGAGTTAAAGATATATAACCAACCTAAACATAAATACAACTGGTTAAGAGTTGAGAAATAATATGTCGACCAAAAGTTTAGATGTTTAAATCTATGACTTTGGGTATAGCCCAAATAGTAATTATTACTTGTGATGTGTAAAAAATCGAAAGCATGACTCGCCATTTGAAATACAAATGTTAAACGAAAAATGTTGACAAGCATTATAACAACAAAATACTAACAACAAGAAAGAAAAGTAGAGGTACAAAGGAGTTGGTAACCTAGTTAAGTGATAAACCACCTACTTTTGAAGACAGTGTGCCTAGGAAAGATAATCTACTAATATTAAAGAGTTAAGCAATAACAATGTAGTTGTAAATCCTTGAACTTTTTTTTTTTTTACTAGTTAATCAAGTTTAAGACCTCTTAATTATGAGTTAAGATGTGAATTAACGTCAATCAGAAGAGTAAGTTAAGTGTGTATAATGAATAATGTGTCTGAAATGGAAGAGAAGGAAAATTTTCTAAGTGTTCTGACTATATGTGTTTAGGTTGTAAACATGGTTGACGTATAGAGAGTGGAGAAGTTTATTAAAGGTAAACCAGAAAAAAGGCAAGGAAATATGTTAAGTGTGTAATGTTGAGTTCTCAGGTAAAGTTGAAACAAGTTAACACTTAGAGAAGAAATGGAAGTCCATGCATGGAAGACATGCTAAGGTATACAACCATCCGATGCTATGCAGTCGATTGCTTTAAGAAAGGAAAATAAGCTTAAGAGAGGCCATGAGTTATTTAAAACGTTGTGAAAGAGGCTAAGTTAGTGGCGAAGCATGATGTCGACCAAAATTGACTACATAAGGTTTTCCAGAAACACCTAAGGCAAGGTGATGCGATCATGGCTAGCATCCAATAATCATGAAAGGATTGGATAATCCCAAACCTTATGTAAAGGGATGAAGTAAGTTATGAAAAGGATGGGACTTGGCTACGCACACAAGTCTGGTGAGGATGCTTGAAGTAAGATCATGCATTAAAGCCAAGACTATGAGATGAAACAGTGAAGGGGTTCTAAGTGGACACAAGCTCTATGCGATGGAAATTAAGTTAAGCATGCAACTTAATTGCCAGTTAGGGGATCATGTGGCAGCCTTAGAGAGGCTAAGATAATGATAAGTACGCCAGGTGGAAATTAATTAGGCAAACTCCTCATGCAAGCTCAAGTATAAATAGGCTTTGTGAAGAAGAAGAAGGTTTAGCCAAATTTTAGCTGATGCCTAAGGAAGGGAGAGAGTACTTGAAGTTCCATCAAAATTTCTAAGCAAGATTAGGGAGATTTGTGTAGTTTCCATTCGAGGCAAGAAGAATTCAATGTGCAAATCCTAAGGTAAGCATGCTAAAAAGATTTTGAGCTCTTTATGGAAAGAAATTTAGTGAAATGATGGCTGGAATTTATGTTATGTTGTTCAAAAGAATTCAAGTTTGCATTAAGGCTATGGATGAACAAGCAGGCGGCTGCATATGAAGAACAAAAAGGTAGTTGACTAGCCAAAATGCGTGATAGAGCGCATAGGCGCAAAGTGAGGACACGTGAAACAGTCGATGTAGAGGTGGAATGGCATGCGATGAATGCATAGGCGTGAAGTTAGCACACAAAGCTGACTGTCGCATAGGCACTAAAGTGTAACCCTGCAACCATTGTGTACTTGAGTGAAAGGGGAGCTAAGCACAACCCAAAGGACAGATAAATTGACTAAGGAAAAGTGATGCATTAGTTTAGCTAAGAGGCGTTAGAGTCGTGTATGCGATAATGAGGAATTAAGTATTATGTAAAGCTCAAAAGGGAGTTAATAATTCTAATCAAGGGACCTCTGATTCTAATCAAGGGACCTCTTCTTGTCACAGGGCTAACTTAAATAGGAGAGACTTACAGACCCTTTGGATGATAGTGAGTGACAAGTTTTAATAAATGTTTTCAAAGACAAGTTTTCATGAATAATTTAACGCATAGGCAGTTTATCTAAAATTTTATGATATGGTGTTGTTATCACATGCTTTTAAAGGAAGTTGATCACATGAACCATGTTTTAAATGATACTGATGCTTATGAATTTAACATGCATTTCCAGTAAGCCTATGTCATGTTTTATTGCATGATGAAATTGATCAAGTATATTTCATGTTTTACAAGGCACTATGCATTAATATACCATGAAGTATATTATTTCAAATATGCATATTCTGTATATGTTCTTAAATGTTTAAATATTTGTGCCTTGTACAAACCCTACTTCAATGTTGGTACAGAAGGTATGGTAAGGTACCCAGATTACAATTGTGCTAGGGATCCTTAACATTGAAGGTATGGTAATGTAGTCAGGACCTAATCCAATTTTACGTGCACGTATGACTATGTTATTGACATTGATGAGATCGAGCAAAAAGGCTCTCTCTCAACTAAGGTTAGTAGGGATTGAGCAAAATTCTCTCCCACATCTTCAGGTTGTTTCAGAAAGATGCTATTAAATTATTTCAAGGTTTTTGCATGATGTATTTTCATGATTTCCGTTCCCTTTTTAAAAACCTGAATTATAAATGTTTCTTGATAGAACTTTTTATGTTATCTATGATTTAAAGTATGTTTTACTTAAGATAGTCACTCACTGGGCTTTCCAACTCACTCTTTTAATATGTTTTCCTCCCCAGGTAGAGGCTGATGTCCCAAGGCCTAGCAATTCTACTAGCCAGTCACTTCTTAAACCCTCAGGAAAATTGCAGTTTAGGTGGCTCATAACGTTTTGTTATTGATTTTATGTCCATGTTAGGGGAGAGAATAAAGTAGAGTTTGTGTTATATTTAAGTTTGGATTCTAAATCGGTTATGTATGTTAATGTTGATATTTCTGTCTAGAAGCAAATTATATGTTTAAAGTTGCTGTTGGATTTATGTGTTAAGTTCTATCGAATTATAAACTGGTAAACAAGTTTAATAGGTGTTAAGAATATATGTTTCCAGGAGTATGTTGGACGGTGGTTGTCATAAGAGGGTTAGCAATTGCTGTCTTCACATTTCTTGTCGGATTAAAAGGGTAATCTAGGGACGGGTGTGACAAGTTGGTATCAGAGTATAAGATTTTGGGAATAGAGTCATGCATTAGATTAGGTGCATGTGTATAATATTATTAGCTTAATAAAGTATACATTATAGGAACCAAGCTTCGAGAAAGTGATGAACTGACTTGGCAGGTGGCTAGAAGGGATTGTGATCTTACCGGAGATTTCATAGCTTGAAGGGATCCAGATTTAGTTAAAGGACTGGTAGTGCAGGAAGCTACATCAGAGGGAGAGTCTAGTACAACTCAAGTTAGAGCTGATCCTTAGATGGAGGATAAAGTTTTTGACAAAATTATCCAGAGGTTGGCAATCAATGTAGGATCTGTACAGGCAGATCCTGAGAAAAAGTATGGTATAGAGAGGATGAAGGCACTAAGTGCCACGACATTCGAGGGTACTACTGACCCAGTAGATGCCAAAGCATGGATAATTCAGATGGAAATTTTTTTTGAGGTAACATATTGTCCTGAAGACTGTAAGGTCAAGTCAGTTGTATTTCTGCTAAAAAAAAAAAAAAGAGTAGAACAGCGGTGGAGAGTAATAGACTCTAGAAGAAGTAGGTCAGAGGTGATGACTTGGGACGAGTTTAAGCAAATTTTTGAAGAGAAGTATTATCCTGCTTCATTTCTTGAGGCAAAGAGGAATGAGTTCCTAAAACTAGTTAAGGAAAATATGACAGCAGTTAACTACGATCAGAAGTATACCGAGTTATCCAGGTATGCTTCCACGATTATAACAGAGGAAAAAGTTAGATGTAAATGTTTTGGAACTGGTTAGAGAAGGGAGATACGGACTCCCATGATAGCTACAACCAACTGGAAAATTTTTTCCTAGTTAGTTGGGACAAAAATACGAGTATAAGAGAGCCTTGCAGAGGTTAGACAAGACATGGGGAGATTTTAGAGGCGAGAGACGAAGGTTTACTAAAAAAGCCTCATACGGGAGAGAGTTTAAACCTCGTTATAATGGATCAACAACTTTCTAGTGTAGTTCAACGGGAGGTCAGTAGAGGAAGGGTGGACTGAGATCCGACCAAGTTGGAGGATCTAGTTTAGGGCACACAGAAGAGGCTGGCACTAGTTTAGGCAGGAGACCACAGTGTGCTAATTGTGGTAAGCCCCAGTCAAGGCCTTGTTATGTGGGACAGAACATCTGCTATCAGTGCGCCAAATAAGACATTATAAGAGGGATTTTCCTCAGTTGGATATAGGGATACAGGTTGGACAAAGAATGATATCACAGATAGTAAGTCAGCCCAGGGTAGACACAACAGGTGATGAGAGCACTAGTAGTGCCAAACAGAAAAGTGTTGCATGACAGCCTCGACAGTAAGCAGTGACCCAACAGGAGGCTGAGGATGCACCAGATGTGGTAACTGGTATGGTATCTATATATGATAGACCTGCTCATGTATTATTTGATCTAGTGGTTACTCATTCATTTATTTCTAGTATGTTTGCAATGAATATTGATAGGATGCTAGAAACTATGCCTGAAGAGTCATTTATTTTTACCCTTATTGGTGATGTGTTGATAGCTAATGATTATTATAGAGATTGTATGATTGTAATTGAGAAGCAGAGTATGATTGATACCCCTAGAACTGTTAGAGTTTGAAGCTATTTTGGGGATGAATTTCTTATTTAAATATCATGCATCTGTTGATTTTCATAAGAAAGAAGTTAGATTCAGGTACCAAATCAGGTAGAGATAGTGTTTGCAAGGGAAAGGAAAATGTTCCCTACTTGTCTGATTTCAGCAGTTAAGGCCAGGAAGCTATTGACTAAAGGTTATACAACATACTTGACTCATGTAACAGTTTTTTCACCAAAGAGATAAGACTAGAAGATGTTCATGTGGTGCAAGAGTTCCTTGATGTATTTCCTCAAGAGTTACCAAGGTTACCACCTGATAAAGAGGTGAAGTTTATCATAGATTTGATATCAGGAATAACACCTATCTCAAAGGCATCGTACAGGATGACTATGTTGGGTTTTATGTCCTAATACTCGTAGATAGTGAATGTAATTAAATGATCATCATTTATAAATAGTTATTAATATTTTTCTTAATAAATGTTATTGATATTTTATTTAATTTTGTTTTATTAACCCTACAATCCAATAAACTAACATCCTAGGCTATCTTATGAGTCTTGAACTGTATGTAGAGATATATAGGGATCAATGTTCAAGATACAACCTAAAGAGTCTATAGTACAGGGGTAAGGTTGGGTACCTTATCCTAGTAACACTATGGATATGACCCACTTTGTATTTGATACAAACAAAGTGATCTAATGCGCTTGTGTAGGAGACACACGAGCGAGGGTATCCTAGCAATGAGTTTGTACAAGACCGGATCGTGAAATAGTAACCGCTAGATGTAATTTCGTTGACTAGTTAGGTTTCTATTTCAATAGGATGACCTAGGCAACTAAGTCTTACTCTTAAGTATATTATGAACTCCTATCCACGAGGGATTGTACTTTGATTTGTATGGGTGAGAGTGGCTAGTTCGCCAACTCAAAATGCCTACCATTTTGGGGATAAGATCGAGTGAGTAGCTGGGAACATAATCATAAAAGATGAATTTCACTCCTTTCCCACTTCAGGGTAAGTAGATGAGTGTTCCTTAAGTGGTATCTCCATGACTTGAACAAAGGGCCCTACCCTCTCACTAGCCCGAGAGGGTTTCGTTTTAATGGTTGGACTATAAATAGGTTGTTCATTAAAGGAGCACTGGTACTTAAGGATATAAAGGTAACCTAAGGGTAAAACGGTAATTTGACCCAACTGATATCACGAACACTCGTGAAGGAATAACTTGTTGTTATTGGTCTATATCCATAGACACAGAAACATATCTGTAGTGAGAAGAGTGTAGCTGTGGGTCTTTAGTAGAGTGTACCCACAGTTAACAAATATTGATTAATTTGGCTAATGAGTTTAGCCAATTAATCTCACATCGTTGGAGCTTCTGATCTGCAGGTCCATTAAGTTCTCTTCCTAGCTTGTATAGGGTATTGAGGTAATCTGTAATTAAATTGAATTTGAAATGTTCAAATTAAGAATTGGGAATTTTTAATGTATGTTAATACATTTTAATATAAATTTTAGTTTTAGACTTTATTATTAATTTTGGATATGATTCAAAATTAATAAATGAGAGAACGAAATATTTGAAAGGAGTTCACATATTAATTGAATATGAATAAGATTCATATTGAAAACTATAGGTTAAAACTAATGTGCCATTGAAACTATAGGTTAAACGAGAGAAATATATTTGAATATAATTCAAATTAGAAATTTAAATTAAATATGTGATATTAAATTGCATGATTAATTAATTGAAGAATTAATTAATTATTTAATTTCATTGAATTTTGAGTTTAATTAAATTGATTAAATCAAAACTATAAGTTAAAATTAATGCACATTAGATGCACATTAAAACAATGTGCATTAAAACTATAGGTTATGTGAGAGAGAACCATTTAAATATGATTTAAATAGTTATTATTTTTTATTTAATAATTAAATTAAATAAATATATTAATTAAATAAAATGTAACTCCTCATGTAGGGGAATTACTAGAGATGTGAGATGAATCCTACGTCTCCTCACTTTCACCTTCTTTCTCCAATTTTCTCTGAATCAAAACAAAAGGAAGAAAAGGCAGAGAAGATCAACTGATCAATAATCAAAATTCTCTGCATTTTGTCTTCCCTCTTCCTCCTGATTCCAAAAGGAAAAAGAAAATAGGAGAATCCCACAATTCTCATCTCCTCAATTTTCCTACAAGAATAGGGAGGACTCTAAGTGGTGGTACCCAATTCCTAATTTCCAATAGAGAAATTCTACTGTCAAAAGGTTTGCAAGGTATGGTTTCATCTATTATATAATTATGTTTTTGAATTGCATGCTTAATACATTTTTCATTTTATTTCAATGTAAAATTGTTCTGTTTTAAATACGTTTGGGTTCTGTGTTTTGGCTTCCATTGTACCTTAGGGTTTTCATCCCTCAAGGCTACAGTTAAACTGAAGGAATTGAAAGCTCAATTGCAGGAATTAGTAGATAAGGGCTATATCAGGTCCAGTGTGTTATCTTGGGGAGCACTAGTTTTATTTGTGAAGAAGAAAGATGGCGCATAAAGATTATGTACTGATTACAGGCAATTAAACAAGGAAACTATACGAAATAAGTATCCATTACCTCATATTGATGACCTGTTTGATCAGCTGAAAGGAGCATCAATCTTTTCAAAGATTAATCTAAGAGCAGGCTACCATTAATTGAAGGTTAGAGAGTCAGATATCTCTAAAACAACTTTTCAAATCAAATATGGGCATTATGAGTTTCTGATTATGCCGTTTGACTTAACTAATGCCCCAACAATATGGATTTGATGAACAGGAGATTTCATCCATACTTAGATCAATTTGTGATTGTTTTTATAGATGATATCCTGGTGTATTTAGGAAATAAAGAAGAACATGTAGAGCATTTGAGGATAGTATTGCAAACATTACGTGAGAAACAGTTATATGCTAAGTTTAGAAAATGTGAGTTATACTTGGACCCGGTGGTATTCCTAAGACATATAGTGTCTATAGTAGGTGTTAGTATTGATCCTCAGAAGATTGAGGTTGTATCAGATAGGAACAACATACCTCAACCACAGAGGTACATAGTTTCCTTGGCCTAGTAGATTTCTACAGGAGGTTTGTGGAGGGTTTCTTGAAAATAGCCCTTCGATTGACCAGTTTAACAAGAAAGGATGCTACATTTGAATGGACAGATAATTGTGAACAAAGTTTCTAGGATTTGAAGCAAATAGCAGTAATAGCCCCAATCTTAACTCTTCTAGTGTGAGGAAAAGATTATGAGATTTACTGCGATGCATCTAGATAGGGATTAGAATGCGTGTTAATGCAAGATGGTAAAGTTATAGCTTATGCATCCAAACAATTGGAGAAGTATGAAGGAAATTGTCCTACACATGATTTAGAGCTGACAACTATATTTTTAGATCTAAAGATTTGGAGAGATTATTTATATGGTGAGGAATGTCATGTATTTACTAATCATAAAAGTCTAAAATATATCTTTGATCAGAAGGAGTTAAACCTGAGACATAGATGGTGGGTAGAATTGATTAAAGATTATGACTACACCATCAACTACCCCCCAGGCAAAGCTAATGTGATAGCTAATGCATTTAGTAGGAAGTCAAGGTACCCCAAGGAGATGCTTAGTTCTTTAAGGGGAAGGTTATTACAGGAATTCAGAAGTGCTAACGCAACATTAATAGTTTGTAGCCAAGGAGAGTTGTTAGCACATTTTCAGGTAAGGCCTACCCTGATGGATGAAATTTTCAGAGCCCAGTTAGAAGATTCTAGTCTCAGGAAGATAATGGACGAGGCTAAGGAACAACAAAGATAAGATTATGAGCTAAGACAGGATGAAGCTCTAATGAAGGAGCACATATTATGTGTCCCTAATGACTAGACTTTGAGAAATGCAGTGTTGGAAGAGGCTCGCAGTTCAACATATGCTATGCATCCAGGTAGTACCAAGATGTATAGAACTTAAGTCTTATTGATGGCTTGGACGGAAGAAAGAAATAATAGATTATGTAAATAGATGCTTGATTTGTTAGAAGATTATGTAAATAGATACTCTAGTATCAATTGTTTCAGATAGAGATCCCAGGTTCACTTCTAAGTTCTGGCCCAGCTTGCAGAAAGCATTAGGTACTAAACTGCATTTCAGTACAACATTCCATCCACAGACCGATGAACAATTAGCGTGAATGATACAGACTTTAAAAGATACGCTGAGGACTTGTGTGTTACAGTTCAAAGGAAGTTGGGATACACATCTACTATTAGTAGAGTTCGCATATAATAACAGTTACCATACCAGCATAGGTATGGCTTTGTATGAAGGCTTATATGGAAAACCTTGTAAGAACACCAGTTTGCTGGAACGAAGTTGGCGAAAGACAGTTATTAGTGCCAAAGTTAGTTCATATGACTTATGAGAATGTTAAAATAATACGAGAGAACTTGAATACAACTCAAGATAGACAGAAAAGTTATGCTGATAAGCGAAGAAGAGAACTCGAGTTTATAGTTGGAGATCGAGTATTCCTTGAGTTATCGCCTGGAAATGAATACTCAGATTTAGCAGGAAAGGGAAGCTGGGTTCAAGATATATAAAAGCCTACGAGATAATTGAACGTGTAGGGCCAGTAGCCTACAGGTTAGCTTTACCTACTGAATTGTCCAAGATACATGATGTTTTTCATCGTAGATAGTAAATGTTATTAATTGACCATCATCAATAAAGAGTTATAAATGTTAATTCAATAAATGTTATTGTTTATACTATTGTCTATTTTGTCTTAATAACCCTAAATCCAATAAACTAACATCCAAGACTACCTTATGAGTCTTGAACTATATATGGAGACATATAGGGATCAATGTTCAAGATATAGCCTAAAGGGTTTATAGTATAGAGTTAAAGTTGGGTACCTTATCCTGGTAACACTATGTATACAACCCACTTTGTATTTTATATAAACGTAATGATCCAATGCATTTGTGTAAGTGTCACATGAGTAGGGGTATCATATGCAAAGAGTTTCCATAAGACTGTAGCACGAAATAGTAACTGTTAGATGTAACGTCATTGACTAGTCAGGTTTTTATTTCAATAGATGATCTAGGCGACTTAGTCTTAATCCTGAGTATATTATGAACTCCTGTTCATAAGAGATTGTCCTTTGTGCTGGGTTGTATGTCCTAAAACTCGTAGTTTGTAAAGTTAAACATATTCTATTATCAATAAAGATGCTATTCTACATTACTTCAATAAAGTTGTTATTGAATCTATAAATTGCACTTATAAAGTCTAAATCTAATAAAATAAAATCCATGGCTATTATGTGAATACTTGAAATTTATGTGGAGACATAAAAGTGGATCAGGTTCGAGTAAATAGTCAAAATGATCTATAGTATACGAATAAGGTTGGATGTCTTATTCTGGTAACAATATCGGATGGGGCCCACTCTGTAATTATTATAATTTGTTGTAAGGTGCTACAAATGATGTGATCCTGATTCGTTCATGTATTGACATGAAGAGTGGAGATGTCTTATGCAATGAGTTTTCGTAAGATCGGACCAAGAAATAAATCACTCTTACTTTATGGTTAAATCAAGCGGACACAAATATATCTATAGTGAGGAGAGTACAACTATCGAGCTATAATGGTCTGACTTGATAGTCAACGAATACTGATTAATTTGGTTTAAAGAGTTTTAATCAATTAATTTTAAATAGTTGGAGCTCATGATCTGTAGGTCCATAAGGTCCCTCTACTAGCTCGTAAAACATGAAAACCTTGAATTATTAAATTGAGTGAATTTGGAATGATATCAATTTGAATTGTTCATTGAATTTAAATTTGAAATGTTCAAATTAAAATTAGGGTTTGAATTTGAATAGTTCAAATTCAAATTAGGGTTTATACAATTATATTCAATATAATTAATCAATGTTTAATTTATCGAAATTAAACGAAATTAGAGAGTTTATAATATTTAAATATCGATTTAAATATTAATGACATGAATTGGATTCATGTTTTAAATTAGGTGTGTGGTTAATTTAATATTTGATATTGAATTATTATTTAATTAATTAAATATGTTAAATTAATTTCTCATTTTATTTCAAATTTCAGCATTTAAAATTTTGATTTTGATTTTAATTAATTTTGAATTAATTGAAATTAAAAAAAAATAAAAGGAAAAATGCAATTTTGAAAATAGAAAGTGGAAACACCCCACTTTTGTGAAGTGGAAGGTGTTTCCTCTTCAATTACATACGTTGCATACTGAATTTCAAGTGATTGAAGTGTTCAGTGCTTGCATATGAATTAAATATAAAACTCTTCAAGTGATAGATGGAATTAGAGTTTTTGTAGTTGGAAAAGTTCTTGCTGCAGTGTTCTTCTTCTTGACAAAAACCCATTTTTCCCTTCACAAATTCACTCCAATTTGGAGTTCCACCACTCAAATTTAAGGCTGAGAATAGTAGAGAAGATCTCTTGGTGGTTCACTGTTGAATTAGAACTGAAATCACGTGAAGAGCAGCTTGGAATTGGGAGAATTCATCAAAGGTATGTTGTTAAGAAACTCTATTCTTAAATTTCTGTTTAAGCATGTTTTTAGAACTCAAATTAAATGTAATTAGAGTGCTTACTTAAATTTCTTTTTGCTTCCATTGCATGTTATCTTATCCTAACACTTTAATTTATATGGGTGAGAGTGGCAAGTTCGCTGACTCTATAAGCCTACCATTTAGGGGACAAGACCAAGTAGGAATTTAGAATATAATAATAGAATATGGAGTCCACTCCTTCCCTCCTAAAGGGTAAGTAGATGAGTATTCTCTTAAGTGGTGTCTCTAGTACTTAAACAAAGGGCCCTACCCTCTCATTGGCCTGAGAGGGGTTTCTGTTTATTAGTTGGACCATAAATAGGTTGTTCATTAGAGGAGCGCTAGTACTTAAAAAGTCAGAGGTAACCCAAGGAAATAACGGTAATTTGATCCAATTGAAGTTACGAACACTCGTGAAGGACTAACTTGTTAGTATTGGTCTATATCCGTGGATACAGAAATATATCTGTAGTAAAAAGAGTGTAGTTGTAGATCTTTAGTGTAGTGTACCCATAATTATTGAATATTGATTAACTTAGTTAATGAGTTTAACTAATTAATCTCGTATCATTGGAGCTTCTGATCTGCAGGTCCACCAAGTCCTCTCGTTAGCTCACTAGAGGATACTTATGAGGGATAATTTGAACTGTTCAAATTAATTTGAGGAAACTATATATTAATGAGATTAATATATAATTAATTATGGATATGATATGAATTAAATTGGAAAGCAATATATGAATAAGATTCAAATTAATTAATTCAAGTGAATTAGATTCACAAAGAATTAATTAATAAAAAGGTTTTGCACATATACATGGAATGCATATGATAATTAAATGTATACATTAAATTGGGTTTAATGTATAAGAAGTTTTTTTTTAATTATTGTGCAAACTAAAATTAAATAAGTGTTATTTAATTAGAAAAATTAAATAAGTGTTATTTACTTGGGCTATTTGATTAAATAAGTGTTATTTAATTAAATAGACTAATTTATTAAATAAATGTTATTTGTATTGGAAATGTCCTAAAACTCGCAGTTCGTAATCATGGAAACATATTCTATTTATCAATAAAAGTATTGTTGAAGAATTTATTCAATAAAAGTTTTATTAAAATTAAAATTGCATTATGTTATAAAATCCAATAAACGAATCCATGGTTATAGTATAAATACTTTAACTTTATGTAGAATCATAAAAGAGGATTAAGTTATAGTACATAGCCAAAAAGGTTTATAATTGTATGGATCAGATTTATGAAGGAACTCTAGTGAGAGAGAACCTTGAGTGGAAGTGGATCGACTAAATTTCATTCCCATTGAATATAAAATTTACAGTAAACAAATAAACAAGATATGCATTTAATTCTAAATTACAACATGCTTTAGAAAGAATTAAAGGGTTTCAAGAAACCTCACATTTGAAGAACTTTTCTTCATGTTTTCGCTCGAACAAACCATGAACTCCTTGAAGACCTTCTTCAAGATTAACCTCAAACAAAACTGGACACTACCACAAAAATTACCTTGGTATGCTCAGGGTGAGAACCCAAGAGTGGTGAACTCTGACTATTTTGGTTAAGAGGGAAAACTTAATGTATAGGAGGAAAGATTGAGAACTCTCAAAACTCAAGACAAAACACAGAACTTTTCTATATTTTTCTCCACTATCTCAATCATCCAACAATTCTTTGAAGGAGAAGAAGAAAACATTTTTCTTTTATTTTTCTTGCCAAAATTAACCACCACCCACTTACGTGGGTGGAGAGAAAATAATGGGAAGGGAGTTGTAACTCCCTTCTATATTATTAAAATAATAATAATAATATAAATATAAATATGATAACTAACTTATCATATTATATATATATATATATATATATATATTTAAATTATATGTTATATCAATATAACATATAATCTATAGTTTTAATATTGTATCACATATAATATAAACTATAGTTTCTTTTCTCTATTATATGACATTTAATATAAATCATATTTATATTAAATTTAACAACTATGAATCCCATTCATATAATCTATAATTAAATCTCATTCAAATACTTATTTCCTCCCATTAAGCTATAATGTATCAAATATATTATGACAATTATATCACATATAACTGAAACAACTTAATTATATCATATAAAATTAAATCTCTTTATTAATTTGAACAATTCAAATTAATCCAAAAACTGATTCTTAACTAAATCCTATTGAGTTACCAAGGGGATCTCATGGACCTGTAGCTTGAAGCTCCAACAGTACATGAATAATTAATTAAACTCTTTAATTATATTATTCATTATTCGTTAACTGTCGGGCACTCCACTAAAGACTGACAGCTGCACTCTTCGCACTACAGATATATTTTTGTGTCCATTGGATATAATCAATCAACAGTACGATGACCCTTCATAAACTGCTCGTAAGTACAGCTAGGCAAGTTACTATTTTGTCTTTGTAGTTACATCTAACTCCTTAAGTACCACTGATCCCTCTAATGAACAATAGATCATAGACCAATTATGACTAAATCCCTCTTGGGCCAGGAGAGAGTGTGGCCCACATTGTTCAAGACTCGAAATTAGCCCTTAAGGGAGTAATTTATCTACTTACCCCTACCTTGGGGAAGGAGTGAATTCCACCTTGTGTAGCTGTGTTACCATCTCTCCAGTTAGACGAATTCCTAAAATGGTATGCTTCTTGAGTCGGCGATCTGACCACTCTCACCTATACAAATCAAAGGACTGCCTTCAAAGGTAGGAGTTCACAACTCACTCAGGATTCAGGTCATGATACCTATAGTTATCCTGGTGAAATGTAAGTCTCTATTATGAACAGTGTTATATAATGAGACTAAACATTTCGTGGTCCGGTTTTATACAAACTCCTTTGTATAGAATATCCTCGCTCGAATGTGTATACATGAATGATCATGATCACATCATTTGTAGCATTTTACAACAATTGTAACACCCCATACTCATAGTGTCACCAGGACAAGGTACTCAACCTTATCCATCTATTACAGACCATTTAGGTTATCACTTAAACATGATCCACCCATATCTACATACATGTTTAAATTATAAAGATAACCTCGGATGTTAGTTTATTAGTTTGTGGCTTATGAAACTAAAATATCATATGTTTTATAGACAATGAATAAAATATGAAATATTTTATTAAATACATAATGAGTTTGTTCAACAATATTTACAAACTATAGAACCCTACGAGATTTAAGGCATCAATCCCAACAATCTCCCACTTGACCTAAAGCTAGTGGGGTGTAAAATATAATCAAAATACAAAGTACACTAATAATAAACTAGTCATAACATGCGCCTAGTACAATATCTTCTACTTGCCCTAGTCCAGACATGGCCTGTCCTATAGACCCATACTCTGTAGGTGACCCTCAAACACCATAACCGTGAGGGCCTTTATAAACGGATCAACAACGTTGTGCTCCGAAGTTATCTGTGTGACAATCACATCCCCTCGATGCATAATCTCTTGGATGAGATGATACTTCCGCTCTATATGCTTACCGCGCTTATGACTCCTTGGCTCTTGGGAATTTGCTACAATACCACTATTATCACAATAAAGTGTAATGGGCTTTGACATGTTCGGGAAAACTTCTAGATCAATCAAGAATTTCTTGAGCCAAATGGCTTCCTTAGCGGATTCACATGCCGCTACATACTTAGCTTCCATGGGGGAGTCAGGATGCACCCTTGCTTGGTGCTTCGCCATACTACTGCTCCATCGTTAAATGTAAACATTGATCCTGATGTGGACTTTCTAGAATCGTTATTAGTTTGAAAATTAGAGTTCGCGTATCCTGTAAGGATCAAATCCTTAGAACCATACACAAGCATGTAGTCCCTCATTCTCCGTAGATATTTGAAGATGTTTTTAACGGCTGTTCAGTGATCTAATCCTGGATTAGATTGATGTCTACTAACTATTCCCATTGCATAGTAGATGTTAGGTCTAATACATAACATTGCATACATCAAGCTACCCACAGCAGATGCATAGGGGATCTGTCTCATGTCCTCAACCTCGTGAGGTGCTTAGGACACTGTTCCTTAGACAATGTAACTCCATGCCTAAAAAGCAATAAGCCTTTCTTGGAGTTCTGCATCGAACATTGACAAGCATCTTATCAATATATGACGCCTGAGACAGAGCTAGCATTTTGTTCTTTCGATCTCTAAAGATCTGAATGCCCAGAACAAACTGAGCCTCTCCTAAATCTTTCATTTGGAATTGGGTTTCTAGCCACTTTTTAACTATAGTCAGTAAACCTACATCATTCCCAATGAGTAGGATATCATCTACATATAACACTAGAAAAACTACTGAACTGTTGATGATTTTCTTGTAGACACAAGGCTTATCAACGTTTTGATCAAAGCCATAAGATTTGATGGCAGTATCAAACCGTATGTTCCAAGAATGAGAAGCTTGCTTCATTCCATAAATGGACCGATTAAGCTTGCAAACCTTTTGCTTTTGACCTTGGGTTATGAATCCCTCGGGCTGCACCATGTAAATGGTCTCCTTAAGATTGCCACTAAAAAAAGTAGTCTTGACATCCATTTGCCAAATCTCATAATCATAATATGAGGCAATGGATAGAAGGATTTAGATAGAATTAAGCATGACAACAGGTGAGAAAGTATCCTCATCGTCGACTCCCTCTACTTCGGTATAACCCTTTGCCACCAGTCTAGCCTTGAAGGTTTGTAGCTTCCCATCAGCACCCCGTTTCCTCTTATAGATCCATTTATAACCTATAGGTTTAACCCCATCAGGTTTATCTACAAGATCACATATGGAATTGAAGTACATAGACTCCATTTCGAGATCATCGCTTTGATCCATTCATCTTTGTCATTATCCTCCATTTCCTTCTTGTAAGATAATGGATCCTCAACTTCACCATCAGCTATCATAGCTAGGATTTTAGTTAAACCTATATAGCAAATAGGTGGGTTCGCAACTCTCCCACTATGTCGAGGTTCCCTCAACACTTGAGGTGGATTTGACCTACTAGATGAATCTACTTCAACAACTCTTGTTGAGGTACTAGGTTCTTCAACAACTCTTGTTTTTTTTGGAAATCTTATTCAACACAATCTTACTTCTAGGCCCGTGCTCCCTTATGTGGTATTCTTCAAGAAAAGTAGCATTTATTGATACAAATACTTTGTTTTCTTTAGTATCAAAGAAGTAACCACCTCTCGTTCCTTTGGGGTAGCCTACAAATAGGCACAACCTTGAACATGGTTCCAATTTCTTAGGATTAGCCTCAAGCACATATGCTGGGCAACTCCAGATTTTGAAATGACATAAACTAGCTTTATGATCATTCCATAACTCCAAAGGTGTTCTGGCGACATTCTTGGAAGGAACGCAGTTTAGGATGTATACTGTAGTCTCTACTGCATAACCCCAAAACGAGTCAGGTAAAGGAGTGTAACTCATCATAGACCGAACCATGTCCAATAGGGTTCGATTTCTCCTTTCTGATACACCATTTTGCTGAGGTGTACTAGGTACTGAGAGTTGGGATACTAATAGCTTGTCGAAACACAAGCTATTGTAGCCTTTTACTTAGAATTATAAGAGTTGATGAGCATAATATACGTTGATAATACTAAGAATCATGTGAAAAAGTGAGCTTGCGTCGACGAGCACTGAAAATCCTTGCTAATCCTATATCATGTGTTATTCTGCGTCAAAATGTCCATTTTTGTAGCTATGTAGGAATCGATTGCATGTGTTGATCCCAGACCATTGCAAAGTTGATTGCATGCGTTAATATTCATGAAGACTAGTTCGTCGCATGGAATGCTGCAGCTACAGAGTGATAACCGTGATAGATGGTTGATCGCAAGGTGGGTGGAATGCGTTGATACTTCAGAAGAAAAGATCATGAACGCATACCTTGGGAGTATAAAAAAGAAAAGATGATGTTGATATTTCACCGACGGCGTCAGAAATGGCAATGATTTAGAACGGGACTACTAATGTTGTCGGTGTTTGAGCCTTATAAATAGAGCCTTAGAGCCCAACTTCAATCCATTCGAGACTTCTGCCTTAGGAAGAATCTTGTGATGACAGATGAGAGCGTGAGCAAGACATTCTTTGATAGTTCTTTACTTCTACAACCCTTTCTGAGTGACGATCGGAGCTTCGCCGGAGATAGAGCTTGAGAGAGACTTTTCCACCACCCATCCATGGCACCACAGGCAACCTTGGTGTACATCTGATGGAAGCAAGAGATTGTCTACATTTATCCCTTTACCTCTCTTCTTACCTTTGTATTGTATTATCCCTCTAAGAAAAGTAAGCAGTGTTCCTAAAGATAGGAATAATCTTATGTTCAACGCAACCATACGTTATAGAGATATAAACATGTGGCTGACCACCGAGAGGTGTGCGATGCGTTAGTGTGGCGAGCTGGGATTACCCTTGCATGGTGGGTTTCAAATCTATCAAATCTATATGTCATACACTATGCCATATAAACCACATGCATCTCATGTATATTAATCAAAAGTTGATGAACTAGGATAATTAGCCTAAAAATCCTAATAACCAAAGCTAACTATTACAAATAGCAAAGAGTCACCGGTTCAAACAGGCGAACCGAGTCTTAAACCGTCCAGTCGAAGTCCACATCTCTTTGATCGTGTGCCAACTCCATGTGATCGCCTACACGAAAGAGTAAACTCTTTACTCAATCGTTTACCAATGCTTCCTGAGCTAAACGATCATTTAGCAACGATCGTGTACCTTGACTATGCGATGAAGCATGAACCACACGATCGTGTAGAGTGCAACGTAGAATGCAAGCCTTAAATGATCATCTAAAAGACAACGATGCAGTAAAGCACAATCTTCTAAACGATCCCTGAGCAAGTGCGAGGTATCACATACTGCGTGATTGGGTAGTCAGTGAGTATGCGATGAAGCATGTTAACTACACGATCGTTTAGTGCGTGCGCCTTTTGTTAAACAATGAGCATCATATGCTCTATACGATTGTCTACCTTCAGCGACCTTGCGATCGAGCAACCAACGCTATACGATAGAGTAAATGCTTTACCCCATCGTTTAGCATTAGTTAAAAGATCGTTTAGTAAATACTACACGATCGCGCAGAAAATTCTACACGATTGTTTAGTCAAATCCTAACGATTGTTTATATTAGGCTACAAAATACGACCAATCTTTTGTCTTCTTCCTCGCTGAGAACTGCATCTCCATGCTTCGAAATTTCATCATGAACGACTCAACTAACTCAAACACTTTGAATTATAGACTCGATTGCTTGTTAATTATGCCAAAAAATGCAGAGGCCCTTACAAATTAACACTTTGTAATCACAAAGAAAGCTTTAAACATAGGCAATTAACCCGTAAGCATTCATCAATACCATCCACAAATGCATTTAACACTTAAACGCAATGCAAAAAACCGACCACGACTGTAAAAGAAGTTCAAAACAGAAGTGAAATTTGGAATGTCTAAGCAACCTGGCTCTTATACCAATTGAAGGAAATCAGACATGAGGATTTCCATGAGCAGCGAAAGGATCATTCCAAATTTCATTCGAAATTGAACATTCACAATTACGGTACAAAATGGAAACTAATAGGTCATGCAACAACTAGAAATTACAGCATGCTTTAAGATAGTCAAGGGATAGAGTATCATACCTTTGAAGATTCATTCTTCAAACTCCCTCGATCACTCCAATGCATCCAAGAGTAGCACCTTGACCCTCGAACACAATGACTGGAATAACAACACAATTGCCAGCACGAACACAATGAACACAGTGATCACGAACTCATCGAACGACCTCCAAAACCTCGAACTCAATCGAGTTGAGTGAAGACACCACTATAATGGTTACCTTGGTATTCTCGGGGTGAGAATCTAGAAGTTGTGGGCTTTGTATAAACTTGGTTAGAGGAAGAGACTGGACGAACAACAATAGTGTAGACGATTGAGCAAGTGGGTGATGACACAGTCTATTGTATAGACGATGTGCTCAATCGTGTAGAAGATGGTAATTAATATTATTATAAATTTATATGATAACTAACTTACCATATTATATTTATAACCTATAGTTTTAATATTTCATCTCATGAAACATGTAAACCATTGTTCTTTTTCTATTCCATGGTACTTAATGTAAATCTGATTTACATCAATCCTCCACTAGATGTATCTCATACATCATACCGATCATATCATATATATTGAATTACCTCTTTNAACAACAATAGTGTAGACGATTGAGCAAGTGGGTGATGACACAGTCTATTGTATAGACGATGTGCTCAATCGTGTAGAAGATGGTAGCCTATTGTATAGATAATGCCCTGTGATCGTTTAGCTATGACCAGTTGAGTGAACTATCGTATAGTGACACTCCACAATCGTTTATTCTCTCTACTAGCTATCGTTTAGTGAAACACTTTCACTTGATAGTCCTGCTGTGATTTTCTTTCCAAATCAAGTAACTCTCCAAATTTAGAAAAACCTTTTTCCTTTTATCTCAAAGTTACCATGAAACCACCAATAACCTCCCACTTATTTGGTTATTAGAGAAAAAAAGATAATTATCCAATAATTAATATTATTATAAATTTATATGATAACTAACTTACCATATTATATTTATGACCTAGAGTTTTAATATTTCATCTCATGAAACATGTAAACCATTGTTCTTTTTCTATTTTTATGGTACTTAATGCAAATCATATTTACATTAATCCTCCACTTGATGTATCTCATATATCACACCAATTATATTGAACTTCCTCTTGTCAATTTGAACATTTCAAATCAATCCCAAGAACTGACTCTCAACTTGAATCCATTGAGATACTAAGGGGACCTTATGTACCTGTAGCTTGAAGCTCAAACGGTATGTGAATAACTGACTAAACTCTTTAGTCACGGGATCCACCATCCGTTAGCAGCCAGGCACTCCACTAAAGACTGACAGTTGCACTCTCCTTACTACAGATATATTTTGTGTCCATATAAACCAATCAATAGTGCGATAACCCTTCACAGATCGCTCGTAAGTACAGTTGGGCCAATTTACCTTTATGCCCCTATAGTTACATCTAACTTCTTAAGTACCACTGATCTCTCTAATGAACATAAGTCATAGTCCTACTATGACTGAGTCCTCTCTTCCAAAGAGAGGCTGTGGTCACTTTGTTCAAGACCCAAAATCAACCCTTAAGGGAGCAATCTATCTATTTACCCCTGTTTTGGAGAAGGAGTAAATTCCATATTGTGTAACTGAGTTCCCAGCTCCCCAATAAGAAAAATCCCCAAAAAGGTATGCTTGTTGAGTTGGCAATCTGGCCACTCTCACCCATACTAATCAAAGGATGCCTCAAAAGCAGGAGTTCTCAAAACACTCAAGATTAAGGTCATGACACCTATGATCGTTTAGGTGAGATGTAAGTCTCAAGTATCAATGGCGTTATATAAAGAGATGAATCATCTCGTGGTCCAATCTTATACAAACTCTTTGTATAGGACACCCCACTCTCATGTCTCCATATGAATGGTTAGGATCAACCATTTGTAGTAGTTCACAACACTTGTAAACCTCTACAAAGCGGGTCGTATCTGTAGTGTCACCAGGATTAGGTATTCATCCTTAATCTTTATACTACAAACCTTTTTAGGTTATCACATAAGGCATGATCCACTTGTATATCTCATATACATGCTTAAGTTTTCATTCAATAACCATGGAGCTTTGTTTATTGGATATGAGTAAATGTAAAATAAAATAACTCTTATTTTATTTATAACAATGTGTACAAAATTTACAAACTACGAGACTCCGGGAGAATTAGGAGACCAATCCCAACAGCATAACCATCAACGCATATAAAAAAGAGTGCATTTTCCTCTCACCAAATACAATTCCATGATCTATCATATAGTCCTGGAATGTTAAATCCATAAACTCTCCACCTCGATCAAATCAAAATGTTTTAATCGTTCTATTTAATGCATTTTCAACTTCAACCTTGAATTCTTTGAACTTTTCAAAAGATTCGAACATATGTTGCATTAAATAAACGTACCCATATCTTGAATAATCATCAGTAAAAGTAATGAAATATTCTAGAGGTTCTTTAGCCTATGACCTTTTCCAGTAAAAGGTCTCTTAGTTATCTTGCCTTCAAGGTATGACTCACATACAGGTAAAGAATTTTCTTCTAACTTGTTTAGAAGTCCATTCTTCACCAACTTCTCAATCCTATTGAGATTGATATGTCCTAGTTTTAGGTGCCAAAGTTGGGCAGTTTCCTTAGGAGAAATTTTTAGTCTTTTATGTTGAGTTACATCAATTTTAAACAACTCAGTATTAAGGCGGGTATTTGTTACTAACGGTCTTAGCACATACAAATTATTTTCCAATTTTGCATAACAAATATCAACATCATTCTTTATAATAACAACTTTATTTGCAAGAAACTTGATATAATATAAATGTTCTAACAAACACTTTATAGAAACTATGTTCCTTTTTTATTTAGGAACTACAAATACATCTTTTAAAACAACAAATCTGTTCTATAAAGTCAAATGGAGACCTTTCACTACCACAATTGAGACGACGTGCCCGGTTCCAACTCGCATCGTCATCTTACCAGCATCTAGTTGCTGCCAGGAACTAATTCCCTGAAATGAAGAATAATACAAGGCAGAATGATCATTCTCCACTAAAATGGTTTCCAATACAAGCAAATCATATTTACCTTGTTTGGCCTTTTTCTTTTCTGCCAAATACTTGGGGAAGTTCCTCTTTTAGTGGCCATCTTGGTTGCAATGGAAACAATTTCCTTTATCAGCCTTGACAGGTTGTCTACCTTTTTGTGTAGCAACTACTAGGTTAGCCTTCCACTTTCCACCTTCTTCATCTTCCACTTTTTGGTGCCAGAGGAAGAAGGTACAGACTTCGTTCTAGAGGTCGAACCTTTGTGGATCTTTTTAGAAGATGAAGTAAAATTTGCTTCATCTTTCTTTTCCTTGCTTTTCAATAAGGATTCAAAGGTCTATAGCTCATTGAGCAGGGTGGTTAGGTTGTAATCAATTCTGTTCAAAACAGCATTGATATGGAAATGTAGAAAACTTTCCGGTAAAGATTCCAGTATTATGCTAATCTGGCTGGCTTCATCGATGCTCGACCCATTCATCTTCGCCACGTAAAAGTGGATCATCATATTGAGAATGTGTTCTTGAACAGATGCCTCTTCTTGCATATGGACATTGATGATGTACTTAAAGCGTCATGCCTGAGTTGTGTAGACGGTTGTCCGAACATTCCTCTCAGGGACTCCATGATCTCATGTGTTGGGAGCATGGACTCATGCTTCTTGGCCAAGACTTCATTAAGGCTTGCCAAGATATACGCTCGGACCTTTTCGTTTGCCCTTGTCCAATGCTCATATGCTTCCCGAACATTTCAAGGAGCATTGACAGGCGGAATGGGAGGACACTCTTCCATCAGGACAAATCGGAGATCGGAAAATAGTATTAATTGTGTTTTTCCAACTAGAGTAGTTTTCTCCCGTTAACTTATCTGAGGCTAGTAAACTTAAAGTAGTGGTAGCCATTATAATGAATTGCTGAAAAAGAACAAACTATTTTAGTCTACTTGCATTAAACCACTTTAAGAAAACCAATCAATTTTTAGCAAAATAGTCTAGTGTACCCTAAGTGACATCTATTTTGCAATGATGTTTCAGTGTGGCAGAACAAAAGTCACCGTAGGGTGATCAAGTGCCTCTTCACTAAAATGAGACGTAACCATTAGACAAAAAAAACTCCTTTTAATAGTCACCATTGTTTGGTCTAGAATTTGTTAACATCCTTAACAATTCTGTGCAAGTGTAACCCCTCATTTTCGGTTTTAGAGTTTTGCCCCAATGAGCAAACCATAGGGAAAAATCGGTTGGGACATGAAACTAAAGCAACCTTATCCATTTCTTGAGATCAAGTAAAGCGTCATGCAATACAACCATCCTTTAGAGGGACACTTAGATGCCTCGAGGCAATGTATAAAACTTTATTTAACCTAATGAGAGAGACCGAGGGATGTGTTGTCACACGTCCCGCTCCCACTTACTATAAACATTCTCTCCATTCAGCTTGATATTGACCTACCCAAATGTCACCCATAAGGGGACACCCATGGTGCCTCGAGGTCGAAAGTAGATCTCACAGTGTGAACTTTTAGGGAGAAACGTGTGGAGGAAGAAATGAAGTATCATATACCCCATTTTCCTTCCATTAAGTGTTCTAGGTAGGGTTAATTAACATGGGAAAAATCCGGCTACTAATTTTATCTAATTGTTTGTTTAATTTGGTATTCTCAGGGTGAAAACCCAGGAGTGGTGGGCTTTGACTATTTTGGTTAAGAGGGAAAACATAATGTATAGGAGGAAAGATTGAGAACTCTCAAAACTCAAGACAAAACACAGAACTCTTATGTATTTTTCTCCACTATCTCAATTGTCCAACACTTCTTTGAAGAAGAAGATAACATTTTTCTTTTATTCTCCTTGCCAAAATTAACCACTATCCACTTACGTGGGTGGAGAGAAAAGAATGGGAAGGAAGTTGTAACTCCCTTCCTTATTATTAAAATAATAATAATACAAATATAAATATGATAACTAACTTATCATATTATTTATATATTTAATTATATGTTATTTCAAATATAATATATAATCTATAGTTCTAATATTGTATCACATACAATATAAACTATAGTTTCTTTTCTCTATTATATGACATTTAATATAAATCATATTTATATTAAATTTAACAACTATGAATCCAATTCATTAAAACTATATTTGAATCTCATTCAAATACTCATTTCCTCCTATTAAGCTATAATGTATCAAATACATTATGGCAATTATATCACATATAATTGAAACAACTTAATTATATCATATATAATTAAATCCCTCTATTAATTTGAACAATTCAAATTAATCCAAAAATTGATTCTCAACTAAATCCTAGTGAGCTACTAAGGGGACCTCATGGACCTGTAGCTTGAAGCTCCAATGGTACATAAATAATTAATTAAACTCTTTGATTACATTATTCACCATCCATTGATTGTTGGACACTCCACTAAAGATCGATAGCTGCACTCTTCGCACTACAGATATATTTTTGTGTCCATTATTTTAACAATTTAACCGTACGATGATCCTTCACAAATTGCTCGTAAGTACAGCTAGGCCAAATTATCGTTTTGCCTCTGTTGTTACATCTAACTCCTTAAGTACTAATGATCTCTCTAATGAATAATAGATCATAGTCCAATTAGACTAAAGCCCTCTTGAGCCAGGAGAGGGTGTGGCGCCACATTGTTCAAGACCCGAAATCAGCCCTTAACGGAGCAATTTATCTACTTACCCCTACCTCGGGGAAGGAGTAAATTCCATCTTGTGTAGTTGTGTTACCATCTCCCCAATCAGATGAAGTCCTAAAATGGTAGGCTTGTTGAATCGACGATCTGGTCACTCTCACCCATACAAATCAAAGGACCGCCTTCATAGGTAGGAGTTTATAACTCACTCAGGATTCAGGTTATGTTACCCATGGTCATCCTTGTGAAATGTAAGTCTTTATTCTGAACGGTGTTATATAATGAGACTAAACATTTCACGGTCTGGCCTTATACAAACTCCTTTGTATAGAATATCCCCGCTCGCATATCTATACATGAATGGTCAGGATTAGATCATTTGTAGTACTTTACAACAATTGTAACACCTACAAAGATCCAGTTTCGTGGAGTTCAGCAAGGATCAAGAGGGAATCTATAAAGGTATACATTCTAGAAACCCTTGTTTAAGAAAAATTGTTTTTCAGCATACTTTTTACTCAAATTAGTTGTAATCAGAGTGCTTAATGATTCTGTTAGCTTCCGTTTTATGCATCTTTACTCTATCAATTTAATTATAGAAAAGGAAAATATATTGGGAAAGATCCTTGGCCCTTCTTTATATAAAGACCTCCCCATGGCCCTATGGGAATACATGCAACACACTTTGATTGCGGAGAAACTCTGACAATACACAACCTTTTAGTGTTATTGTGCAAAATTTTTCTCTAAGCCATAAATCCTCTAAATTCTCCAAAAACCTTATTCTTCCCTCCCTCTCCCAATAGTTGGATACCACCTATCCCTCTATTAGAATTCTAGAGAATAACGAGGTAACTCTCATAGTAGTGTTCGAGATCGCTCAAGGAGTTGTTCGTGATCAAGATCATTTGGAGTTCCGTTCGTTTGAACCTTGGAGAGGATAATTCATGGAACTTGGGGAATCTACAAAGGTAATAACCTTTTTAATCCTTTCTCCAATAGCATGATAATTTATGTGTTTATCTATTCCGTCTAGTAGAATGGTTTTGTTTATTATAAAAATAGAATTGATCTCACACGAGAAATGCTTTCACTGCGGCCGAGATTCGATCTTGGTTCCCTTTTGTATGTACACGATCCTACTCATATTCTTTAAAAATAACTGGTACAATTAAAGGAAACTTTGTCTTATGAAGAGGAACCAGTTTAGATCTTAGATAGAAAGGAGCAGGTGTTAAGTAATAAGACTATTCCATGAGTAAAATTCTTGTGGAGAAATCATGAAGTTGAGGAGGCTATATGGGAAGTTGCACATCAGATGGAAAATAAAAATCCACACTTGTTCACATGAGGAGTTCCAGGAAGATTTCAAGGACGAAATTTCTTTAAGGAGATGGTAAATTGTAAACCCTTGAACTTTTTTTACTAGTTAATTAAGTTTAAAACCTCTTAATTATGAGTTAAGATGTGAATTAAAGTCAATGGGAAGAGTAAGTTAAATGTGTATAATAAATAATGCGTCTGAAATGTAAAAGAAGGAAAATTTTCAAAGTGATATGACTATATATATTCGGGTTGTAAAAATGGTTGACACATAAATAGTGGAGAAGTCTATTAAAGGTAAACAAAAAAGGGTAGGAAAATGACTAAGAGAAAGAGAGGAAATGGAAGTCCATGCATGGAAGACATGTTAAGGTATATAGCCAACTCATCCAGATGCTATGCGGTCAATTGCTTTAAGAAAGAAAAATAAGCTTAAAAGAGGCCATGAGTTATTTGAAAGGTTGTGAAAGAGGCTAAGTTAGTGACCAAGCAGATGTCGACCAAAATTGACTACATAAGGTTTTCCAGGAACACCAAAGGCAAGATGCAATCATGGCTAGCATGCGATAATCATGAAAGGATTGGATGATCGCAAACTTTATGTGAAGGGATGAGGTAAGTTATGGAAAGGATTGGACCCGACTATGCACGTAAGTCTTGCGAGGATGCTTGAAGTAAGACAATGTGTTAATGCCAAGACTATGTGATGAAATAGTGACTGGGTTCTAAGTGGACGTAAGCTCTATGCGATGGAAATTAAGATAAGTATGCAGTTTAATTGCCGGTTAGGGGACCATGTAGCAGCCTTAGAGAGGCTAAGATAAGGATAAGTATGCCACGTGGCAATTAATTGGTAAAACCTCTCATGCAAGCTCAAGCATAAATAGATTTTGTGAAGAAGGAGAAGGTTTAGCCAATTTTAGCTAACGATTAAGGAAGGAAGAGAGTACTTGGGAGTACTTGAAGTTCCGTGAAACTTTTAAGCAATATTAAGGAGATTTATGTAGTTTTCAGTTGAGGCAAGAGGAATTTGATGTGCAAATCCTAAGGTAAGCATGCTAAAAAGATTTTGAGCTATTTATGGAAAGAAATTTAGTTAAATGATGGCTGGAATTTAAGTTATGTTGTTCAAAAGAATTCAAGTATGAATTTAGGCTATGGATAGACAAGTAGGCAACTGCATATGAAGAACAAGCAGGCAGCTGACTAGCCAAAGTGTGTGATACAGAGGGGACCTTATGGACCTATAGATTGAAGCTCCAATGGTACTTGAACAATTAATTAAACTCCTTTAATTAAATTATTTAACATCCATTAACTACCGATCACTCCAATAAAGACCAATAGCTGCACTCTTTACACTACAGATATATTTTTGTGTCCATTAAATATAACCAGTCAACAGTGTGATGACCCTTCAAAAATTGCTTATAAGTACGACTAGGCCAAAATAACTGTTTTGCCCCTATAGTTATATCTAACTCATTAAGTATCATTATCCCTCTAATGAACAATAAGTTATAATCCAACTATGACCAAATCCCTCTTGGGCAAGGAGAGGGTGTGACCACATTGTTCAAGCCCCAAAATCAGCCCTTAAGGGAGCGATTTATCTACTTACCCCGACATTAGAGAAGGAGTGAATTCTGTCTTGTGTAGCTATGTTCCTAGCTCCTCAATTAGGCGAATCCCTAAAATGGTATGCATATTGAGTCGACGATTTAGCCACTCTCACCCATGCAAATTAAAGGACCACCTTCATAGGCAGGAGTTCACAACTCACTTAGGATTCAGGTCATATCACCTATGATCATCCTGGTGAAATGTAAGTCTCTACTATTAACGATGTTATATAATGAAACTAGACATTTCGTGGTCCGGTCTGATACAAACTCTTTGTATAGGATACCCTCACTCACTTGTCTTCACATGAATGATCAGGATCAGATCACTTTAGCACTTTACAACAGTTGTAAGATCTACAAAGTGGGTCGTAACCGTAGTGTCACTAAGATAAGATACCCAACCTTATCCATCTACTACGGACCATTTAGGTTATCATTTAAACATGATCCACTTGTATGTCTCTACATACATGTTTAAATTACATAAAATAACCTATGATCTTTGTTTATTGGATTGAGTGTATGCTAAAAAAATAATAATTATTTTAATAATAATAATTTGTTTATACAAAGTTTACAACCTACGAGAATATAAGAGAGATTTAGGACACCAATCCCAACAACATCTCCGACGCTTATAGTCTAGCATCGGGAGAAAGCCTCTCCACTTTTTCCGTTGCAAAATATTTTATTCCCGACAAAGTAACTTTTTTGCGTCAAGATAAGGATTTCCCGATGAGATTATCTCGATGACCTTGTCAACGGTAAAAAGGCATCGAGAAAGCCTTTCCCGACGGTTTTGTTGCTTTTTTCGACGGTTTTTAGTATTGGGAAAGAGAGAATTTCTTGTAATGTATCTAAATAATCTCAAGATTAAGTATTATGATTCAAGAATATAAACCGTGTGACTAGAGTTATATGAGGAAATTGTTTCCAAATTAACTTGCGGAGTCGCACAATGAAGAATTTTGGAAATACCTTAATGGGAAGAAAATAATAATGAAAAAAAAAAGATTTATTGGATTCTTGGTGGAGAATTAAGATTTGCACCTAGATTGTTGAATGGGAATTCACTATCAAATTTTTCTTCATTACAATTAGATTGTGATTCTTGGAATATACTTAATGACGTAGCACTATGTTGGCACTGGGAAGCCCATCTCAATTAGTGTAGTGGGAGAGATGTCATAATTGTTACTTATGTTGAAAATGGTGCTTTTATCACCATAAGAGAAATTTGATCTTTCATGTCTTTATTATTAATTAATTCATATGATATGGATATTTTACGTAATAAAGCATATTTTAAGTTGTTTGAAAATATGTTTAGCCTTCAAATAAGTACAATCAATATGAATTAAAATATTTAACACATACAAAAAGCTTCACTGAGACATTTAGGATTATTGAATCTAGAATGCAAAGACAAATTATTTTCTCTTAAAAGATACTTGTCTTTGGTAATTAAAATTGTGTGTCATCAATTTTAATGCAATGACTAAAATAGGCTAAGAGTTAGAGTTAAATGACTTTACTTGTTTAAAAATCTTGCCTTTCATGTAAGATAGTCATATCATTTATAAATTACACATCATTGCCATATTCTAGTTAGGACGTGCAATAGAGATCGCATTGTGAATATTATTTCCTCCAAAACAGTTTAAGAGACAATTTTGGATTATGAAAGTGTAATAAAATTAGTTTACAACATTTCAAGATTTGGGCATGTTAAGATGCACATGTTGAAACAAACCCAAGAGGAATATACATGTTTAGAGATCTGCCTACGTGTAGGTTGTTCTTGAGGAGATTTATAGCTCTGAAAAGGAACTATAATTCCTAGCTTAACTCAGGTTCGTTAGAAGGTTTTAACATTAATTATCCTATTTTCTAGGTACTAAGCAACTGAGTGGTAGAACTGAGCATTTAGAGCCAAACGGGGTTAGTTTAAAGCAAATTGGAGTCAATATTGAGCATCTGAGCTTCAAAGGAGTGAAAATGACCAACCTGCCCATATTAGCAGTGTTGCAATGCTGGAACAAGCATAAGCCCAATGCTAGTGCAACCTTGAAAGGCAGTAGGCTAAGAAGCAGGGTAGCGACACAACGTTGCCATCAACATTGCAACATTATGGACGTGTGGTGCAGACGCTAGCCTTCAGCATGCACGCCTCATGCACAACCCAACATTAGGGTTAGCATTACGCCTCTACCCCAACGCTCGAGGGCCAGCCGCAAGACAACGTCGCAATGCTGTCCCTAGCATTGTGACATTGTGACTTTTTCTATAAATACTCTGATCAAATTTTTATGTTGATTTTTATAGAGGTCGAGAAGACACCTAGTTTTCTTCCTTCCTCTTTACATTTTTAGTATCATCAGGTTAGATTTATGTTCTATTTTGAATTGTAAGCATGGATTGGGTTGTATCTCATAGATTTGTCTTTGGATTTTTTAGGTAAATTCTATCTAGTTTCGTAGATCAAGTATTCTATGTTAATTTCTTGAGTTTTCTGCTCCTAATTGATGATTGCATATTCAATTATGTTTTCTTTGAATCTTCTTTAACTTCTAAAAGCATGTTGTGTGGATGACTTTTCACTCATGAGCATGTTATGCTAGGATTCTTAGTTTGTCACAATCTTGCATGAATATCTTATTAAATTTATTGTTACATAAGAATGTCTATTCCTAGAATGTGCTAATTGCTAAGTTTAAAGAAAAAATTGGTTAATTGAATATGGTTTTCCTGACAATTAATCGACACAATTGAATTCTAAATCGTAGTGCATGTTTTATTAGTTCTATATGGCCGCTATCGAACCCAATAGAATTTAGAATCATGTAGATTAGTTAGGCTATGGCCTTTCCAATCTTAATTAATAATTAGGACGCTTTCTTAGTTAGATTCATACTAGTTGTCTGCCACTGTAGGGGCTAGTTAGATCGAATCGAGCGAGTAGTTGTGTAAGCATAATTCAATTGCATAACTAATTGGCAGAAAACGATTATAGAAATTTCTTTGAATGTATATCTTGATCTGAGAACTAGATAAACCAATTCCTGTTTACATTTATCCCTTGCCATTTTATTTATCGCATTTAATTTTCTTGTTAATCAAACAAAAACCCAGTTTTTACTGCTTTCACAGTCAAATTTAGCTTACAAGAGAATTAATCCTTAGCCTCTCTGTAGTTTGACTCCACACTTACCACTCGTGCTACCTTTTTATAGTGATAGGTGTAGTTCGGTGTATTTATAAAATTTCTTTTGATTTTTGGCTATTTTCAAGAACTAAACGACACCAAAAAAGGCTTCGAATAGAGATACAAAACGGTCTTTTATGCAGTCCTAAAATAATGTATGTGTTAATTTTATAAGAAATGTTGTCTAAAAGACTACAAACCTTTATTAAGGTTCGATAGTATCGATATTTTGGTTTCAAGTAAATCCACTAAATAGTTAATAATTGTTATTAACCATTTAATCACATTTGAATTTCAAATGAATCCTAATTAAACAAAATAAACCTCTATCGTAGTGGGAGAGTGATAACTTATATTTCTATAAGTTATAGCTTCTTGAAATTAGAATATTTAGAAGTATTTGACAAGAAAGCATGAATGGTAGAAGAAAATTAAGCAAAATCACTTTGCATGCATTTACCAAGTCTGAAAGAAGGATTGAACAAAAATGATATAGCTAATGCATTTTGCAATGCAGGAATACAGAGAAAAGATAAAGGAATGAGCATTGCACTGAGATCACAGAATGACTATAGGACGGGAAGTATATGTGACAAAAGGAATTCGCGAAGAAAGGAACACACCAAGGAGTTCAAGGGAAAGACATGCGGCAGAACAAAGAAAATGACAAGAGTAAGAGCCAACACATCTGAAAAAGGGGGCCACAGACAACTGCAAGAGCAGACATGCACATTCCTTGATGCGTATTTGCTAGAGTCCTGTGTGATAGAACTGGTCCCCGCGACAAGGCTCTATATATATATCACTGCTTGCATACAAAACGGGAATAATCAAGACATTCACACACTAACGAAGAGAGAGACTGAGAGAGTAGCTTCCCCAACATTGACTAAGAGCACAAATCTCCACTTGTTTTTTTCCATTTCATCTCCTTGCTTAATTCATACTTTAGTTTTCCGTTGTATTTTCTACACTATTATCATTTTAAACTCTTGTAACGAACCACTTTCTAATTTTTAATATCATATCTTGACTTCATTTTCCATCTCTTCTATTTTATTTAGTCTTATATCACTATGCATAGCTAAATTTTTAGCGAGTTGGGATGAGTTAACCCTCATTCCGGCGATCCTAGTAGCAGGTGGGTGTTCATTCGGGTGATGGAAACTAATCCAGCTTATGAGTCCTTTTAACCATTAGATTCATAGGAAAACAACTAACTACTCGAGAGAGCAAGTTGTGAAACTCATCGACCCGATTAACTAAAATGTTACAGATAAAGCTTCCTTTACACTCTTAATAATCGATGCATGTGTCATGGAGACATGATCTATGTGGCTAACTCACTGTTCACAACCTTTTCTGATGTCGTTAATTCCCCAATAGAGCCAAAAATCAAAAGAAAATTTATAATACATCGAACTACTCCTATCACTACATAAACGTATCAATATGGTAAGTACATGGTCGAACCACAGAGAGGCTAAGATTTAATCTTTTCTTAAGCGAAATTTGACTATGGAAAGCAATAAAAATGGGGCTTTGTTATTTGATTGACAAGAAAACTAAATACATAAATTAAAGTGTGAAAAAGTAAGATAGATTCAAAAAGAGAGAGATCGAACACAAGATTACCTTCGTCGGTTTACAGATCGTAGGGTTTTCTATGAATCTAATCATCGATTAATTATGAAAACATGCTTTGTAACACCCCGAATTTTTACTTTTTATATAATTTCTGTAATTTTGTTAGTGGGGGGCGTTTTTGAAATTTTGGAGTTCAAGGGTAAGTGCGAGAATTTAATTTTGATCTAGGACATAGATACCTAGCCTGACCCCAGTAGTAGGGTTACTTACTGAGTATTTTATACTCACCCTTTTCTTATGTTTATGTTTCAGGTAAGGGTAGAGATGCACCGGCGATGTCGCAGCGGAATTCGTGATCGTGCCACTAGGACTAATTTTTTTCTTGCTTTCGCATCATGAAATTTAGAGTCTTTATTCTTCCGTTAATATTTAGTTTTAATGTTTGAAATTTATTACTAAGGATTATTTCTTTTATATACTTTTATTAGCCTTTACGAATTTTGGGTACCTTATTATTGTTTTAACAATTGCATTTAATAAATGTCTTTTGAACTTCTCTTGTTTAATTAGCATTTATTTCCACATAACTGAGCGTCGTTTTAAATTCTATGCATGCATTTATTTTAGTAACGGCCTAACCTAAGTCCTAGGGGTTCGGGTCGTTACAGTTGGTATCAGAGCCCATGTTTTGGGTTCTGTAGACTGACTTACTACGTAAGTCTAGATAGTCCTTGTAGCCCAGTAACGGATCCCTCGTCATCTCTAGGTACGTCCTACTAATGAAAGTTTCAATACATATATGAGAATAATGATGTAGTGTTTTAAATGCATGATTTCTGAGAAAGACCTAGAGATAGTTAATGTATGAGTTCATGACAGGACATAGCACCTAAACCTGGAACAAGAAAGATAGTTAGAGAAGAAGTCCATGAAGAGGGAGCTGAGAGTAGCCAGACTGTCCCGACAGCTCCAAATCCACCTATGGCCCAAGTCGATGAGAAGGCAATGGAAGCCAGAATTAGTGAAGCTGTTGCATCCTCCCTAATGGGGAAACTGCAAGAGTTAATCCGTAGCACGATGGCAGGACAGACTGCCCAGGCCCAGGCTCAGGAGGAACTGGTGCCACCCGAGCAGTTACAACAAACCCGACCGCAAAATAGAGACATGCAGGGCCTGTCTCTTGAGGCTAAACATCTGAGGGATTTCAGGAAGTATGACCCTCGCTCCTTTGATGGATCGTTAGGAGACCCTACCAAGGCAGAACTGTGGTTGTCATCCATTGAGACAATTTTCCGTTTTATGAGGTGCCTAGAAGAGCACAAACTGCAATGCCCAGTCTTCATGCTGACTGATAACGCTGCAATCTGGTGGCGTTCGGCAGAAAAGATGATCGATATTGGAGGTGACCTTGCAACCTGGGAACAGTTCAAGGAACGTTTTTATGAGAAGTACTTTTCGGCCAACATCCGATACAATAAGCAGGCAGAATTCTTGAACCTGAAACAGGACGCTATGTCGGTGGAGGAGTATGAACAGGAATTTGATAAGTTGTCCCACTTTTCTCCTGAACTAGTAGCCACCGAGGCATCGAGGACCGAGAGATTTATCCAGGGTTTGAGGAACGGACTACGAGGCATGGTATATGCCTTGGACCTTAAGACGTATGCTGCGGCACTGTGGGCCGCCGTGAGGATTGATGCTGACTCTCAGGTAGGAGAGGATTACAGGAGGTCGCTCATGATTGGGACCTCCGCAGGTCAGAAAAGGAAAGCAGACCAGAAGACTTCTGAGTCTCAGCAAAAGAAACCTGTAGCTATTAAAGAGGAAAACCCAATCTGTAACTCATGCGGAAAGCGTCACTGGGGTCGTTGATTGGCTGGAGCAGAGGTGTGTTATCGTTGTGGACAGAAAGGGCATATGGCATATGAGTGCCCTAGTAGGAGCACTACAGACGGTAGGGACCAACCTTCAAGTCAAGATCAGGTGGGTTCAAGTGGACAGTAGCAATGGAACAGGAACAGTGCCACAACCTGACATGAGGTGGGGAGGCCGGACACTATAGTGAAAGATAAATTTATATTTTTAGACCTTGACACTCTAGGTTTGTTGGAGACTATGTTTGCCTGCCTTCTTTTCTATTCTTAGTTAGTATAAGAGACCATGTATGTTTCGTTATCCCTATGCAGAGAGTTTTTATTTTTCTAGAAATGAACTTTCGAGGACGAAAGTTCTTTAAGGGGGGGAAGAATATAACACCCCGAATTTTTACTTTTTATATAATTTCGGTAATTTTGTTAGTAGGGGGCATTTTTGGAATTTTGGAGTTCAAGTGGAATTTTGATCTTACAAAAGTGTTCAATTTAGAAATTAATGGCAGGTTTTATTTTCACTTTTTGGGAAAGAAAGGAAGTAATAAAATAAATGAAAATAAGGAAAGGAATAAAATAGAGTTTATTTTATTTCCTTTTTAGGTCTTAAGTTTTATTATTATTATTATTATTATTATTGTTGTTGTTGTTGTTGTTGTTATTATTGTTATTATTATTATTATTATTTATATATAAAACAAATTAAACCCTTCTTCTTCAACCTCATCGTCTACCCCCCATTTTTTCGTGAAAACCCTAGTCGTCGAAACCAGCAGCCGCCTTTGAGTCCGCCGCCAGCCATCCGCACCTCCAGCCAAACGTCAGTTCCGTTATCCTAGTCGCTCGTGGAATGCTTCGGTCGCTCAGTGTTTGCAGTCTGAAGCAGTCGCTCGTCGACCCTCTAGCACCGCTCGCCGTCCAGTGTCTCTGGTCAGCCGCGTTCGTGGTGCAGCCTTTTCGCCGCACCATCGTCGATTCCAATCACGAGCATCCGTCGTTCTTCGCGTCGAGCACGGGTTCAAAGGCCAGCCACTACCACAAGTCCCAGGTCAGCTATAGTTAGTCCGCTCGGTCGGAGTTGCGCCACGCCGCCGGTTCTGTGTAGGTCCAGTCCATTTTCACAGCCGTTGTTGTCTTGGTCATTGGTTTTGGACAAATTGATTGGTTGAGGTAAGATTTGAGTAGTGTGGTTGCAGTTTCTTGAGGATTGTTGAATACCCACTAACTGTTGGTGTGTGTGGTTTATTCGGGTGAGTAAATGGATGTTTGAAATTTATTTGGAAAACTCAAAGGTTGATGTAAATTGGGTGTTTTGGAATTAAGCTTAAAGATTTAAAAATCGAATGTTTTGCTTTGAATTTGAAGGATGTGTTTTTGTGATTAGGGAAATTGCTTCAAGTTGCTATTGGTGTTTGGGTTCTTGATTTGATTGGGTTTTTCTTGAGGACTATTGAGCACTCATTAAATTTGCGGCTCTAATTTATTGATACTCGTCGTATTTTGGATGTTGGTATGAGGTTTTAGATTATTGAAGTTGTTGTCCAGCCAACTAAAGGCCTAGTTGGCGAATTTTTGGTGAAAGGTTTCATTGGGCAAGGAAGAGGCTAAGCTTGCTAGTTCCTAGAGTTTCCAATTAGAGGTAAGTCATCTTACTACTGGAATTGCCTTTGTGTCGGGCAATAAATTTATGATTTATTTTTTGGATTTTAAGATTAGTTATAAGGATACTTTTGACTATTCTGAGATTTAATGGACTGTTTAGAAAAGATACAGCAGTATGTGATAATATGTCTGAAGCATTTTAATGTATGAGCATGATTTAGAATTTTATGAGTTATATTAAAAGGATGATTGAGCATGACCCTTAAATGTAAGTTAAGTGGCACTCCTACTGGAATTTCTTAAAGTTAGATGAGGATTCGACATTTGCTGATTCATATAGTTATGTGAATTATTATGAGAATGTGTAGAAAGTACTATATATTATGAAATCTCAAATACTCGATTGTTTACATAGCTTAGTGCATGAAAGTGATGTACTAGAGCAGATCCATTAACACTAGATTAACGTATGTTGAGGTTAATTAACATGACCTTGATGAGGAGATTTTAGAGGATTCATGATTAGGTGAATGTTATATGTAATAGGAAGTTAGATGCCTTTTCTTTTCCCTTCCAGACTATGTGACTGCAAAGTAATGCACGTCCAAGGACCTAGTACATGAAAGAGATGTACTAGGGCTGGTGTGTATGAAAGTGATACATACCTAGAGGGTACTGGGGTGTACGAAAGAGGTACATACTCAGTGGGTTATGTGTATATGAAAGAGGTGTATGCCTAACCATGTGTATGAAAGAGGTATACATCCCTACATTTATAGAGAGGATCTGGGGTGTACGAAAGAGGTACATACTCAGTGCATTATATGTATACGAAAGAGGTTATACATAATTAGATGTACGAAAGAGGTACATACTTAGTAGGTTAGGTGTATACGAAAGAGGTGTATACTTAACTAGGTGTACGAAAGAGATACACCTTCAGTGGGTTATGTGTATACGTAACTATGTGTACGAAAGAGGTACACATTAAGTGGGTATGTAATATACGAAAGAGGTGTATGCATAACCATGCATATGTAAGAGATTGTGTTTCCTTCGGGATGCACCAGAGGTTGTGAGTCCTACGGGACTTACTAGAGATAGTGGACATACTCAATTACCTTAGGATAGAAATAAGTTTTCATGTATATATGTGTTCCCTGAGGACTAGAATAGTTTATATGTTCCACTAGGGGTAGGCATCTAGAGGACATAGATGCCTAGCCTGACCCCAGTAGTGGGGTTACTTACTGAGTATTTTATACTCACCCTTTTATTATGTTTATGTTTCAGGTAAGGGTAGAGATTCACCGACGATGTCGCAGCGGAATTCGTGATCATGCCACTGTGACTAGTTTTTTTCTTGCTTCCGCATCATGAAATTTAGAGTCTTTATTCTTCCGTTAATATTTAGTTTTACTATTTGAAATTTATTACTAAGGATTATTTCTTTTATATACTTTTATTAGCCTTTACGAATTTTGGGTACCTTATTATTGTTTTAACAATTGCATTTAATAAATATCTTTTGAACTTCTCTTGTTTAATTAGCATTTATTTCCACATAACTGAGCGTCGTTTTAAATTCTATGCATGCATTTATTTTAGTAACAGCCTAACCTAAGTCCTAGGGGGTCGGGTCGTTACATGCTTGAATTAACTATTTCTTAAGCCTAATTGAATGTAGGGGCAACTGACAGGCCGAAACTTACGTCATTAATAAGCTTCAAACTTGATCAAAAGAAAATTTGTGTATACCAAACTATTTCTGTTACTACTGAAATGTAGCAACAGTGGTAAGTCCAAGTCGATCCACAGGGAAGCCCGATTTGTTTCATTAAGTTAATTTCCTAACTAGAGCGGTGAATGAGGGGTTTTGGTGTGCAAAAGTTAAATACGTGAAATTAAAATAAAAGGGTTACATGTAATTTAGAATAAATCATGCTGTAAGATATGACTTTTTCGACTTGTAATATGTCTCAACAATTGAACCCTTTCGTAATGGCTTTTCCAAATAAATCATGCTGTAGCCAAATTCGATATTAAACCAAATTAGCCCTAATTCAATTTACAACTCTTCCTTCTTAACGTCATACAAGTTAAAGTTGAATTGCATTACGAAATGGTTCAATTGTTGAGACATATTATAAGTCAAAAAATCCATATCTTACAACATGTTGTTCTCTTAAGTACTGAATCCAGGTCTTGAACAAGGGGTCCCACCCTCTCATTGGCCCGAGAGGGATCCGATTTAGTGATTGGATCACAAACCAATTGTTCATTAAAGGATTAGTGGAACTTAAGGAGCAAGACATAATATCGGGGGTAAAAACAACATATTAACTCAACCGTTATTACAAACAACCTGTGAAGGGTCAACTTACTGATTATGGTTAAATCAAGTAGACACAAATATATCTACAGTGAGAAGAGTGCAACTATCGAGCTATGGTGATATGACTTGATAGTTAACGAACACTGATTAATTTGGTGTAAAGAGTTTTAGCCAATTAATCTTAAATAGTTGGAGCTCATGATCTTTAGGTCCATAAGGTCCATCTACTAGCTCGTAAAACATGAACACCTTGAATTATTAAATTGAGTGAATTTGGAATGATTTCAATTTGAAGTGTTCGAATTGAATTTCAATTTGAAATGTTCAAATCGAAATTAGGGTTTGAACTTGAATAGTTCAAATTCAAATTAAGGTTTGTATGATTATGTTCGATATAATTAATTTAACGTTTAGTTTGTTGAAATTAAACAAAATTGAAGAGTTTATAATATTTAAATATTGATTCTAATATTATTTACATGAATAGGATTCATGTTTAAAATTAGGTATGTGATTAATTTAATATTTGATATTAAATTATTATTTAATTAATTAAATATGTTAAATTAATTTCCAATTTTGATTCAATTTGAGAAATTGAATTTTGAAATTTTAGGTTTAATTCATTTCGAATTAATTAAATTATATTTTATTTAATTTTTGAATTAATTAAAATTGGATTTAAAAATTGGAAATTCAAGTTAGTGGGAATTTCCCACAAATTCGTTATGTAGGAGGGTTCTCCTCTTAATTACACACCTTGCCCATTTGATTTGCTGATTTAAGTGTTATGGAGGATGATGCTTTAGTGCTTGCATGTGAATTTAACTTAAAACCTCTTCAATTTGAAGATTGGATCAGAGTTTTGCTTCTGAAAAATTGTTATGACTGCTGTCATCTTCTTCTTCACAAGAATCCACATTTTTTCCTTCACCAAATTCACTCCAATTTGAGTTCCACCACTCAAAATTAAGACTGAGAATAGTAGAAAAGATCTCTTGATGGTTCACTGTTGAATTGGAGCTGAAATCACATGAAGAACAACTTAGAATTGGGAGAATTCATCAAAGGTATGTTAATTTAGAAAACCTCTACCGAATTTTCTGGTTTAGTATGTTGTTAGTACTCTAATAAAATGTAATTAAAGTGTTATTGATTATGTTTGTTTCCATTGCTTGTTAGTTTACTCTATAACCTTTGAAGTCTGGATGCTCAAATAACCTCCAAATTGCTTCAAATTAACCCCATTTGACTTTAATTGCTCGGTTCTACCTCTTTTGTGCTTAATACCTACAAAATAGGTAGTTAATAGTAAAAATTCATTAACAATCCTAAATTAAGCTATCAAGCAGTCCCAAATTAATTCTTGCTCGTCCCGAGCAAAGTAAAATGAAATCTAGACATGAATCATGTGATGGAAATGAGTGACTCATATCTCAAGGCTAAAATTAGCAAACTCTTCACAAAGATAGGGTCATCTAAATGCATGCACTATATCAAGAAATTTAAAACTAATTCTCTATTCCCTACGTGTGTGTGCGCTTAGCCAATTCTATCTAGGTCTTTAGTAGCTCGAGAAGGTTTTATTCGATCCTCAACTCGTTTTCCCATACTCTGGTTCAAAGGATCAAGTATTAGGCTTCCTAGACCCAAGGTGGCAATGTAAAACTTAAAAGAACCAAACTTTTGTTCTACTTTATTATTATTTATTTTATTTTATTTTTATCAAAAGAGGAACTCTTATCCAGACTACAGCACCTTATTTTTGGCTTGCCTACACAGGTTACGTGAAAGAAATCCAACTATGAGCAACGTATCCTTTAAAGATGCCGAAGCTTACTCATTCCTCAAGGGCACTTTAACTCAAAGGGAAACTACGGGTGTCATAGCTGTCCCAGGTTAATCACATTCCTAAGAAAGAGGAGTAATTGTTAGAGTAAACATGCATAATATGGAAGCAAACAAAATGATTAAGCACTCTAATTCCATTAATTTGAGTAACAAGTATGCATATTCAAAGATTTTATCATTATGGTTTCAAGTAAAATACCTTTGATGATTTCCACAAAATCCTTGCAATCCCCATAAAATCCTTGCTCAATCTTTGTAGTAGACCTCCAAAAGAGTCTTCTTTACTAATTTTAGACCTTAGATTGAGATGTGGAACTCCAATTGAGAGGGAATTTTGGATAGAATTTTGGAGAGTTGAGAGAAAACGGTTCAAGCTGATTTTCTCTTCAAAATTGATTTTTGCATGCCATTAAATTCAATTGATTTTGCAGTGTTTTATCAAATTAATCATGCAAAATAACTACTTGACATTTTCACACTTCAAGACCCACTAATTATGTGTGAATTTAGTGGGAAAAGTGGGATAATCCCACTTTACAATTAAAATGAAAATTTCAATTTCAATTTTTTTATTTAATTTTAATTTTCTAAATAAAATAAAATTATGAAATTGAATTATAAAT